>NC_089259.1:52646011-52957248 GCF_963930625.1 Muntiacus reevesi | reverse complement strand
TAATGGTCATCTGAGTTAAGTTCACCGATTCCAGTCCAGTTTAGTTCGCTGATTCCTAGAATGTCGACATTCACTCTTGCCATTTCCTATTGACCACTTCCAATTTACCTTGATTCATGGACCTAATATTCCAGGTTCCTGTGCAATGTTGCTCTTTACAGCATTGGACCTTGCTTCTATCACCAGTCACATCCACAACTCGGTGTTGTTTTTTTCTTTGGCTCCGTCCGTTCGTTCTTTCTGGAGTTATTTCTCCACTGATCTTCAGTAGCATATTGGGCACCTACTGACCTGGGGAGTTCCTCTTTCAGTATCCTATCATTTTGCCTTTTCATACTGTTTATAGTGTTCTCAAGGCAAGAATACTGAAGTGGTTTGCCATTCCCTTCTCCAGTGGACCACATTCTGTCAGACCTCTCCACCATGACCTGACCGTCTTGGATGGCCCCACACAGCATGGTTTAGTTTCATTGAGTTAGACAAGACTGTGGTCTGTGTGATCAGATTGGCTACTTTTCTGTGATTGTGGTTTCAGTGTGTAAAGAATATTAAAATCAGTCTTTTCAGTAAGTCTTTCTGATAAGTAAGGCATAGAGAAGGAAAGAAAGAAATTTAATTCTCTATTACTAGAGGATATAGAGCTAAGTTTTCTGATTAGTGACTAGTGTTTTTACTCACTGGTTATTCTTAAATCGATTCATATAAACTTTAGATATTTAAATGAAAGAGTCTATATAAAGCTCTACTTTATTCATAATTACCAAAACATGGAAGCAATTGAGATATTATTTAATAGAGGAATGGGTAAGTAAACTGCTGCATCGTTAGAATGGAGTTTTATTCAATGCTTAGAGACATGAGCTATCAAGCCCCAAGAAGATACAGAGGAAATTTAAATGCATATATTTTAAATGAAAGAAGTCAATCCAAGAAAGATATATGTGGTAGGAAAGTGAAAGTGAAAGTCACTCAGTTGTGTCCAACTCTTTACAAAGTCATGGACTATACAGTCCATGGGATTCTCTGGTCCAGAATACTGGAGTAGGTAGCCTTTCCCTTCTCCAGGGGGTCTTCCCAACCCAGGGATCAAATCCATATCTCCCGCATTGCAGGCAGATACTTTATCAGCTGAGCCACAAAGGAGGTCCATATATGGTATGATTCCAGGTATATGGCATCCTGGAAAAGGTTAAACTATACAGATAGTGAAAGGATCTGTGCTTTACAGAGATTTATGGAAAGAGGGCAAAACGGGTAAAGCACTAGCAAATATTAGGCCAGTGAAACTAGTCTGTAAACTTTAAGGGTTGATACATGTCATTATATATTTGTCAAAGCCTGTGGAATGTACAACACAGGAATGGACCCTGATATTAACCACGGACTCAGTAATAATAATACATTACTGTTGGTTCATCAGTTGTAACAAATGTACCATCTTGGTGCTTGAGGTTATTGTATGTGTATGGGAGGGCTATCAGAGAATTCTTTATGTCCCAATTTTGCTGTGAACAAAAACTGCTCAAAAAAATAAAGTCACTAAAGAAAAATGATACGAAAAACAGAGTACACTGGTACTAACATGCCTAAAAATTTAAAACCTAGACTCAAGTGTTTACAAATGAGATTAGTATTTTTTTCTCTTTCTTTCTTTGTTTTTTTTTTTTTTTTTGATAGCTTTCCGTGTGAATTTAAAGAGAAGTTGTAACAGAGCTGTTCTTGAATGATTAAGCTCATCTTGACTCCTAACTAGTTTCTCCTTAGTAGGCTAAACACAGACTAAATAACAACTTTTATTTTGAGTTCTCAAATGAAAAACAAAGCAAAACAGTGAATAAGCCATGAAATGCTGAAAACCCTTAAGGGAAATCTATCCTTTATAGGCAGTAAACTTTTATCTCCTAAAATTCAATCATATTGTTTAATTGTATATTTTTAAAAATGCAATCATCTTTGTAGGAAATCAGCACCAGCAGTTCTACATTTCTTTAGATATCACTTTAAATTTTTTTCATGTATAATTATTAAAACCAACATATTAATATTTTACAAGTAAACAAAACAGAAAAGCCCCACCATTTACATTACTGTTTGTAAAATCCTTACTTCTCCTGATCTTGCTTTTATGTATTTAAAGTCTTCACTATCATTTCAGGGCTTCCCTGGTAACTCAGCTGGTAAAAATTCTGCCTGTGATGCAGGAGACCCCAGTGCAATTCCTGGGTCAGGAAGATCCCTTGGAAAAGGGATGGGCTACCCACTCTAGTATTCTCGGGCTTCCTTGGTGGCTCAGATGGTAAAGAATCGCCTGCAATGCAGGAGATCTGGGTTTGATCCCTGGGTTGGGAAGAACTTCTGGAGGAGGGCATGGCAACCCACTCCAGTATTCTTGCCTGGAGAATCTTCATGGATGGAGGAGCCTGATCAGCTACAGTCCATGGGGTTAAAAAGAGTCGGACATGACTGAGCGACTCAGCACACACACACTATCATTTCAAATGCTGAAGCATGTTATTACAGCGTGCAAGATGACGTGAGTCCACCCAGTCTAGCGTTCTGTAGGACTAAGGGACAGCTGAAGGGCTCCACCTCCTGGCACAAGACCAGACCTCAGATTGAAATTTCACATGTGTTGGTTAAAATTAGGTCAGGAATAAAAGCTTAAATATTTTTATGTCCTAAAACATTGATGTTTCTCCCTGCTTCTTTTTTGTCACATAAGCAAATACACAAAGCATATTTCTTAGAGATGAATTATTGAAACCTAGGTAATAACTGCAATCAAAGAAATATGTTTTCACATTTAAATTACTCTGGGTTGCTAAGCTCTTTTGACTCTAAACCCCAGTGATTTAGTCACTAATGAGAATCGTTTTCTTTCTGAGGACTGTAAGCTTAAATATGTCTGTATGTAGCTATTATTCCCCCTCTAACTTAAAGCTCATGAAATAGAAGCTGACTTTCCCTAGTTGCAGTTTTTTAATGTACTGCTTGCGACGAGTTTTCGGTGCTTAGCATTAAAATGTCACAGGATCCAAACAGCTTTTACTTTCTCTTAAAGAAAGTACTTTTCATAGAAATTCTAATAACACAGTAAGCAATGAACTAAAAGAATAAAGTTCTGTGTTTTTGAATTCCATATACAGCTTTCATTGTTTTTCTAATTTCTTTTAAAAAGTGAAGGAAACATTTTTGCAGTTAAGGATTATTCTTGATTAGTCTAATTCTAGAAATCAGATGGTATGCTGTGGATAAGCTGCACCCTTAACTTTCAAATTACCAACAGTTACAGAATTTTGTCATATGATTTCCATAAATGTTCATTTTAAGCTGACCAAAAGTTCATGATGAGTGCTTCTTCCATCTCTATAGATCATGGTCTCCTATCTTTTACAGTCTGTTTAAAAAATACTTATTTTTTGGACCATAGGTGCAAATAATAAGCTTATGTTCATAGCCAGATGCCAGGGATGAGTTCCTGTAATCTTTTATCTCACTCTCGTTTCCCACTCCCTGTTCTCACCTCTTGTTTTAGGCAACCACTTAAGTTTCTTTATTGTCTTTTATATACCTAGATAAAATATGTACTGCAGTTTTATGGTACATATATTTTGAATGTTTCTAAGAAATGTGATTTATTTTTGCAATATATCCATGTTGTTATGTGTGTATTTATTTCATCTTTTCATTCCCTGCAAAAGCATAGTTTGCATTTGACTT
Organism: Muntiacus reevesi; assembly: GCF_963930625.1. Lineage (NCBI taxonomy): Eukaryota > Metazoa > Chordata > Mammalia > Artiodactyla > Cervidae > Muntiacus > Muntiacus reevesi. Next base: position 52,953,528 of record NC_089259.1, on the reverse strand, counting down.
ATGTATTTCTCAGTCTTGAACTTAGCAATTGTCTGCAACTTGCTGAGATCACACACACACACACACACACACACAATCCTCTGTGATAGATGTTCATAAGCACATACCTTTAAACATGGGGATGAAATTTTTTTCCCCTGGTCCATTTACAAGAGTGGGTTTATTTGTTTCTAGGGTCTGAGTACTACCAAGTTGAATAAGTTTTACTCTTAAGAAAGGCCAGAGCAAACTATACTCCCATGAGTAGTGCCTTAGACCTACTGTACTAATCTATAACACTTATTATTCAGATTTTTATTCTTTGCTAAATTAACTGTTGTCTTAAAATATGTATTTTTAATTACTAAGCAACTTTTCATATGTATGCAGTAATTTGGGGTTCTTCCCCTTAATTTGGCTGCTTATATCTTTGGTTTGCTGCTCTTTTTTTCCTTTTATTTAAAAATTGAAATGTAGTTTATATATTAATACTATGTTAGTTTCAGGAGTGCAGCATAGTAATTTGACATTTAAATACATTACAGTATTACTACCATCATAAATCTAGTAACCATCTGTCTCCATACAAAGCTAGTAACAGTGCCTTTGACAACATTTCCTATATATAATATGTCTTCAAGACTTATTAATATTATTCCTGAAGGTTTGTACCACTTAATTCCATTCACTTACTTTACCGTTCCTCCACCCCTCTCCCTTCTGGAAATCACTTGCTTTTTTTCTATTTATCTATGAGTCTATTTTCCTTTTGTTATGCTTGTTCATTTGTTTTATTTTTTGGATTCCATGTTTAAGTAAGATTACACAGTGTTTAGCTTTATCTGACTTATTTCACTTAGCATGCTGCTGCTGCTGCTAAGTCGCTTCAGTCGTGTCCGATTCTGTGCGACCCCATAGACGTCAGCCCACCAGGCTCCCCCGTCCCTGGGATTCTCCAGGCAAGAACACTGGAGTGGGTTGCTATTTCCTTCTCCACTTAGCATAATACCCTCTAAATCCATCCACATTGTCACAAATGGCAAGATTTCATTTTTTTAATGAGTAGTATTCCATTGTGTGTGTGTGTATATATACATGTATCTCATATCTTCTTTGTCCATTCATCTACCTACATTGCTTTCATATCTTGTCTATTGCAAATGATGCTGCAATGAGCATAGGATTGCATATATCTTATAAAATTACTTTTTTTGTTATTTTCAGGTAAATATCCTAAAATGGATGAATCGTATAGCAGTTTTATTACTAATTTTTGAGGAATATCCATACTGTTTTCCACAGTATGGGAAGCATTGTTTACAAATTCACAATCATACTAAAACTTCATGAAGGTTCCCTTTTCACCACATCCTTGTCAATACTTGTTATTTCTTGTCTTTTTAGCGATACCCCTTCTGAAAGGTGTGAGGTGATATCTTCCGGTTTTGATTTGCATTTCCCTAACGATTAGTGATGTTGAGCATCTTTTCACATGTCTATTGGCCATCTGTTTGTTTTCTTTGGAAAAATATCTAGTGTATTCAGGTCCTCTGCCCATTTTTTAATCAGATCATTTCCTTTTTTGATATTGAATTTTATGCATTTTAATATTAACCCCTTATCAGATGTGCCGTTTGCAAATATCTTTTCTCATTCAGTAAGCTGAATCAACTTTTGTTGATAATTTACCTCAATGTGCAAAGGCTTTTTACCTTGACACAGCCCCATTTGTTTATTTTTGTTTCTGTTTCCCTTGCCTGAGGAGATAGATCGAAAAAAAAAGTTACTAAGACAAATTGCAAAGAGCGTATGCTCTATGTTTCCTACAGGAAGCTTTACGGTTTCAGGTCTACATTTAAGTCTTTAATCTATTTTGATTTATTTTTGTATATGGTGTAAAAAAATGGTCCAGTTTCATTCTTTTGCATGTAGCTGTCCAGTACTCTCAGTGTCATTTATTGAAAAGGCTGTCCTTTCCCCATTATATATTCTTGCCTCCTAGTCGTAAAGTATTGTAATTGACAAGATAGTGTGGGTTTATTTCTGAGCTCTCTATTTTGTTCCATTAATCTATATGCCTGTTTTTGTGCCAGTACCATACTGCTTGGTTACTATAGCTTTGTAGTATCATATCAGGGATATGTAGATCATATCAGGGATCATTATACCACCACGTCTGTGTTGCAATTAAAATGATTATTTGAGTGTACACATATGTGAAATAAAATTTCCATCTTTACCTATCTAATATGGATTTGGGGTAGAAACATTTGATAAATATGAAACAGGAGAGCATATTTATACCTGAAAATCCAAAAAGGAGATTATAGATAACATGGGGGAATGTAATATTATTGATATTTAAGAATATGTGTGCATGCTAAGTTGCTTCAGTCATGTCTGACTCTTTGCGACCCTACGGGCTGTAGCCCTCCAGACTCCTCTGTTTATACTGGAGTGGCAAGAATGCTGGAGTGGCTTGCTGTGGCCTCCTCCAGTGGAATCTTCCTGACCCAGGGACTGAACCCATGTCTCTTATATCTCCTGCAATGGCAGGCGGGATCTTTACCACTAGCATCACCTAGGAAGCCCACATAAGTACATAAGAAGTGTATTTGTTAGATTGATTTAGTCATCACCCCTTTAAGATTTTTGTAGATTTCAAGGCTACTGGGAAAGCTAATAGCATTTGATCTGGAGTGCTTGCCACTCCAGTATAAATAGAATATGAGAACTAGATAGGCTTTCAGCCTATAGAAACACTTTTACATGGGACTACTTAAAACAGTGTGGCAAGATGATTTTTATTTAGTCAGTCATAGTTTAGTCATCCTTTCAACATATTTCTAAATTAAAAACTGTAAGATTCCAGGGGTTTATCTAGGTATTAATGATACAGAATTTAATCAATGTGTGGAATTTTTACAAATAATTGGACAAATGGAAAAAATTCATGAATTACTATATACTTTATGTTAATAAATACTATGAAGAAATATAGAGGGTTGAGGAATATTGGGTTGAGAATGGGATTGCCTCAATGGAAGCTGATTTAAAAGCAAAGAACTGAAGACCATGAGTATATTTGGGGGGAAATCATTCCGGGCAGAAGGAAGAGCACAAGGACACTCAGAAGAAGAACATATTCAGCCCATAGCGGCACATTATGAAGCCAACGTGGTTGGAATGGAGAAGCAAAGGAGAGAGTACAGGAGAGGAGGACAGAAATGTAGAGTGGAAAATTTTATAGCGTCTGCACATTATGCTAAGGGTTTTGGCTTTTATCTGAAAACCAGAACTCACATTTGACTAGTTCTACTTCATTTTTTTTTTTAAATTCTGGAGCAGGCCAGAACAGCCCCTGCACAGGAAAAAAAAAAAAAAAAAAGAAAATCCAAAGACTCTATATACCTCCATGCATCTTTTCTCTTGTGATAAGTTTCTCTATACACAATGTTGCCATTTTGATAAGAGTCTCCAGTACTAAAGTAATTCTCTGGTGGCTCAAAAGGTAAAAGAATCTGCCTGCAATGCGAGAGACGTGGGTTTGATCCCTGGGTTGGGAAGATTCCCCTGGAGAAGGGAATGGCTTCCCTCCACAGTATTCTTTCCTGGAGAATCCCATGAACAGAGGAGCCTGGTCAGCTACAGTCCATAAGGTTGCAAAGGGTTGGGCATGACTGAGCAACTAACACACACTAATTTAGTGTGTTAGATCTTTCTCACTACCAAGTAGGATGAAGAAAAGATGAAAAATTACAGATCACTTTTCTTTTTCTTCCCTTCTCTTCTTCCTTTTCCTTCCCTCTCTTTTTTCCTTCCCTCCTTTCTTTTCCTTCATTCTTTCCTCCTCCTTCCCTTTTTTAAACAAAGCAATTCATATTTCTGTTGCAAAACAAAAAAGAGGGTGATTCTTTCTGACTCTGGAAAATGTTCACTGATGAAGTCATGTGCTTCACTTGTAACGACAGTCTTAATTGCTAAAATCCTCAACTATTAAAAGGGCTACCTGTTAATTATTTTCAAAATTATTTATTTATTTTCAGTTTTGACTGCACTGGATGTTTGTGGCTACATGCAGGCTTTAGTTGTTACCATGACTGGGGACTACTAATCGCGGTGGACCGTCTTATTGTGGTGCCTTTTCTTGTTGCATAGCAGGAGCTCTAAGGCATGCAGAGCCACTAGTTGTGGTACACAAGCCTAGCTGACCTGGGCATGTGGAATCTTCCTGGCCCAGGGATAGAACCCATGTTCCTTGCATTGGCTAGCAAAATTTTAACCACTGAACCACCAGGGAAGTCCCTACCTGTTAATTATTGACAGTTAACACCTGTGGAAATCAGTGCCATCTTTGCTGTAGATTCTGTTCAGAACTTGATAGGAGTAAATGATGGTGGTCGGAGTACAACTGCCCGATCACTCAGAATTGGTGAGTGAGATTTAAATCTTTCCTGAGATCAAAGATTTTTTCTTACTAATAGAGCAGTCGCAGTCACATCGAAATGTTGAAGTATCAATTGGTCAATTTGTTGGATCCAAAAGTGTTGGCTTCCCATGCAGACTTTTTTTTTTTTTAGGCTAAAGAAAAATGGCCAGCAAATCAAGGATTAATACCTAGCCTTAATTACTTGATGAGCTCCTGACTCAAACTTAGATCTTATCACTTCAAGTTGAAAGACCAAGCAAAAACACAACCACCAAAGTCAGAGGAAACAAATTTTGACAAAAGATTGTCTTTAACTTTGACACGTATTGCTGGTCAGAAAAGTAGCTCTGGAAAGAGTAGGTTTAGACGTGGTGGCCATAAAAGAGAAAATGACATCTGCAACATCCTAAGAGAATATATTTCTTTTATCCTATCCATAAAGAAGTAAAAGAATGAAGGCAGGAAGGAGAAAACGTGCCCTCATTGGTTGAGTATTCTCATAAAGTGTGTACTATTTGGAAGAAATTAACAGAGTTGACAGGTGCCAATAAGGTAAACCTGAATACTGTACCCACCTGAGTATTTTAGTTCCACACCTGAATCTGGTTAACCTGTGTTTAGGGGCTGAAAATTTCTTTCCTTGCTGAATCGATGTGAGCATAATTGAATATTTGGGATTTTTTTTTTTTAAGTAAGTTATTCTCCTACAGAGTGAATTTAAATTTAATTTAATGAGTTATCTAATCCAAAGAATTTGCATTTTCATTCTCAACCTAATTCATTCAATGAAATGTTTTTCCCCAAGTCAAAAACGTTTATGATATTATTAAGTATGAATATGCATGCATTCTGTCTCTTCAGTCTTTTCTGGCTCTTTGAGACCCTATGGATGATAGCCTGCCAGGCTCCCCTGTCCATGGACTTTTCAGGCAAGAATCCTGTAGTGAGTTGCAATGCCCTCCTGCAGGGGACCTTCTTGACCCAAGGATGGAAACCACGTCTCTTGCATATCCTGCATTTCCAGATTCTTTACCAAAGAGACACCAGGGAAGCCCAAGTATGAATTCACTGAGTTATAAAAAAGGGATCTGAAAAAGCAAGTTTCTTTTCATTTAATGACTACAGTAAATTGCATCATTGACCATATGCCCCCTTTGCATTCTTTGTTAAACAGAACAAAGTCAAATTTGTGTCCTAACTAAAGATAAAGCAAAGCAAAGCAAAATTATAGCACCTTTTTCTGTACTAGTCTCAATTCAGATTAGACTTGCTTCTATTTCTTTTCCTGACTTTATAGAACTGTTATTTCAATTTGTGAAATAATATATAATAAAACCCTTCCCCTCTGCCCTTTATTTTAAGAGTACTGGAGGATTACTAGATGAGGAGATAAAGATCTCTTATATGTTGAATTACCAATAACAAATGTTTTAGGTCAGCCTCAAGAAGGATCTTTAAAGTTATCTTAGGAGATTTATATATATATATATATATACATATATATGTATATATGTATATGTATATAAGATGAAAACTCCTAAGAAAAGGCTTTATTGACTATGTCTACAATTTCTCTGCTAAGGTAACTGCTTAATTGAAGTCCATTTTAAAACTGATTGATGGTCCAGATCTAATCTCCTTTATCTGATTAATTAGCACAGTTCTTAGTTTGTACACTAATTAAAAAGTTTATATTTAGAGCAATAAAAAGATGAATGCAGATGAAAGTCTTTTTCTCTCAGACTTATGAAAGGATTTAATATTAGCAAGAATATGCAAAAGTTAGTGATTTCTTCACTATTATATATATACACAGCCCAGCAAATATTTCCATTGTTTTCTTTTTCATATTCCCACCAACAGCCTTGTAAGATAAGCTGATTTATCGTATTTCTGTCTCTTAATCCTTTCAATCTAATTTTGGAAATGTCAGTATTTGAGTTAATTTCCAAAAGGGTGTATAAAGCCATTTCAAGTTTTCCTCTAAAACAAAACTTTTTCCAAGAGATGAGGCAATATCCCCAGTTGAAGACCAGAATTTGTTTCCAAGTCTTCTTAAAATCTTGAAAATGTGGATATTTCTTATATCTTAATAATAGTCATTATCATGGAAGAAAATGTGTATCTCAAGAAAAATAATTGAATAGACTGTAGTTGGTAAATTAATGAACATTTTTAGGCTGATTTACAAAATAAGTACTATCTGACTCTCTTGTGTATTTTACAAATAGATGCCTGAGTTACTTTTTTTTTTTTAAGGTTTTCTTTTAAAATATAAGCAAGTGTTAGTCACTCAGTCATGTCTGACTCTTTATGACCCTAGAGATAATAGCCCACCAGGCTTCTCTGTCCATGTGATTCTCCAGGCATGAATACTAGAGTGGGTAGCCATTCCCTTCTGATACTGTGTAAAAATGCCTGTAAGCTAAGAGGTTTAGACAGTTCATATGAAAGTGTCAAGTCTTTTTGTAGTCAAAGAAAACCCATTTGCCTTTTTAAGGCAACAAATTCCTCCTTAATTGTTCTCCTTGTATACACTACGTCACAGGAAAATTTACCCTTTACTTCCTCCTTTAAAAATATTCCTCTCAAAAAAAAAAAATATATATATATATATTCCTCTCTCTCTCTTTTCTTTTTTAATCCTGTCCTTCCATACCCAAGAACTTGCTCTTAATGCATTAACAGATTAGTTACAGTTTACTGAGCACACATAGTACTCTAAGCATTGTGATACGCAATCTCTATAACTCCTAATTACTCATATTTTGTTGGCAAGAAAATAGAAGTACAGAGAGATTAAATATCTTTCAAAAGATCACAGGGTTCTGATTCAAGTCTACAGGCTAAATACCCAATTTTATCAACTCTCTTTGATTTCTCTTCTCCTTAAATAACCCTCCCACTTTTGTCATTCACTTGGACTCTACCCGATGTAGGGAAAGGACAAGTAGCACAGGATCTATCCCTGAGAGAGATATTCTGTGAGCCTGAGTCCCCTCTTCAGCTCTTGTCCACTGCTGTAATCCTACTCTCTATTTATCTTGAAAATAAGAAAATTTCATGAAATTAAATTTTATAAAGATTTATATAAAAAGTAACAATCGTGGATATATAGGTAGGTAGAGAAATAGATCGATAGAATGAACTCAGGTCTAAATAAATAGTACAAAATTAGAAATTATGGCACATATGGTAAATTATGTTTTGAATCAGACCAGTGTATTTATCAAGAGATGTACACCAAAGGGAGAAAATGAATATGACTCTACCTAGAGAAGTAAAAGAGCTTCCCTGATGGCTCAGACAATAAAGAATCTGCCTGTAATGTAGGAGACCTGGGTTCAATCCCTGGGTCGGGAAGATCCCCTGGAGTAGGAAATGGGAACCCACTCCAGTATTCTTACCTGGAGAATTCCATAGACAAAGGAACCTCGTGAGCTACAGTCCATGGGATTGCAAAGACTTGGACTTGACTACGTGACTAACACAGAGAAGTAAAAAGGTGAAGGTATATTGTTCAAAATCACTAAAACATACAGTGGTATAACAAGACTATTTCATGTGGGTGGGATACCCAAAAACAGAAGATATTGCTCCAGCCTTTCGAAATGCACTTCACCTAAATATGACTGCTATGTCAATGACTTGATTTAACAACAATTCCAAAAAAAAAAAAAAACCTCTTTCTAATATATTTCTATTTGCTGCATTTCTCTATATTTAAAACTTTCTATTATCATTATCCCCATTCAGCTCCAGAGACTTATAAATACTATGTGCAAATGTGATACAGCGTCTTAGACTTGTTTTAAGGGAATATCACATGTTATTAATAGCACGTAGTAGCTGACAGCATATATTATACACTAGGGATTAGATTTGATTTATGGAGCTCCAGAACTCCAAAGAAACTGTGTGGATTTATACCATTTGAGTATTGAGCCATGTTTATAAGTTTATATGATACTCCAAGGAGACATTTTTCTCATATAAAGCATCCATGAAATTTCTAAGAAAAGTTCTAGCATTCTCAGCTTATGAGCAACACTCCCTTGGGTTATTGTAAAAGTTAATTATGAGTATCATAATTAAGAATACAATAAAATAGCTTTATTAAAATTAAATTTACCTCTGATACAGTATAAATTGACAAATTCCTAACTATGCTTTTACATAGTAATGCCTTTTCATATGTTAATTTATGGATTATAAAATTTAATTCAAAACGAATGCCATTTTCTAAAACCATAATTGTGTTATTAGCCAGTACTCACGTTTTCCTTCTGCTTCAAGATCAATAAGATTTGTATATATAAAGAGAATCATAGAATGTCAGAATTTGGTGAAACCTTAATGATCATTCAAACAAATGGATACAATTTTCAGTTATGAAACACAGTGTTATGAAAAGTACACAGATTTTTTTTTTTTTTTTTTACTGGAGTGGGTTGCCATTTCCTGCTCCTGGGAAATCTTCCTGACCCAGGGATTGAACCCAGGCCGCCTGCATCACAGGCAGATTCTTCACCACTGAGCCATGAGGGAAGCCCCAAAAAGTGCACAGATTTATATGGTAAGTCACCAATAGAGCCAAATATATAGCACTGCTCTTAGCTCCCAAGCTAAGGTATTTTCATTATTTATACCATATTATCAAATTACCTGCTCATCTGAAGCTGTTGATGAGGATCCAGTCTCACTAATACAGAATATTATCTATTAGAAGCAATTTTTATAGAACAATTTTATTTTTAATGTAATTCCAGTAGAGGGAAAAAATGCCCATGTTAAATCTTTTAAAGAAATCCACAGAAAGGTCAGGTGTATCTGGGTTTGTTTGCAATGATCTTACTTTGTTTCTATGATCCCAGGCTAAATATTAGGGGTTCTTTCTTAATGAAGTAGGATTCAAAACCATGAGCTGAGTGTTGGGTACAGTTGTGATAAAAATGAAACTGTAAAGTAATATTTATATATGATAAAAATGAGCTTCTTAAGGGCTCAGAATAAGATCACCAGGCTGTGTTGAATAGTCATTTGAGTTATGTTATCATTTATTTAAAACTAAAGCAGTGAAATTGATTGCATGACTTTTTAAGAAGATAGTTGACTTCTCCTGTGACTGGGGTTCACCAGTTAAATATGATGGTAAAAGAAAGAGGCTAGTCAACTGATAAAGTTTGCAAAAGTTGGACTGTTATAAACAAGTCATGGAAATGGATCTGGGAAGGAAGGAAAATGTAGAGGTCAGTGCAATGGATACTTAAGAATAAGTGTAGATGACTATTTCTATAGAGAATGGGAAAGATTGGGGACGATGGTCTAGGATATTCATGAATAGTTAAGTTCCTGTGATAATAAAAGTGTGACTAAAGGAGTTAGTGTGTGTGAACCACGAGTTTAAATGAAGAGCACAAGAAGCCACTGAAGAAATGACCGAGAGGCCTCTACGTGGTAGCCAAGCAGAGGGGGAGTTTGGGTGTGCACGTGAGCCACAGAGAACAGCCGATCCAGAGCACAAAGCCATCCTTCTGGCCCGGAGACTTAGCACAGTGAAAATACCGCCCCCTTCCTCTTGATACTGCTAAATCCAGATGATGTCCCCAGGAACAGCTGTTAATAAAGGCCAGGAAGTAGAGAAAACATTCAGAGGTTGGTAGAGCAGAGTTTGAGCTAAGAGATGTGGGCTTCTTGGCGGCAGAGAGAAATGAAGAAGTTGATAAGAGTAGCAGGATTCTAAAAGCCACGACTATGATAGAGAGTAATTCTGGAACTATACCAAACTCCAAAGTATAGGATTTTCCCCACATGGAACACTGTATTTAGGTAGGCTTTAGCTATATCACAATGTCAATCACTAAACATCATGAATTTATTCATAGGATGGGCTCCTGAAACTATTCAATTCCTTTTTAGTTTGTTTTACAGCATGTTTTACAAAATCTGCTAAACTGCAGGTTAAAATCAGTAAAATGACAGGGGGAGAAGCAGGGATATAAACATAGGCAAAAAAGCAATAAAATAAAATAGCTAATTATCTGACTGAGGGAGATCAGGAAAAATGCAGAAAATAAGGAGGTTAGGAGGGTTAGAAAGGAAAGGAAGAAGGGAAAGGCGAGAGGAAGGAAGCGAGAAAGAAAAGAAAGTACTAAAATAATATACATGTCTAATGCAACTTGGTATGCTAGTATAAAGAAGGACTCTAACCTGTCCAGTCCCTAGAGGTAGTACTGCACTATGCAGCTTTATATTACAACACTTCGGCTTTTCCTAACAATCTTAGCACATTCAAGGTTCTATATTGTTGTTGTCATTCAGTCGCCCAGTCATATCTGACTCTTTGCGACCCAAAGGACAACAACACGCCAGGCCTCCCTGTCCCTCACCATCTCCCAGAGTTTCCCCAAGTTCAAGTTCATTGCATCAGTGATGCTGTCCAGCCATCTCATCCTCTGATGTCATCTTCTCCTTCTGCCCTCAATCTTTCCCAGCATCAGGGACTTTTCCAATGAGTCATCTGTTCACATCAGATGACCAAAATACTGGAGCTTCAGTTTCAGCATCAGTCCGTCCATGAATATCCAGGGTTGATCTCCCTTAAGATTGACAGCAAGGTTTGAGCTCCTTGCTGTCATTGCTTTCAGGAGTCTTCTTTAGCACCACAATTTGAAGGCTTCAATTTTTTGGTGCTCTGCCTTCTTTATGGTCCAGCTCTCACAAGCATACGTGAAGACTGGGAAGACCATAGCTTTGACTATACAGACCTTTGCAAGCAGAGTGATGTCTCTGCTTTCAATAAACTGTCTAGGTTTGACATCGATTTCCTGCCAAGAAACAACTGTCTTCCGTCTTCATGACTGCAATCACCATCCGCCGTGATTTTGGAGCCCAAGAAGAGGAAATCTATCATTGCTTCCACCTTTTACCCTTTTATTTGCCATGCAGTGATGGGGCCAGATGCATGATCTTAGTTTTGTTTTATCTTTTAGTATTTAGTCTTAAGCTGGCTCTTTCACTCTCCTCCTCCACCCTCATCAAGAGGCTTTTTAGTTCCTCTTTGCTTTCTGCCATTAGAGTAATATCATACAAATATCTGAGGTTGTTGGTGTTTCTCCCACCTATCTTGATTCCAGCTTGTAACTCATCCAGCCCAGCATGTCTCATAATGTGCTCAATGTGTAGGTTAAACAAACAAGTGTGATGGCAGACAGCCCTGTTGTACTTTCTCAATTTTGAATCAATCAGTTGTTCCATATAGGGTTCTGTTAATTCTTGACTCACTACAGGTTTCTCAGGAGACAGGTAAGATAGTCTGGTATTCCCATCTGTCTAAGAGCTTTCCACAGCTTGTCATGATCCACACAGTCAAAGACTTTAACATAGTCAATGAAACAGAGATATATAGTTTCTCTGAAAATCTCTTGATTTCTCTTTAATACAGCAAATGTTGGCAATTTGATCTCTAGTTCCTCTTCTTTTTCTAAACCCTTCTTGGACATCTGGAATTTCTTGATTTGCATAATGCTGAGACCTAACATGCAAGATTTTAAGCATGACCATACTAACAAGAGAGATGTCTGATGGTTAGCACATTCTTTGGTACAACCCTTCTTGGGAACTGGGATGAGGACTGACTTTTTCCAGTCCTGTGGCTGCTTCTGGGTCTTCCAGTTTTGCTGACATAATGAATGCAAAACCTTGGTGGCATCATCATTCAGGGATTTTAATAGTTCTGCTGGAATTTCATTGCTTCTTAGCATTGCTTCTTAGGGTTCACTTGACTTCAGACTCCATGTCCAGCTCTGGGTGACTAACCACACCATCATAGTAATCCAGTTCATTGAGATCTTTTTTTTTATACAGTTCTTCCATGTATTCTTTCCATCTCTTCTGGATCTCTTTAGCATCTACTAGGTCTCGGCCATTTTATCCTTTATTGTGCCCATCTTTGGGCTGAATACTCCCTTGATGTTTCCAATTTTCCTGAAGAGATCTCTAGTCTTTCTCCTTTTTTGTTCTTCCGTTATTAAGCATTGCTCATTGAAGAAGGCCTTCTTGTCTCTCCTAGCTATTTTTTGAAATTCTCTTTAATTGGATGTACCTTTCCCTCTCTCTATTGCTTTTCACTTCTCTTCATTTTTCCACTATTTGTAAAGCCTTCTTAGATCATCACTTTGCCTTCTTGCTTTTCTTTTTCTTTGGGATGGCTTTGTTTGACGCCTCCTGTACAATATTATGGACCTTTGTCCATAGTTCTTTAGGCACACTGTTAACTAGATCTAGTCCCTTGAATATATTCGTTACCTCTACTGTAAATTCATATGGGATTTAAGTCATACCTGGCTGGTCTATTGTTTTTTCCCAGTTTTCTTTAGTTTAAGCCTGAATTTTGCTATGGGAAGCTGATGATCTGAACCACAGTCAGCTCCAGGTCTTGTTTTGCTGATTGTATGGAGCTTCTCCATCTTCAACTACAAAAAAAGTAATCAATTTGATTTTAGTATTGACCATTTGGTGAAGTCCATGTGTAAAATCATCTCTTGTGTTGTGAAAAAAGGGTATTTGCTATGAGTAGTGTATTCTCTTGGCAGAATTCAGATAACTTCTGCCCTGATTCCATTAGTTCTCCAACTTTCTTGTTACTCCAGATATACCTTGACTTCCTACTTTTCCATTCCAGTCCCCCATGCTGAATGCTGCTGCTGTTTAGTCACTTCAGTCATGTCAGACTCTGTGTGAACCTATGGACTATAGCCCACCAGTCTCCTCTGTCCATGGACTTCTCCAGGCAAGAGTACTGGAGTGGCTTGCCATGCCCTCCTCCAGGGGATCTTCCCAACCCGGGGATGGACCCTGGTCTCCTGCACTACAGGCAGATACTTTACCACTGAGCTACCAGGGAAGTCCAGTGATGAATAAAATATCATTTTTATGTGTTAGTTCTAGCAGGTCTTCTAGGTCTTCATAGGATTGAGCAACTTCAGCTTCTTTGGCATCAGTGGTAGGGGCATAGACTTGGATTACTGTAATGTTGGGTTTGCACCCAAGTACTGTATTTTGGACTCTTTTGTTGATTTTGAGGGCTACTTCATTGCTTCTATGGAATTCTTGTCCACAGTAGTAGATATAATGGTCATCTGAATTAAATTCGCCCATTCCCATCTAACTTAGTTCGCTGATTCCTAGAATGTTGATGTTTATTCTTACCATCTCCTGCTTGACCACAGCCAGTTTTCCTTGATTCATGGACTTAACATTCCAGATTCCTATCCAATACTGTTCTTTGCAGCATCAGATTTTACTTTCATCACCAGACACATCCACAACAGAGAGCTGTTTTCACTTTGGCTCAGCCTCTTCATTCCTTCTGGAGCTATTTCTTCACTCTTCTCCAGTAGCACATTGGGCACCTACCAACCTGGGGGGTTAATCTTTCAATGTCATATCTTTTTTGCCTTTTCATACTGTTCAAGGGGTTCTCAAGGCAAGAGTACTGAAGTGACTTGCCATTCCCTTCTCAAGGTGCTATATTTTCACAAAATTTTTAGAAGTTCAAATCACCAGGACCTGTCTTATACAGGAGCAGAAAATATGTATGTGATTTTTAAATCTGTTAATTTGATGAAAAATGTTTACACTTGGATACTAACTCTGAGTGTTTGATTTAACTGGTTATGTGTACCAGCAGAGCAACACATGGTTTAAAGGTGATTCTAATTGAGAAACTGCAGTCAGCCACTTCCCCCCAACCCCCACCTTTGGAATAGAAGTTTGAGTTGTTGCTATTTGAATATACCAATAAAATTTACCACTGCTAAGTGTAGATAGCTTATGTCTCATTAGTTAGCTGGGAGTGTCCTATAAAACTAACACAGATTGGATAACTTATTGTAATGCTCAACTTTCCTTATTCTTTATATCTTCTAGCTCTTTGTTAAACATTTCTTGTATCTTCTTGGTCTGTGTTTGCCTTATTTTCCTAAAATCTTGGATCATCTTTACTATCATTACTCTGAATTCTTTTTCAGGTATTTCACCTAGCTCCACTTCTGTTAAGTGTTCCAGTGTTTCATCTTGTTTGTCTGGAACGTATTCTTTTGCTGTCTCATTTTGTCTATTTTGTTTATGGTTCCATAGGCTGCAGAACTGTAGATCCTCTTAATTCTGGTGTCTGCCCTCTGGTGAGTGAAGCTGGTCTAAAAGGTTTCTGCAGGCTTTCTAGTGAGAGGGACTGGTGTCTGCCTACTTTCTGGTGAACAGAGACATATCAAGAGATGTGTTTAGAGGTGTAAGCGGTCTCAGGAAGACTATAGGGAGACTGTCTGCTGATGGGTGGGGCTGTATTTCTGGCTCTGTTGGTTGTGTGCCCAGAGGCATCCCTGCTCTTCAGCATTCCTCTTTGTCTTTGGAAGTAGAATATCTTTTTGGTAGGTTCTAGTCTTTCTGGAGAAGACAATGGCAACCCATCCCGGTTCTCTTGCCTGGAGAATCCCAGGGAAGGCAGAGCCTGGTGGGCTGCCGTCTATGGGGTCGCAAGGAGTCGGACATGACTGACGTGACTTAGCAGCAGCAGTCTTTCCTTGTTGATGGTTGCTCAGCTATTATTTGAGATTTTAGTGTTTTTATGAGAGGAGGTGAGCTCAGTGCTTTCCCATCTTGTCTCTGCCTTCAGAGGGGGTAATTTAAATGACAGTTTATTTTCTCATGTTTCTAGAGACTGTAAGTCCAAGATGAAGGTGTCAGCAAGTTTGGTCTCCTCTGAGGCCTGCCTTGGTCTCCTTGGCTTGTAAGACAATTCCCTTGTGCTGGGTTCTCACACGGTCTTTTCTCTGTGTGCACTCCAGGGTCTCTTCCTTTTATAAGCACATCAGTCCTATTGGATTAGGGCCTCACCCTCGTGACTTAATTTAAATTATCTTTAAGAAAGTGAAAGTGAAGTCACTCAGTCATATCTGACTCTTTGTGACCTCATGGACTATAGCCTACCAGGCTCCTCCGTCTGTCCATGGGATTTTCCAGGCAAGAGTACTGGAGTGGGCTGCCATTTCCTTCTCCAAGGGGATCTTCTTGACCCAGGGATCAAACCCGGGTCTCCCACATTGTAGGCAGATGCTTTCACCGTCTGAACCACCAAGGAAGTTCAATTAATTTATCTTTAATTACCCTTTAAAAGATCCTGTCTCAAAATACAATGACATTAGGGTTGGAGTTTCAACATGTGAATTTGGTGGTGGGAGGTGGGAGGCAAAATTCAGTTCATAACATATTTCCCTTATATTAATAAAATAGAATCACTTTTTAAAGAGTCTTATTAATAAATTATATCTAAATTTAATCAAGAATTTATGACTACCTTCCAGTGTAAGGAAACATAGATGTTTTAGTTCAAGCTGCCACAGCAGAATAGTCAGTCTCCAATACCTGTGGCTTCCAGATTCTGAGATTCACCCAACCCTGGACCATGTAGTGTGTTTACAATATGCAGTTGATTGAATATGTGGATGCAGTACCTACATATATGGATGGATGGAAGACTATGGGACTTGAGCATCCTCTCATTTTGGTACCCATGGCAATTCCTGGAACCAATCCCCCCAAAATAGTGAGGGACAACTGTACTGATGATTGGGTGACTTAAACAACATGCTTTTTTCTCTGTCTGTAAACAGGGCCAACATAATCTGGTTTTGGTGAGGCCCTTCATCTTGGCTTGTAAATTGCCACACCTTCTTGCTGTGTCTTCACTTAGAAGAGAGAGAGAGAGAACACTCTACTCTGTTCCTCTTTTATAAAGACAGTAATCCAGTCATGCGGGCTCCACCCTCATGGCCTCATGTTATCCTAATTACCTCCCAAAGTCCCACCTCCCAATACCATCACAATAGGTGTCAGGGTTTCAATATATGAATTTTGAGGTGACATAAATGTTCAGTCCAAAAAAACAGAAAATAAATATAAACTATATGACAGAGAATCAAACAGATGACTCCAGAGAAAAGTGCAGCAACCTAATGTTAGAGAAAATCTGTACTGTAGAAGTTAAACAGAGAAGGAAGACTTTATTCAAGAGTGTTCCAGTAAGGGTGGGAAAGATTGAACTCAACTCTACTGAAATAAAATGCAGTAGGATTCTCAGCATTAGGGTGAGCTTGTGAAAAGTACTGGAGAATGCTATGGGGGGAGGGTGGTTGTTCAATGTGACTAAGCCATATGTGTTTACTAGTCAGTTCTTAATTGTCTCTCCCCTTCCCAAGAGACCTGGAATTGGGGACCCTATCTTCCTAGATAATTACATTTCAAAGGAAAAAATTCCAGGTCCTTAGAAAAATGCTCCTGGGTTGTAAAACTCTCAAGAAAATGTGAGATTTATACCTCAAATTGTCTGGGAAAAAATTTACAATTGCAGGTTTTCTAAAGTAAATACTGTAAGAAAGAACAGGTCAGAGGCCTATAGTGAGGCAGATATCTGGCTAAAGTTTAGTCAAGCTGATGGGAAGTTTAAGACCTTAGTCAAGGGCATCTACCTCTGTTCCTTCAAGCCAATGGAATTTTTTAAAAGTTGAAGAAGGACCTCTGTAGTTTAAAAGAGACTTAAGAAATATCAATAGAATACTGGATGTAAAACTTTACATTTTCATATGGACTGATCTGAACACACCAACTTCAAACATACATTTTTGAGCCAAAGTGGTATTGGTTATTAACTGAAACATATGTGTGTGTGTGTGTGTGTGTGTGTGTATAAAAGAAAATGATATTTTTATTATGAAAATATTCATATATTTGTGCTTTTAGAGATATATCCTATAGTATTAATATACAAAGGAAAGAAATTGCTCAATATCAACAGTATGCTTTAATATACATAAAAGAGAAGAGTCTCCCTTCTTTCCTCTTTAGATTACTTCCTTCCATTCTTCTTTCCTCTGAGCACCCCTGGGAGCAATAATGAGGGCAACCTAGAATTTAGTACCTGGTTTCTAAGTACTTTAGGAAATGGTTGTCAGGCCCAAGGCAAGGAAAGAATAATTTGAAACTGAAAAGTTTGCTTTGTGAGAAAAGTAAGGAATTACTCATCAAATGATGTGGACATATCAAAAGGACATAAAACTGTCTTCACGGGACTTTCACTAATCAAATCTAGATAATTTGCAGCATAAAATACTACAAACAATGGGTTATTACCTATTGGATAAAATTGAAGTTTATAGGTCAACACCAATATTAGTAAACAAAAGGATAAGAACAGAAGTAAAATCTCTTCCTTATCATAAAATACCAACTAGTAGTGTAGAATAAATTATTAAATTATAAAATTGCACTTAGCAGCCATTATATAAATAACCTACTTATATAAGAAATATCAGTGAATGTTCAAATCAATGAGGAAAATGGAATGAAACATGAGGTTTTACATGGTCTCAAAGCACTTATTAATTGCAGTGGAGAAACCTAGCAGACACCATCTTAATCGAGTAACTCAAGCTTACATCACTAGTTCAGGGTGAAATAGACATTTGGAGCCTTCTGACAGAATGAGATGAGAAGAATGCAATATCACTTTTGAATGATTTGGCCAACAATGAATAACCTAAATTTAATCATGAGAATACTCAATAAACACACAGAGAGATATTCAACAACGTTGTGGTCATGAAAGCCAAGAAAAGCTGAGAGAATATTCCAGATTGTAGGAAACTGGAAAGACATAATAGGTGAGTGCAATCTGTGATCCTGGCTTGGATCCTTTTGCTGTTAAAAAAAAAAAATTGTTATTGGGACAATTGAAGGGTTTTTGATGATGGATGTATGGAAGTTATTTGTATTATTCTTGCAGCTGTTTATTGAGCTCATTGTGCACTCATCTCACATGCTAGTAGAGTAACACTCAAAATTCTCCAAGCCAGGCTTCATCAATACGTGAACTGTGAACTTCCAGATGTTCAAGCTGGTTTTAGAAAAGGCAGTGGAAACAGATCAAATTGCCAACATCTGCTGGATCATCAAAAAAAAAAAAAGAGTTCCAGAAAGACATCTATTTCCGCTTTACTGACTATGCCCAAGCCTTTGACTGTGTGGATCACCACAAGTTGTGGAAAATTCTGAAAGAGATGGGAATACCAGACCACCTAACATGCCTCTTGAGTAACCTGTATGCAGGTCAGGAAGCAACAGTTAGAACTGGACATGGAACAACAGACTGGTTCCAAATAGGAAAAGGAGTACATCAAGGCTGTATATTGTCACTTTGCTTATTTAACTTATAGGCAGAGTATCTCAAGAGAAACCCTTGGCTGGAAGAAGCACAAGCTGGAATCAAGATTGCCAGGAGAAATATCAATAACCTCAGATATGCAGATGATACCACCCCTATGGCAGAAAGTGAAAAACTAAAGAGCCTCTTGATGAAAGTGAAAGAGGAGAGTGAAAAAGTTGGCTTAAAGCTCAACATTCAGAAAACTAAGATCGTGGCATCCAGTCCCATCACTTCATGGCAAATAGATGGGGAAACAGTGGAAACAGTGGCTGACTTTATATTTGGGGGCTCCAAAATTACTGCAGATGGTGATTGCAGCCATAAAATGAAAAGATGCTTACTCCTTGGAAGGAAAATTATGACCAACATGGACAGCATATTAAAAAGCAGAGATATTACTTTGACAACAAAGGTCCGTCTAGTTATGACTATGGTTTTTCCAGTGGTCATGTTTGGATGTGAGAGTTGGACTATAGAGAAAGCTGAGCACCAAAGAATTGATGCTTTTGAACTGTGGTGTTGAAGACTCTTGAGCATCCCTTGGACTGCAAGGAGATCCAACCAGTCCCTCCTAAGCGAGATCAGTCCTGAGTGTTCATTGGAAGGACTGATGTTGAAGCCGAAACTCCAATACTTTGACCACCTGATGCGAAGAGCTGACTCATTTGAAAAGACCCTGATGCTGGGAAAGATTGAGGACAGGAGAAGCAGGGGATGACAGAGGATGGGATGGTTGGATGGCATCACAGACTCAATGGACATGAGTTTGGGTAGACTCCAGCACTTGGTGATGGACAGGGAGGCCTGATGTGCTGTGGTTCATGGGGTTGCAAAGAGTTGGATATGACTGAGTGACTGAACTAAACTGTGCATATGAGTTTATTTATGTCATCTAATGGATATATAAATATAAGGAATTTCAATGCATTTGGAAAAAGAGTCATTCTGGATAGCTATTTTTTAAATATTTTAAGTCTGAAACTTTGATCATTTAGGTCATATAGAAAAAAAAATTTAAGATAGCATAAAATGCATTTCTGCATTTTAAAAGTATGTGATGAAAAATTGAAACACATTCAAAAGTAGAGATATTTTAAAATTGACACCACATTTTTCTTTTTCTTTTAGTTTCAGGCAAGAAAATAAACATGGCAAACTTTTTCATGTTTCTTTTTATTTGTTTGTTTTTTAAAGCTACTGGTTCATTTATTTAAAACTTTAAGACACTTTTCAAACTTGCAGAAAGTTGCAAGAATGAAAGAGCTTGAGAGAGAATGTGTGGTTTATACTCAGAAAATAAACACTCTTTTTGAGAAATAACTTCCTCACTGTTAGTGTGTTAAAGCTGGCCATAACTTCCTTATATGACTAGACTGCTGTGGATACTATATTGTGCAGAGATTTTACCAACCTGAGATAATCTCTGCCTCTCTCTGCATAACTTTATACTGAGAATAACTTTGACACATCATACTGTGATTTACAGGAGCTCCTTCAACTGTAAAATCTGATACCTAGTCTTTTATGAGTAACTCCTGGACTTGGCCTATTATAAGTTCATTCAATATGCCCCTGGAAAGAGAATGGTAATTCTATATTACATTTTATGATGGTGTTTAATCTCACCTATTACCTCAAAGAGTCAGACTTGAGCTGTTTAGAAAATTAAGAGTTGAAAGCAGGCCCTCTTTTATTACAGCAATAATTATCACATAGCACATATTAAGGACCTGCTGAGTACCACACAATTTGATACTAACTTGTGTTCTTTCTCCTTCCTTTTTGTAAAGTTCTTTGAGTACTGCACTATTTTGTTTTAAATAAACCTCCTTTGTAGATACACAGCTAATCAGATAAACTTTCAGAACCAAATATTTTTCCTGAAAAATGATATAGAATAGTTAGTACCTACCTGTGCCAAATCCAGATTACATGGTCTAATGGTTTTTATTGTGTTTTTCCATTAAATGCAAACATATCTGCTTTCACTATAAAATTTTTATGAGTCTAATTTAGTTGCTGCTCAGTGTAACCAGAGACCAAGAAAACTTTGAAGACTATTCACTCTTTCTCTTTTGTTCTCCATATCCAATCAATTATTAGTTTACCAATGCCCTTGCCTCAATCTGTATAACATGATTACAACTTTGCATTCCATAAAGCATTCAGTGGCTCTCCATAATTTAGCAAATAAGCACTAAATATATCTAAATGGTGATACAAGACCCTTCATGGTTTGTACCTATCACTTTCCCTGCTCTTCATCCCCTGCAGCCAACACTTGCTGATTCTTAGATGCAGTGGGCGTTAGATGCTGCCTGCCTCTTGAGTAATCCACTTCATAAACCTGGAAGTCCACACTTCCATCAACGCCCTCCCCTCCATGTCTGCCCTTCATCCCCTGAGGTGCCTCCTCAACAGTCAGAATACAGATCAGCTGTCTTCCCCTTTGCTAGCCTTACTTGACCTGCCCGTGAAATATGATTGTGTGTCCTTTGTAAACAGCTCTCTTCTAATAATTGTTTCATGATACTGTAATAATGTGTGTACATGCTTTTGCATGCGTTATATATCTAAGCTTCTTAAAGACAAAAATGTTATTCCCAAATTATCTGTTTCCAGAAAGAAAGTGTGAGTATACCCAGTTTGTATACTCAGAAAATGAGTGATTGTATTAATTTAGAAAATGGTTATCAGAAAAAAGAAGTGGGTAACAAAATAAATTTGAAGCCCCATTAAAATCAAATCTGAAATAAAAGGGGTGGTAGAAAAAAAACAGTTGATTCTACAGATACCTCTTCAGTGTAATTTTACTTTCACTGCTAAAGTTTTCATTTACATTTCTTTTTAATTTTTTTAAAGTAAATTAATATCAATGACACTTTAGTATTAAAAAACTTTGGTCAATAAGTATAAAATGCTACAGTTACCGTCAGTTCTATGAGAATATTATTAAACCCATATCCTTTTAAAGTGCATTATACTACATGAAGGGAAAGTTTTAAGTGATTAAATATCCATTGAAACATATACTTTTGAAACTCCACTCACCACAATCCTTTTCCTGTTCAGAAAATACCAATATCAAAGTTAATACAGCTGTTGAAGAGACACATTTGAGTCAGTTCTAGGGAGATGGATGAACCTAGAGTCTGTTGTACAGAATGAAGTAAATCACAAGGGGAAAAACAAACTTTGTGTATTAACGAATACATATGGAATCTAGAAAAATGGTACTGATGAACCTAACTGCAGGGAAGGAATGGAGATGCTCACATAGAGAGCAGACTTTGGACACAGCGGAGGGAGGAGATGGTGGGACAAGCTAAGAGAGTAGTTGACATATACACACGACCCTGTGTAAAATAGTTGTAAGTTGCTGAACGGGCGCAGGCAGCTCAATCTGATGCTCTCTGACAGCCTGGAGGGGTGAGCCGGGGTGAGGAGTGGGGGTGAGGTTCAGGGGGAGGGGACATACGTGTCCTGGTGCCTGATTCTCATTGTTGCATGGCAGAGGCCAACACAATATTGTAAAGCGATTAGCCTCCGATTAAATTTGTTAAGTTAATATATATTGAGTAATCACTTCGTTTTAGAGATTATGGTTGTCTCAGTTCACTTAATTCTCAAAATGGTCATATGGAATAGGTAGTCTGTTTCCATTTAGTGTATTCAGTTCAGTTCAGTTCAGTCGCTCAGTCGTGTCCGACTCTTTGCGGCCCCATGAATCGCTAAGGATCTTTAAATTGGGGATGTGAAATATACTTCCTCATATCACATAGTTGGTAAATAGGATTGCATCATTTTAACTAGGCAATGTATCTTAAGATCTCTTGTCTTCAAACATTAAGACTCTAATATATTGCCTATATGGGCTTCCCTTGTGGCTCAGCTGGTAAAGAATCCACCTGCAATGAACGAGACATGGGTTCGATCCCTGGGTTGGGAAGATCCCCTGGAGAAGGGAAAGGCTACCCACTCCAGTATTCTGGCCTGGAGAAGTCCATGAACTGTATAGTCATGGGGTCGTAAAGGGTCAGACACAACTGAGCGGCTCTCATCCATATTGCCTACAAGTGTCTTATCTTAAGGAAACTATATTATAAATCATCTTTTTATTACTTATTAGCTTATTTATTGCAGTGCTATTTTTTTCATGTTAAAACTGAAGCACTTAAAGATTTCCTATATGCTTTTTCTCCCCTTAGGATTATTGGAATAAAAACATATGAATCTTCCTGTTAAGTATGTGAGCATAATTTTCATCTGACAGATAAGGTGATTTAGCTCTATGCAACTATATGAATTTTTTGAAACATTTTCTCCATTGATCTGTATAAAATAAGTCAAACAAAATTTTCACATTTAAATGTCAACCAACATATACTGTATTTTTATTTCTTCCTCTTAATTACTTTTTATGAAATTTTACAGCTTATTTTATGCTCATGACTTTATCTATAAAGTTATTAATCTGTTTGTATGAGGAATGAATCAGTTTCTGATTCAACCCTTACATGTGAAAGTCTTTCAAAATATTTGACTCATATAAAACCCAAGCACTAGGAACAAGATTTGTGATTTACCTTGTAGTTAATAGGGGTTAAAATACATCATACTACTTTATGATTTCATATTTTAAAAGATTTTTTCCCATGTAAATAATAAGTAATCAAATGAAAGTTAAATAACAATATGTGATGTTAGTTACAAAAATTTTTGGTCAACTTGGTCAGCTTTTGGCCTTTTTGCATGATTGAGATTGTTTATAATGTATAACTGCTAACAGATGTTGTCACTTTAGGAATAAGAGATTCTGGAAGTTCTAACATCTCTCTCTCTAAGGCTTATTATTTGAAGGATTTAATGTCATCATGCATATACACAGATCCTAGGTTCAAAACAAATAGGTAAAGCAATGAAAAATATATTTTCTCTTACCTGGGAGCTGGAAAGTAGTCTTCAGAGGACTATATCAGTCAATGTAGGATGTAATAATTCTAAAGCATCAATATCTTAGAAACATGAAGATTTATTTCTTTCCTATACGACTATATGTCTGTCAATGGAATTGCCTCTTAAGTGTTTCTGCCTGCAAGTACCACATGAGTGCTCTGCCTCTCAGGTTTCACTGTGCAGAGCACATTACTTGACCATACCTTATAAAGATTAATTTAATTCTCCAGTATGCCTAGAATTAAAGGAGAACCAGTACAGGGGTAATATCTATCATATGTACCAAAATAGTAAGAAAGGATGCCAAATTCTCAGGTTAGGCCTCTTAGGCCCATTTTACAGTTTTTGGTATTTTCATAGATTTGTTTCCTTACATATTTTTTGTTTTTCCTTTCTAGAATATGTGTAATTATTAATAACATTATTGCATGGGTACTGTTGCAGATCCACTTCCTCTGTCTCATTTTTTGACAGCTCCATTCTTATTGAGGACAGAGGGTAGCCCAGGAATGTTATAAATATTTATGGAAGATAGGAATTTGATTTGATATTTAAATGTTTTTAGAGGATTATTTACTGCACAACATGAATTTAAAATTTAAATAGTGCTTTAATAAGATTAATTTGCTGTTAAGTATTGTTTAGAAGGAAGAGATAATAGGGACTGGAAAAATTAGCTAAAAATCTCCCAAAATGTAAGGATGATGTCATCAGGATCATATAAGGATTCTGACAGTGGTAAGAAACAAATATAAGATAAAAGATGAAGAGAGCAAAAAGGAAATCATCTTCTAGAGTCAAATCTTGAGATTAAGAAAAACAAATCCAAGAAGTGTCAACTGACATCTGAAATGTCAGAGTGGATGTGTGGAGCTCCATGTGACCATCATCATCTTCCTTTGACTGTATTCTCTCTGGAACCCCAAGGCTTTTCTGCTTCATACTACACTTATAGAAGAAAAATCTGTAGGAATACCAATTTTTTTAAGTGGCTTCTTTGTTACATCTGATACAATGACTGAAAAAGTAAATCCAATTCTACAAAGGAAGTTACACATTATTTAAATTAACTCAAACCACTGCCTCACTATTTATAATGAGGCCTGTGATAATGCATTCTGTGCAAAATGTACAATTGTCTTACTTTTGTATGAGATGTTAGGTTTTGACCAGATAGAGCAGTGTCTTCACAGAGTGAACTGCTACAGAACTAGAGGCCATAGAAAAATAAAATAAATTTTCAGCTTTAAGAAGATAGATATAAATGTCCCTATGAGGCTCTTAAACACACTCACTATTTCATGTATTTTTTCTTGTCTTATTCCCTGTATACTATGAATATCATATTAATAGCTACAGGGTTCTAAATGTATCATGCAGGGTAAGGATAAAAACTCTAAAGAATGAAAAATACAGGAATTAAAGAAAACAATATATTTAAATCCTTTTTCTATTACAATATTGCTTTGCTCAGTTTCATTAAAACTCAAGCCATGCTTCTAGCTATAGGCCAAAGACAATATTATTTATTTAAATATGACAGTATGTCATTTAAATAAAATTGTTCTGAAGAATTAATGCATACCTTGGCCTGTTTACAAGAATAAATTCTTTTTTGAGCTATAGTTGCAGGGCTGATAGGTACAAAGAAAGTGCTTTTCAAATTAAAATACATTATAATGTTGCAGCATGCTATTAAGGAAGGTGATTACATATGTATCCATATTTAAGCCATTACATAAAATTTCATTTTAGAGTTCATGTCATGGATTTCAAGTATTAATACAGTTGTCAGTAACAATTGCATTTGATATTTCCAGAAATTCATCCCCCTGTACATTTCCATGCCTACCTTTTTCAGTGAAATCTCTGGAGCATTAAAACACAAATATGGTATATTTACATAATAAGAGGTTACTACTCAAAAGCAACTGTCAAATATTAAACACATGGAACAACTTAAGTGTACTTTTCAAGATTTTTACTTCCTATATGGTTATCTATCCTTCTAGCTTTGTCTACTTTCTTCAAAGTATATGGGGATGTGCCCTGACAGTTTCTTAAAAAAACAATTCTTGAAGATTTCAAATAGTTGTAAGTTGAAGTTCATGAATTCTTATAAACTATCAGAGTTACAATATCATATGAATGGCCTCTGTCAATTTTATTTCCTTTGTGCCTTGACCAGTATGGATCAAGAATTTTTTTTTATATTTATCTAAAAAAAAATTTAAAACAGAGTTTTTTAAATAGATTTCATGAGCACCTTAATTTACTTTTATACAACTTTATTAATAAAAGCATGCATTTTTAAAGTTACTAATTATAATATTAATTTGGGCTGCAAAAAAAAAAAAAGCAAAACCAAAACAACCCAAAAAAAACCCCTCCTACCTAAGTCTACTTAATTTTATGTTAGAAAAATTAAATCTCCTCTTTTGTAGTACTTCAAAAGCAAACTTTTGAAGTAAGTGGTCTTCTTTCAATCTAAAGGGATTATTTAAGAGAAAATGGAATGAGAATGAAATTCAGTGATGAGTAATCTAAAGTGTTGGTGTGAAAGAATACCATTCTGAGAGATATGCTATCTTTGAGGGAACTAGGGTGGAAATAAGACAATTTATTCAAATACACAATATCTAGGTAATTAAATCTAAAATGTGTACATTATATATTTTTTCACCATTATATCAAGACCATTTATTTACAGTTTCTTCAAAGTGTTTATTTTCTCTGTGCTGACTGAGAATGCAACTTTTTAAGAGAAGGGAGCAAAGGCTTAGATGTCTGAGAATTCAGGCTTTGAGGTTTTATAAGTTCAGTGTACACTCAGTCATGTATGACTCTTTGCAACTCCATGTACTGTAGCCCACCAGGCTCCTCTGTCCATGAAATTCTCCAGGCAAGAATACTGTAGTGGGTAGCCATTCCCTTCTCCAGGGGATCTTCCCAAACCAGGGATTGAACCTGGTCTCCTGCATTGCAGGCAGATTCTTTACCATCTGAGCCACCAGAGAAGCCCTTGGGGTTCCTTAATGAGGGTGAAAACATTCAGTAGAATAGTAGGACTAGAACCCTTAGTTACAACTGAGGACAAAATGATAACCAAATAAGAAATAAGATCTTTCTCATTAGGTAGCTAAATCTTCCAGTGAAAGACTGTAGCAGAAGATGTTATACTTGAAGAAATTATTCAGAAGACTTGTTCCTTTTTCTCTGGTAGACCAGTTTCTTTGTTTCTTTTATACCTTCTTCAGTTGATTTTAAGGTTTTTACTCTGAGGTGTCTAGCATGAATACAGTGCTCTGAAAGGTTTTAGATGACACATTATACTTGATTGACACTTTTCTCAAAGTTACCTATTTATCCATGTAACTACTGGTCTCACACTTATTGGTACAAACTGGCTCCAAACTCAGAGCCTTTAATGCCAGGGTCTATGTTTTAAGCATCACCCTATTGTTACTGCTGAAAATACTCAGTGGGACATCTCAGGTCCTAGGATATCATGCATCAAATGGAGGAACACAGAGTCCATTCACTTTTTTTGTAGTTTAGCTTATTGAAGTATAGGGGCTTCCCAGGTGGCTCTGGTGGTAAAGAACTCACCTGCCAATGTAGGTGGATGTAAGAGACACAGGTTCAGTCCCTGGGTACAGAAGATCCCCTGGAGGAGGGCATGGCAACACACTCCAGGATTCCTGCCTGGAGAATCCCATGGACAGAGGAACCTTGGCAGGCTACAGTGCATAGGGTTGCAGAGTCAGACACCTGAAGCAACTCAACAGGCACAGTGAAATCTAGTTGATTTACCATGTTGTGTTAATTTCTGTGGTACAGCAAAGTGATTCAGTTGTATATATATATATTATATATATATAAATATATATGTTATTTTCCATAATGCTTTGTCATAGGATATTGAGTATAGCTCCCTGTGCTAATCAGTAGGACCTTGTTGTTTATCCATCCTAAATGCATCTGTTTTTCCCAAATTCCCAATCCTTCCTTCTTCCCTCCCCCTCCTCCTTGGTAACCAGAAGTCTGTTCTTTGTGTCTCTGAGTCTGTTTCTGCTTCATAGATAAGTTCGTTTGTATCATATTTTTAGATTCCACATATAAGTATTATCATATGGTGTGTGTCTTTCTCTTTCTGACTGACTTCACTTAGTGTGGTAATTTCTAGATCCAGTCATAGTGCTGCAAATGGCATTATTTCATTCTTTTCTTATCGCTAAGTATATTCACTTTTGTTCCTACTTTTTCACTCAGGAACTTTTTAAATTTTCTTATATTCTATGCTATTTTTAGAGTCATTAAGGTGTCCCAGATGCTCAAGGATATCCTCTATGCTAAACCGGAGCATTCCTTTTGCATTTTATTGGGTATCATCACCTCTGTTGTGTACTACCATATTTTATCACCTAGATTCTGACAGATATCATGCCCAACACTTGTGAAAGAAGAGAATCTGCCACTAGGCACCTTATCTCCACCAGATACTGCCAACACTAAAATAAGAATCCTACCTAGAAATACCAGAGCAGACAGAAGCGCCTGTAAAGTAAAACTTGCATCTTATTAACTGGATGTCCATAGCATTTAGATCTTTTCCTCCCCATAAAACCCATGATCCTTAATACATAGTAGGTTATCAAGAAAGAAAAGAGTAATCATCTGTCTAGCCATTTCCACAACACAAAGATGATATATTTTGGCAACATTTTCTAATGATCTTATCTTCTTGTGGAAGATTAGCTTCTCATAATATTTAGAACTTGCTAATTAAATGAGTCCAAGGAATACCTTCTGACAGTTTAGAAGGCTAAAAATTAGATCAGCATTTTCAAAACTGTTTGATACATGATAATAACTGCCAGAAATCCATTTGATAGAAGGTAATAGTTGTCATTTAAAAATATTCTTTGATGAAATATGTTTGTGAAGCACTCTATTATTGTATATCTCCCTCCTGAATATTCAAAGGAAATATGAATAAAACAATAATTTTAGGATTTCCTACCCCCAAAACATCTACTGACTTTTAACACAGCATTTCTAACATTTATTTGAATATGGAAGATATTTTTGAATCATTGTTTCATAGAATGGGTATTGGCAAATTCAGGCTTAAAATGATAGTGAATATGCTTAACAATGCTTGACTAGTGTCAATAGAAAACATTAAATCAAAGTTGTACAATTTCTACATATAACCCAGGGAAAGGTTATGATTCATATTATAATTTTCTAAAGCTTACAAATATAACAAAAAGGCTCTTTCCATAAAAGTTAAGAATTATAAAGAACTATGTATGTCTTGTAGAAGAAAAAAGCATAAAGAGAAATAAATGTCAAGGTACATTTAATACAGATCTTTGTCTCTATTGGTTGTTTAAAAGCATACATTTCATCTGAATACTCTTTTCTAAAGAGGAGAACAAGATACCAAAAAAAAAAAAAAAAAAGAAAGAAAGAAAGAAACAGGTGGTAAACTGACTGTCTTAGCATTTACAGGAGGAAAAGGAGAATATATAGATTTATATTAGATTATTTTAGAGCAACACTTAAGATGGATGAAAACTGTGAACAAAGGGTAGAGACCAAGAAAGAACAGAAAATGATTTTGCTTTTGTCAAAAGAGTGGGATAGAAAATGGAATCAGTAGTAGATACCTGGAGAGTTAGCGAACCTCAGGTCATGTAAAGTCTTGTTTATCATCCAGAGGTGCTTGTTCTTCATTGTCAAGGTCTTGGGAAGAAACTCAGGGGGTTAGTAGAAGGGCTTGATGATATTGATTTGTAGAAAGCTCACACTGAAAGCCTCAAACTTCAGTGCACAAAGGTAACCACTGAGACAGGAACTGTGATTTGAATGACCCTGATGTATAGTTAAAGTGAGCAGTTGTGAGGCTTGAGGAATAGAAGGGTAGTCTCAGATCTGGCCTAGTGACTGGATGATAGTACTGTTGATGAAGATAGAGTTAGGATGCAAAGCGTGCATAAGGTGAGTGGGGAATAGTGATATCCAGTAAGGTCAGAGAGAGATTTTAGTAGCTTGTGAAAAATGCAGATATGATCCACCACCAGATATATGTGAATATCTAGAAAGTAAGGTGAGAAATAAAGGGTGCAGATGCACCTCTAAGAATAACTAATGCATAAGCAGCATGTGATTGCATAGATAAAAAATACTAGCAGAGACAGATGGTGATATTGAGAAGGTACCATCACAGAGAGAAGAACCAGAGGATAAAGATATCAAGCATAGAGAAGCATTATCGAAAGTGTATTATGAAGCTACCTCAGCCAAGAGATCAAGTATGATCAATTCAGCAAAGGTTAGCTGAATTTGGAAATTAGAAACTCACTGATACTTTGTATAAGGAATTCTGAATTTGCAGTAAAGAAAAAGTAAGTTGTTGGTCACACTGAACTGCCTCAGGGCTTTCCATATACCAGGACCCTTATCTTCCTCTGCTGGGTCAGCTATGGTGGCTGTGAAAATCCTAAGCCCCAAGGCTGAGGTGGCCTGAGCCCAAGCAGCATTGGTGGTCAGTATTAGTGCAGTGCAGGAGTTCAAGGGATGTAGGACGTGCTGAGCATCAACTTGGAACCTAAGGGCACCATGAAGATGCTGGCTTCTGGTGCTGGAGACATCAAGCTACTAAAGATGGACATGTACTGCTTCATAAATGGCAAATTCAACACCTGACAACCTCCTTAACAACCAAAGTAGCATCAGCCCAGAATGACAAAACTGTGGATGCTATACTTCTAATCTCTTAATCATTAGAGTGCTGCTAAAGCACATGAATCTCTACATGTTTGAAGATCTTCATCCCAGAATAATTGCAAAATAATTCCAAAAGTATTTGAAACTTCAAAGGAAATGCACTTCAGGTTTTGATACAAAGTAAACAAAGAGATGGACAAGGAAACACTTATAAGTAGATGTGTCCTGGACATCTCTATGAACTAAAGTTCATGCTGAACTTGCTGATGTCTTAACAGAGGCTGCAGTGAACTCTATTTTGGGCATAAGAAGAAAAGATGAACCTATTGACCTCATCATAGTTGAGATCATGCGGATGAAACATAAACATAAACATGAAACCAATCCAGGCTTAATCAGAGATCTTGTTTTGGACGATGGGGCACAGCATCCTGATATGAAAAAGTAAAAGAGGTGTGCATCCTCAGATACAATATGGTGTCATTAGAATATGAAAAAAAAAAACAGATGTGAATTCTGGTTTTTTTTTTTTTTTTTTTTCCCCACAAGAGTGCAGAGGGGGAGAAACTAGTAAGAGCTAAAAGAAAATTAATTGAAGACAGAGCAAAAAAATAATAGACCTGAAAAAGAAAGCCTGTAGTGATTCAAATAAAGAATTTGTTGTTCTTCGTTGAAAGGAAATTGACCCCATTTTCTTAGATGCTTTTGAAGAGAAGGCAGACTAGATCTGAGAAGAGCTAAGAGGAGAAATACGGAAAGGCTGACTGCTGTTTGTGGTGGGCTAGCCCTAAATTCTCTTGGTGGCCCAAAGCCTGATAGTTTGTGATGTGCAAGACTTGTCTATGGACATCCATCAGAAGAAAAGAAGTTCACCTTTGTTAAGTTAAATGGTCATTGTTTTATGACATTATTGACCAAAGGGTCAAATAAGCACACACTTACTCAAATCAAAGGTGCAATCATAAATGGCTTGAGGGCTAATAAAAATGCTATTGATGGTGGCTGTGTAGTTCCAGGTGCTGGTGGAGTGGACAAGGCAATGAAAGAAGTCTTGACTAAACACAAGCCCAGGACCCAACTTAGAGGGCAAGAATTTACTGATGCTTTGCTCATTATCCCCAAATTCTTGTTCAGCATTCTAATTTTAAAACTTTGGAAACATTAGTTAAAATTCAAGCAGAACATTCAGCATCAGGTCTACTTGTGAATGTGGACTTGAACACAGATGAGCCACTGGTAGCAGAAGAAGTAGACATATGGGATAACTATTTTGTGTAGATACAACTTCTTCACTTCTGCACTGTTATTGCCACCAATATTCTCCTGATTAATGAGATCATGAGAGGTGAAACAAATTCTCTAAAACACTGAACTGAAGCTTCCCTTGTATCATCTGAATCATGAAGTTTCTACAGAATGATGTAAGAATATAGCTACAGAATTTTTGTCCAAGTTTCAAAGAATTTTCAAAGTATTTTCTTTTCTTTTTACATATAAAAAGGAGAGAACTCTGGTACTTATTCAGATTCTGAAATTCTGAAATTACAATCACAGTATTTTGAAATTGTACAGCAGTGTACACACATACAGGGGCCATAAATGACCCAATAAACAAGATGTTTTTCTTTAGCTTCAGTGATATAAACATACATGTTAGATAAGCATATGTTATCTACCTTGTTATTAAATTTTCCTTGAAAAACACAAACAAAAATAAAAGAAAATTTAAGTTGCAATAAATTTAGATGTTCCAGATTAAGTCCTTTTTATAGAAATTCTCTTGTTGAGCTTTCTATGGAATTAACTAAAATTTAGTTTCAGATAAGGGGGAAATTAAGAAGATAAATTTTTCATTTATCTCTGTTATTTTGGTGAACAAAATCGAAACTATTATGCAAAATTAGACATATTAAGTTGGACCATAAAGAAAGCTGAGAGCCAAGGAATTGATGCTTTTGAATTGTGGTGTTGGAGAAGTCTCTTGAGAGTCCCTTGGACTGCCAGGAGATGAAACGAATCACTCCTAAAGGAAATCAATCCTGAATATTCATTGGAAGGGCTGATGCTAAAGCTGAACCTCCAATACTTTGGCCACCTGATGCAAAGAACTGACTCATTGAAAAAGACCAGTATAAACTGGGAAAGTTTCCTGAAACTTTCCTGCAGGAGGAGAAGGAGGCAACCAAAAATAAGCTGGTTAGATAACATCACCGACTCAGTGAACATGAGTTTGAGCAAATTCTGGGAGACAGTGAAGGACCCTGAGCCCTTGCATGCTGCAGTCCATGGGGTTGCAAAGAATTGTACTTGACAGCTACAACAACAATTTAGAAGAAAATTACCATAGGAAACTTCTTGTCCAGCTTTTTATTTACAGATTAGAAAACTGATGGATGGTGATATGGAGGAAATGGAAAACACACCTCATAGCCCTTCTTAATTAATAACTTAATATAGCTTGAGATAGGCAATCATCTAGCGTTAAAATGGATAAGAAATCAGTATTTTTAACTTTGTTCACTGACATAAAGAGATTTGCCTCAACTCTGTAATAAAAATTGAATTTAGTCATGACACTTTTGGTTGAAATTTGCCAAGATGTCATCAAGTAGGTAATTGAACTTAATTTTATTTTCATGCTTTAATGTCATGGTGATGGTCTCAGTTGCACAGGGTATAATAAAACTTAGAGATTAGAACTGTTGATTTTGAATTTTTGTTTCAACCAAATGATATCAAAACAACTTAAAAAATGGAAAAATTCCTACTAATGACTTGTAATAAATCTGAGCTTCATTTCTCTATATTTTTATACAGAGTGTTTTTTCTTTAGTGGAAATAAGAAATAATAATTGAAAAAAGAAAATAGAGAGTCTTTCCCTCGAGTAACCAAAAAGAGCAATTCACTGGTGACCACTCTCAATTGCTTTATCTCAATAAAGGATATTGATTCATGGGTATTGCACAAAGAGTGAGGACATTCAGCCCTAATGTGCCTAGAAGAGTAAATGATACAAGGGGAATAAGTTCAGGAGTAAAATGGAATCAGGGAAAATGCTAATATAATATTCTGTGGTGCAAAACTTCAGACCTGTTGCAGTATTTCAAATGCAGCATGATTTAAAAAAATGCACGATAGATACATAAAGCAGAACAGTAAGCCGAAAACAAAGGGAGAAAAGGGATCCAAAATCAGCAGACCAAAAATAGAAGGGGATTACAGTTATGGGAACTGAGAATGAAGACAGAAGCTGAGCTGAACAAGACTGATAGCAAAAGAATAATGGGAGGTGAAAGAGTTGAGAGGCAGTGCAGAGGGAAAGCTACAAGCTAACCAGACAGAAAGAAGGAAGCTGACTGCAGGGTAATCAAAGGGTAGCAGCTGTATGATGACAGGAAAGTGATAGTAAATCACATAAAAGGCAAAGGGGAAACCATCCATTGGAAACACTGGTTGATGTGTAAGAAGGAAATGTTGGATTTGTAAAAACAGTATCATGTTTATTATAGGGGTGGCTGCATCAATATATTAAACTTGATGTCAAATTTCAATAAAAGGCACATTTGGAATTTATACTTATGAACGTATCTGGCATTTATCTTTGTACATCTGCAAGATTTTGGTGTGTTTTCAAAGCTCTACTAAAGGAAGCCATAAGTTTCAAGGTGGTCAGATGGGGAATTTGAAATGTGTAAGCTTGTAAAATGATTCGGTACAGTAGAGAATGAACACTTAATCAGTTAAATTTCCCAAAAGTAAAATAGTTTTGACAGAGCTAGTAAATTAAATCTGAACCCAAGGGGGGTCAGTTCAATTAGATTAGTCTGCTTCTGGTTCATACTGGTGGTGAGAGAAGGTCATAGATGACACTTCTGAACCTTAAATGATTCCAATTATTTGATGGGGTTGACTACTTTCTCCTTGTGGTATTGTTTCTTTTCCTGGCTTGTATCATGCTGTCTGTATCAGCTGTTTTTTGTCACTGTTATTTTAATTTTTTTTTTTTTTTTGAACTCCTGCCCACTCCTACCTCCATCTCACTCTCTAAATATGGAGGTATTTTCAACCTACTTTCTTTATACTTTCTGCCCTTCAAGTTCACCTACTTTTAGGAATGCAATACTTAATCTGGGAAAATAACTCCAAACCGTGTCACTAGCTGTGAACTTCCCCTAGATTCTCCCACTGAGTAGTGGGAAATTTCACTTTTCTACGTTGCTGTTTTGGCAACAAGATAGCTGATTCTGAACTTCTTCTCTTTCATATTTTTTTTTTCTATTTATTCTTGTTCTTATTTTTACTCCTTTTATTTGTTTCTCCTTCTGTTAATGACACTAGTTTCATCTCAGCTGCCAGGTTTGAAATCCTGGAAAACTTCACTTTACCTCTCACAAATCATGTGTTATAAGACCTTTCAATTCTTCCAAGTAATGTCACATATGATTCATTCATGTGTTCATTTAGAAAAATTTAATCTACTATTTCTTAGGTAATTTTTTATAACTGTCAAACATCTGCGATATTGTTGCAAATGACCCATCCACATTCCTTACCTCATAAATTTTCTAATGATGAAAAAGAATACAATATAACAGTTTAAGTAGTATAAGTTTCTCTTGAATGACATTTGAAAGTAAACACGGTTCTTTTCTCAAGTTCAGTAAAAGGCCACTCATTTCAGAATGCTGTTTATAGTCAATTCTGATTAAATATAAGCTTTTTCCTAGAGTTGCAATCCATTAAGTTTCTTAAATGCACTGAATGACATCATTTTAAAATATTATATCATCAAATAAGACCAAACACTTGGAGTAAGGATTCCCTGAAATGCCCTGTATAGCAAAGCTGAGTTTGAAAGTCTATCTTACTCTCCAAAAATCCCCAAAATGTGATTTTTACAGCATTCTTTTAAAAATAGGTTTGCATGACACAGAGCTGCTAGTCAAGTATGCTTTTTTTTAATATCACTTGGTTTTTTTTTTCACTTTCTCCTCAGTAAAGTAGAAAATAATAATAATGGGAAAAAGCAAAATAATGCTTTCAACCTCAACACTCAGGAAAACATTCGGAGTCATGTTTTAGACTAAACAATCAGTATTTCCTCTAGCCCTTCTGTGTGAGTGTTTTTGAACCTATAAATTTGTATTTCTTAACTCCTGCTTTTCCTCCTGGAAGTTCTTTCCACTCACATATTTTGTGGACATTGAAAAGGTACACAGTAGTCTAATATATGGTTCTGCCCTTCCCATATTTCTGTTTCAACTAAAACCCCTCATTTGAACTATCATGAGGGTCTCCTGATGTTTTCTTATGCTCTGCTTTTCCAATCCAATCCTGTATTAGCTCTGGATTTACCATATTATAAAAGTATATTATTTCACATTTATTTAGAATATACAATAAATGATCTAAATGTCTGCCTAGAAGCCATTATATTTTTTAGCCATCAAGAACATTTCCTAGATACATACTACAGTTAATTGTAACAAACATCTACCAGAAAATGGAGATACTGAAGGGAGATTTCATTAAATATATTGATAAATGGACAGTAGTTTTCTATACTATTTTTTACTAGTCAACTTGAAAAGACTGTCTATAATTACTTATGTTTATTTCAATGCTCCAAAACAATTTAACTATTTATTGGCACATCTATAATAATTTCCTATTGACATTTCAGGTGAAAACACAAGAGTGAATTCAAAGATCAAGAAAGATTACACTATTAGTATAATTCAGTTCTCTATCACCAAATATTAGTGTCTCTGATTTATAATGTTATGCCCGATGTCCGAATCCCCGAGCGGGAAGAGAGAAGGCTTCCAAGACAATGCAACTCGCAGGAAGGGAAGTTTATTACTGACTCGAGTCAGGACTCCCTGCCGCAACCAACGCAGTGGTGCGGGTCAGAGAGCCCCGAGCCCAACCTGTTACACAAATTTATAGAGTGGGAATCGGATTGGTTACACGTTTGCAAAACAATTTCATTGGTCAATACTTTTGCGCGGGCGGGACTTTCCTGGGGGTTTCCACCCTGTTCCTAATTTCCTAATTGGCAAACATCGGTGAAAGCTAATTGGTCCTAATTGGCAAATAGTGGTCATTGTTAAGCGAAAGCTACCTGATAGTAGGAAGGCCTACTCCTAATCTAAGTTACGTTACTTCTGCTCGCCTCACATTCCCCCCTGTCTGTTGTTCAAGTAGAGGAATCTTCCTCTTCTCCATTTTGGGCCACTGACACTATAAGTGGACCCAGGAGGGTGGATTCCTGAGGTCTCGTTGAGCAGCTCATGAGTCTTCCCA
The DNA here is from genome assembly GCF_963930625.1 of Muntiacus reevesi. Taxonomy (NCBI): domain Eukaryota; kingdom Metazoa; phylum Chordata; class Mammalia; order Artiodactyla; family Cervidae; genus Muntiacus; species Muntiacus reevesi. Next base: position 52,916,862 of record NC_089259.1, on the reverse strand, counting down.
TCGCTGATCAGCAGGAGAATTAGGAGACCTCCCAGCAGACAGGTACGGGTGAGGTCTTGCCTTCCATTCTACTCCTGTTCTTCCGGTGTGGCTTGCCGCACGTGATTGCAGTGAACCCAGAGTCCAATCCCGTCGACCTTTACAGCAGTAGGAGTGGTAAGGAGAACAACATAAGGGCCTTTCCATCTAGGTTCTAATACACACAGGAGGGGTCTTCCATACAGAATCTCAAAAGGGCAGCTTATAAGGGGTGCTACGTGCCTGAAAGAGTGCGAAGAGAAGGAGGGTCACCCAGTCCCCGCCAGTCTCTATTGCCAACTTCGTTCTGATTCATTTTCTCAACCTGTCCTGAGCTCTGGGGATTATATTCACAATATAACTTCCATTTCGTCCCCAGAGCTTAGGCCAGCCCTTGTACAATCTGGCTCACAAAGGCAGGTCCGTTATCAGAGCCCATAGTCACCAGCAGCCCATACCTAGGCACTATCTCCTCTAAGATCTTTTTAGCAACCACTATTGCTGTCTCTCCCTTAGCGGGGAAGGCTTCCACCCACCCCGAGAAGGTATCTACCAGAACCAACAGATAGTGATACCTGTACTTGCCTGGCCTTACCTCAGTGAAATCTATCTCCCAGTGTTGCCCTGGCTCTTCCCCTCGATACATCGTTCCCGTGTGCTGCTTTTTTCTCCTGTCCTCATCAGCTGGCACGCTTTGCAAGCCTGGATTATCTCTCGTTCAGTTGTATTTTATCAACACGCAGATTCAGTCCATACCCAAGCTTCTTCTTCAGAGACTCTGGCATCTCAGGGGGAGGAGGGCGAGGGAGCCTGAAGTAGACCTTCACAGAATCATAGATAAACCACTGTAGTGCAGTCAGAGTGCCGATCATGATGATACCCTTCCATACACCTCTAAATCCAAGTCTCTTGAGGACCTGAGAGGCACTGCTACCCTTCTCTTTATTCAACACAGACACCACAGAATCGGCAACAGTACATTCAAAGCAGGCAAACTTTATGGTATCTGTCTCATGCAAAGAGGAGCAACCCCCTTGTATACATTTTGGGAGCTGCATCCCTCAGAGTGTAACCTGGTTGTTTGAATTCGAACCTTAGCTTCCATAGGAGCCAGAGCAATGTTCAGCACTGGCAGAGGCAGCCAAATACAGTGATGTGCGCCACAGATAGGCATTTTCCTCTCCAAGCATGTTGCTGTACAAAACCTTGAAGACTTCATAAAAGCCAAACTTGCAGAGCCCCTGCAGGGAGTAGCCAATGAGGGTCGGGGCCCATCCTTTGGACAAACCACGGAAACCATCCTCTTTGAGTGTAACTGAAAATCCATTAAGAAAGCCCTTGTACTTCTGTGGGTCCGCCTGCATACGGCATTTCGCCAAATCCAGAGGAACAGCAGTGTGTGTCAGACCACAACTTAAGACCCCACCAAAGCCACACAGTGCATAAAACTTCACAGAGCCATATTCTACCGCGGCGGCTCCCGCTTTCCTTTGCCCATCTTTTACATAGCTGCTTCCATCGGTGAACCATACTAGCTCACTGTTGTCTAGGGGTGCATCAGTTAAGTCTTTTCGTGCCGCCAGGGCCTCCGCCAGTATCTCGCTGCAATCATGGAGCTACAAACAGCTGGAACGGCTTATTTGGGTTAGGCAGGACAAGGGCTGGGGCTTCTAGTAGGGCCCGTCTGAGTGTCTGGAAAGCTTGTTTCATTGGCTCAGTCCAAGTCCAGTTTGGGGTCTCTTTACTTCCCTCATACAAGGGCCGGGCCTTCTCAGCAAACCCCATGATCCACAGTCTGCAATATCCAACAGTCCCCAGAAACTCTCTCACCTGGCGGGGGGTCTTGGGCTCTGTTATCTGCAATATTGTTTCCTTCATGGCCTGGGTTAGCCACATTTGCCCCTGCCTGATCTTATACCCCAAACAGGTGACCTCTTGCCGGGCTATTAATTGTGTAGCAGAAGGACCTCTGGGTGCCAAGTCCGATATTCATAGAGGTCCTCACTCAGAGCCTCTTGAACCTCTGTGGGATTACCAGTTGGCCTTCCTCCTCGGTCCACTCAAAGGCAAATACCTCCTGGCTCTGGGCCGCCAGGGGTAGGCTGAAAAAGGCATCTTCACTCAGGCAGCAAACTGCTCAGGAGGGTGTATGGGTTAGATACAGTGGGGTGTATGTCACTCACCAGTATGTTGACTTCTCGCAGGTAATCTGTCCCCCCTGGCTTCTTCACTGGCAGTAAGGGGGTGTTTCAAGGGGATTGACACCGCTTGAGAATTCCAGCATCCATGAGACGTTGAATGTGGGGAGTGATCCCCTGCCGAGCTTCCTGGCTCATGGGGTACTATCTCACCCTCACAGGAGTTAACCATTCTCTCCCCAAGAGTTCTCACCTGCTTAAGCCTCTCTCTAGAAGAGACAGATGTTTTCAATAGCCCACCACTGATCAGCAAAGTAAAGTGCCACAGCTGTCAGTGAGTAACTTTCTGGGTCTGATCTCCACCATAGAGAGGTACGCTAATTCCAGATTTTCAGGGTCCCCGTACCTCAGATCTAACATGTAATCTTCAGCAGAATTTTCCAGTTCCCCATGACTGCATCCACAGGGAATGCCATCGGCCACAACAAGTCTCTGGGCATTCTGGTATCACCAAAAACGAATGGGACACCTGGTGGGTCCCCAGATCTACTTTTCGTTACCCAGGACTTGGGGAGGGGTGCTGAGTCTTGACTCCCCTAGTCACTGTCTTCCCCCTCATATAGAACTCGAGTTCCAGGGGAGATTCTCTCTTTCTGGGTCGTACCTCTCCTTAGGTCCCTCTTAGGGCACTTGTTTTTCCAGTGCCCCTGTTCTCTGCAGTAGGCGCACTGATCTTTCTTTAGGGCCTGCCTTTTTGGTTTCTGTTTTTCTCCCGTCCAGGGGTCTCGAGGTTCCCTCAATTCTGTTCCGGCTTTTATCCCCGCAAAGAGAATCTGGGCTAGCTCCCTCTGGTCCTTCCTCTTTTCCCTTGTTCTATATTCTCTATCTTCCTTCCTGATCTTCTCAGCTAATTCCCTTTCCTCCCGTCGAATTCATTCTTCCCTTTCTTCTGGGGTCTCCCTATTATTAAATACCTTTTAAGCTGCTTTCAATAAATCCTGTATCGTCTGTTCTCCCAATCCCTCTATCTTTTGTGCTGCCTGATTTACAAACGCTAACAGAACTGCAGCACGTGACTCCTCAGCCTGGGGGTCCATAGGTGTATATTGCCTGAAAGCTTCCATTAGCTTCTCTAGGAAGGCTGCCGGGCTCTCAGTGGAACCTTTGCCAAATTTGTCAGCTTTCTTGCTGTGGCCCGCAGGCCTGCCATCAGAGTCTGGTGGTACACTCGGAGATGCTCCCTACCTTCCGCTCGCTCAAAATCCCATTTAGACGGCAACAGAAGAAACCCCTCGTCCACGAGATGAGGCTGGTCGGTTGGCCTCCCGTTGACCCCTGGGATGCGTTTCCGCGCTTCTGCCAGAATTTACTCCTGCAACAGCTGCCGACAATCGTAGTGAAAGGAGAGTTTCACCTGGTTGGGCTCTAGTTACTGAGGCTCACTTATTGTAGGGTCTTCAGAGTCCGCCAGAGTGTAGCCCTGGCCGGGACTCATCAATTGCGCCCGCAAACGTTCGCCTGTTCACTGAAACTCGAGTCAGAGTAGGAACGAGACCAGAGACAATGCCGGCACACACACAGACATGGACAAACACGGAGAGCCGAAGGCAAACACACGGACAGACAAACGTCGGCCGATAACAGCGCCGAGTTTTTTCCGGGCCCCCTGACCAGACCAGACCAGACCAGACTTGGGATCAGGAGAGAAGCTCTCTTTCCCACAGAGCCGGCTGCCTTCCAGCGCGCTCGCTGGCCTCGGCCTTACGCCGGCTAGAGAAAGCTTTCTCCTGTGCCAGATACCTCCCTTGCTTTACAGCAGGGCCCCGGAATTACTCTGGACTTTCCCTGTGCCAGATACCTCCCCTTGCTTTACAGCAGGGCCCCGGAATTATCTGGACTTTCCCTGTGCCAGATACCTCCCTTGCTTTACAGCAGGGCCCCGGAATTACTCTGGGCTTCCTGTCTTGAGACAATGCCGGCACACACACCAAAGACAAACACACGGACAGCTGACAACACAGCGCTGGGTTTTTGGGCCCCCTGAGTTTTCCTGAGCACCGGTGCTATTATCTATCCTTCCCTTCTGTCCTGGAGGTGTTCTCTTCCCCTGGTAAAGGGATCCCGGACGAGCCCCCAAATGTTATGCCCGATGTCCGAATCCCCGAGCGGGAAGAGAGAAGGCTTCCAAGACAATGCAACTCGCAGGAAGGGAAGTTTATTACTAACTCGAGTCTGGACTCCCTGCCGCAACCAACGCAGTGGTGCGGGTCAGAGAGCCCCGAGCCCAACCTGTTACACAAATTTATAGAGTGGGAATCGGATTGGTTACACGTTTGCAAAACAATTTCATTGGTCAATACTTTTGCGCGGGCGGGACTTTCCTGGGGGTTTCCACCCTGTTCCTAATTTCCTAATTGGCAAACATCGGTGGAAGCTAATTGGTCCTAATTGGCAAATAGTGGTCATTGTTAAGCGAAAGCTACCTGATAGTAGGAAGGCCTACTCCTAATCTAAGTTACGTTACTTCTGCTCGCCTCACAATAACATCTCTTCAGTTTTTCATATAGCAAATTATTTTCCCTCCCTTCTTCCTTCCTTCCTTTCTTTCTTTTTTCCTCCTATCTCTATCTTTGTCTCTTTGTCTCATCACATGTAAACACACACACACACACACACAGCCCTGTCACAGAGAGGAATTACTTTTTATTTGTCTGACCAGATTGGTACCTGTTGTAGCACATATGCTATATTTTTCAATTAGACTCATGGGATTAAATTAATTTACCCCAAATCAAGGCTTACTAACAATTCTAAGTGCAGACAACCACTATGCACATTCTTTTATGAGACCTACAGATATAGCCTCTGATTAACAACAACAACAAAATTTATGCCTTTTTGTTTCTCACTTTAGGACAAAGTTTGATTCTAAAATTAACATGCAGGCTGTTCAATTCAGGAAGAAACACTACTCATGTAGAGGAAACATTTCAGTTATTATCTCCCTCTTCTTGTCCATGCTCCTATTCAATCGTGCCTGACTCTTTGCAAACCTTTGGACTGTAACCATCAGGCATCTCTGTCCATGGTATTTTTCAGGCAAGAATACTGGAGTGGGTTGCCGTTTCCTTCTCCAGGGGATATTCCCAGCCCAGGAATCAAACGTGCATCTCAAGAGTCTCCTACGTTGCAGGCAGATTCTTTACCTGCTGAGCTATCAGGGAAGCTATCTCCCTCTCATACCTTAATAATTACACAGATTAGGTTACATTTTCTGGCTAACTGTTGGTCCTTTAATGGACCGGAACCCGGTGGTCCGGAGAGTAAGAGAGAGAAAGAGGCTGATATCCCCTGGTTTAGGTGGAAACCGAATGGAGTCCTGTTCTTAGGGCTCGCGCTGCTACACGTAGGCACCAGGCGCCCTCTCGAGTGGGTGAAGGCACAGTGCGCCTTCTCGAGAGAGTCTTAGAAGCCCGGGCAAGAAAGTGAGCTCAGCGGGCCTCCGTGCTCCAAGGAATTAGCCAGAAATAGAGAGAGAAAGACAGGAAGAATAGAAAGAAAGAAAGAAAGTAACACATGGGGACCAAAGCTCTGATGGACAAAGGTGTTTTAATCAACATGGCTTGGATATATATACTGTAGTTATTCTCAGCAAAGATAAAGATTAAAATTCCAGACTTACAAAACATAAGATGATCCCTATTAAAGAGAGACTTGCAAACAATCACCTTTTCCCATTTGGCTCATAAAAAGGAAGGGGGTACTTATCACCTCACCGTAATGAGAAATGCCTGGATTCCTTAGCCCCAGGAAAGGTGTGCCCCTCCTCTTAATTCCTGAATATTCAGGAATCAATAAGGGCCAGAGGGTTCCTCACAGATTCAAAACAGCACACAGGAAGCCTCTTCTTAAATGCTTCCTGACAGCTAACCATGACCCCATTAATACATAAATTCCATATTTATTTGCAATAGTCAATGATTTAAGAGCAAATAAATTCTGTTGGTAATGTTTTATATAATATTAGAAAATGCCAAAAAAGTTATGCAGCTTCAGTACCTTTCACCAGCACAGCATTATCGAAAAGGTTTGAATCAAAGAGCAACTAGGAGGGTCCTACTCACTCCTACTTGTCACAGTCCCATCACTTCACATGGGATGAAGCATGGCTGCTTCCCACTTATACATTAATTCTGAAGTCCAATCCACTTGAGATCCCTTTAAAAAGAGAGAGAGATTGTCTCTTTTCCAAAGCTACTCCTCCCATTTGTGCTCAGAATATGAATTGACTCTTTGCACTGAAAAGTCCATGCAATGCCTTCTTCATTCTCCTGGACCTGAAAGCTCACTCAAACCTCATTTATTTTAAAATGACCACTTTTTTCTTTTTTTTTTTGGTTGAGAGTAAAACAGAATGTTCATGAATAGTATCTAAGTCTTCCACATAGCTTTAATGGATATCCACTGGTACTTAACGGATATCCACTAGTACTGAAGAGGTAAAAGAAATGAGTCCTTAGCAATTTAAAAATACAATTAAAGAAGAATATATTTACTTCTAAAACTTCACTTCTTATATAATCATAAAATTTTAGTGCTTGGAAAGAATATTAGCTAATTTCTTCTTTCAGTAGCAAAGAAATTGAGGCCCATAATGGAAAACCAAATTACTCAATTGATGATTATGCTTGATTTATGCTTGATTCATACTCATATCATAAGCCATGTCTTCTTCTCAATGACTAGCGAAGACTCATTAAAAAGTCTTTTCTTCAATACTTATGGTGCAGGCAGTAGGTAGTGGAATAAAATACAACAAAGCAGTCTAATGACTCCTTTCCCTTCATTGAAAGAAATGGCCTGCCCTAGACACTGACAAACACTTTGGATCAGTCCTCACTTTCTGTCTTCTACTCTTCCCAGTCTCATTTTCCAAGCTGAAACTGCTTTATCATTGCTCTTCCTCTCTAATATTTTAAATTAAAATCTATTTTAATTTAAATATAAATAATATATTTATAAATAGAAAAATGTGTATGTACATATAGAATGGATAAACTTAGATTAATTGTAATGCTGTATTTGCTTCATAAAAGAATTTTTTAATACATATTTTTCTTAAAGAAAATTTATTTAGGCATATTATGTATTATTATTTTGTTAAAATTTCACTTTAGTATGACTGCTCAATAAGTAATAGTCATAATTTAAATAGCTTAAATGTATAATATATGCAATGAATTAAATTATAACTAATCTAAGCCTTTTTATTATAAATCTCCATCTTTTGTCCAGAGTGCTTTCTTACTCTGTACATGTTTAATGTTAAATACAGAATGGAGATTCTAGCTCATTCTTTTATTTAAGATCACTGAGAGCTTATAGTCAATTAACTTTCACTAATGTTGAATGCCGCGATTCATGGGATCGCAAAGAGTCAGACACGACTGAGCGACTGAACTGAACTGAATGTTGAATGTCTCAATAAATCTATGTATTTCCAATAAGATGAACTGCTACTGTAAAGATATCCTCAAAATGATCAAGAAGAGAGAACAGTTTATCACTACACGATCCATCTGAGGATAAAATCTTGGCCTTCTTCCCTGTAGCATTAGTCTTCTCTGGTTAATTTAGTTGGTTTGTAGTAAATGACTTGAAGGCTGACCTAATGTCTAGATATTGCTCTGTGAAATGTTCTGTATTTTGTGTCTTCTATTTACTTTTGAGGAGTCGATATTTCTCTACTCAACTGCAAACCTAGTTTTGTATTCCCTTGTTACTTTCCTTAACAGAGCTAACACTATATTATTTTTTTTTTTTAGCTGTAATAGTTGACTGCTGCCCTGCAGCCCCCAAACACCTCAATTCCCCTTGGTTTTCAAACAAAAAGATTGGACATGCACATATAACTTCCACTTTCACAAAATCATTGAACTTGAAAAGCTAAGGAAACCTTGTTAAATGCTGGAGCAGCACACAAGAAAAGGTCTAAAGCAGTTGAGGAATATAACAGAATTAATGATCTCACTGCATGAAGGAGAGAAATCAAAGTGGAAGAACAAAGAGGATATTTAAATAGAGTGGAAAGTGGATATAAATGTGTTTTAAGTGTATTAATTAATACAGAGTGCTAAACTCTAGCTTTAAAATATCTACATTTGCACTTATAAATAAAGATGCTTACTTTTTTATTAATTGTTTAAACTACAGAATGTGTTAGACTAAGCTCTGCTTTTGCAATATTTTTTCTCTTCTTCAATATTATTACCATTATTTTGGATTTGATCATTTATTTCCAAATAATTCATATACTTTATTTGCTTTTTGAAATTTTCACAATTAAGTGGGACTTCAAAAACTGTTTGAATGAGAAAGAATACAGCATAGTAATTCTTTTTTTCGGTAAAATATGTTAAACCTAGAAGACTGAAAGATACACTATGAAGTGAATCCTAACATGCACAAACATTTGAAATTGGTTGAAGGCCAAGGAAATACTTTATTTAGAATTTCCTTTACATTATATGCAATTATTTTATTAAATGTAGTTGTTTTATTAAAAGAGTCACATTTTCTCTTATATACTATGACTTTGTGCCTTAACACCAAAACCTAAGTGGTTTCTTTAAGTGTAAGATTAATGCATGTTAAAATTTCACTTGGTTGGTGAAACTTGGTAAAAATAGAAAATACTCAGTTTCTATTTCTTGTTCTGCAGAATTTGGCATGGTGCTTTATTAATATTATTATGGTGCATCGAATGAGAAAGGAAAGAGAAATAGAACAAAAAGAAGGTAGAGAGAAACTCAGGTTATTTATATAATTATATGAAAGTATAGTGCAGAGAGGTGGACAATGATACTTAAATTAGGATAGGAACCATAGAAATGTTTGAGATGGTCAGGACAATGTAAAGAAATATCTTATTTCTAGGGTGGCATCTTTCAAGTGTTAAGAGACACTAGAAATATATAGATTCTGTTACTTTAGAAACCAAATTATCAATTAAGAATTCAGTTGTTGTTGTTCTTCAGTTGCTCATTCTTGTCCGACTCTGCAACTCCACGGACAGCAACATGCAAGGCTTCCCTGTCCTTCACTCTCCCATAATTTGCTCAAATTCAAATCCACTGAGTCAGTGATGCTATCTAACCATCTCATCCTTCGTTGTCCCCTTCTCCTCCTGCCCTCAATCTTTCCCAGCATCAGGGTCTTTTCCAATGAGTCAGCTTTTCGTATCAGATGGCCAAATTTGGAGCTTCAGCTTCGGCATCAGTCCTTCTAATAAATGTTCAGGATTGATTTCATTTCATTTCAGTTCAGTTCAGTTCAGTTCAGTCTCTCAGTCGTGTCTCATTCTTTGCAACCCCATGAACTGCAGCACACCAGGCCTCCCTGTCCATCACCAACTCCCGGAATTAACTTAAACTCAGGTTCATTCAGTTGGTGATGCCATCCAAGCATCTCACCCTGTCTCATCCCCTCCTCCTCCTGCCTTTAATCTGTTCCAGCATCAGGGTCTTTTCAAATGAGACAGCTCTTCACATCAGGTGGCCAAAGTATTGGAGTTTCGGCTTCAGCATCAATCCTTCCAATGAATATTCAGGACTGATTTCCTTTAGGATGGACTGGTTGGATCTCCTGTCAGTCCAAGGAACTCTCAAGAGTATTCACCAACTCAACACCACAGTTCAAAATATCAGTTCTTCGGTGCTTAGCTTTCTTTATGGTCCAACTTTCACATCCATATATGACTACTGGTAAAACCATAGTCTTGACTAGTTGGACCATTGTTGGCAAAGTAGTGTCTCTGGTTTTTAAAATGCTGGCTAGGTTGATCATAACTTTTCTTCCAAGGAGTAAGCATCTTTTAATTTTATGACTTCAGTCACCATCTGCAATGATTTTAGAGCCCCCCAAAATAAAGTTTGTCATTGTTTCCACCATTTCCCCATCTACTTGCCATGAAGTGATGGGACCAGATGCCATGATCTTAGATTTCTGAATGTTGAGCTTTAAGCCAACTTTTTCACTCTTCTCTTTCCCTTTCATCAAGAGGCTCATTAGTTCTTCACTTTCTGCCATAAGGGTGGTATCATCTGCACATCTGAGGTTATTGATATTTCTCCCAGCAATCTTGATTCCAGCTCGTGCTTCAACCAGCCCAGCTTCTCTCATGATGTACTCTGTATATAAGTTAAATAAGCAGGGTGACAATATACAACCTTGACATACTCCTTTTCCTATTTGGAACCAGTCTGTTGTTACATGTCCAGTTCTAACTGTTGCTTCCTGACATGCATACAGATTTCTCAGGAGGCAGGTCAGGTGGTCTGGTATTCCCATCTCGATCAGAACTTTCCACAGTTTATTGTGATCCACACAGTCAAAGGCTTTGTTGTAGTCAAAAAAGCAGAAATAGGTGTTTTTCTGGAACTCTCTTGCTCTTGTGATAATCCAACAGATGTTGGCAATTTGATCTCTGGTTCTCCTGCCTTTTCTAGATCCAGGCTGAGCATCCAGAATTTCATGGTTCATGTACTGTTGATGTCTGGCTTAGAGAATTTTGAATATCACTTTGCTACCGTGTGAGATGAGTGTAATTGTGAAGTAGTTTGAGCATTCTTTGGGATTGCTTTTCTTAGGGATTGGAATGAAAACCGACCTTTTCCAGTCCTGTGGCCACTGCTGAGTTTTCCAAATTTGTTGGCATATTGAGTGCAGCACTTTCACAGCATTATCTTTTAGTATTTGAAATAGCTCAACTGGAATTCCATCACCTGCACTAGCTTTGTTCGTAGTGATGCTTCCTAAGGCCCACTTGACTTCACATTCCAGGATGTCTGGCTCTATGTGAGTGATCACACCATAATGATTATCTGGGTCGTGAGGATCTTTTTTGTATAGTTCATCTGTGTATTTTTGCCACCTCTTCTTAATATCTTCTGTTTCTGTTAGGTCCATACTATTTCTGTCCTTTATTGAGCCCATCTTTGCATGAAATGTTCCCCTGGTATCTCTACTTTTCTTGAAGAGATCTCTAGTCTTTCTCATTCTGTTGTTTTCCTCTATTTCTTTGCATTGATCACTGAGGAAGGCTTTCTTATCTCTCCTGGCTATTCTTTGGAACTCTGCATTCAAATGGGAATATCTTTCCTTTTCTTCTTTGCTTTTCGCTTCTCTTCTTTTCACAGCTATTTGTAAGGCCTCCTCAGACAACCATTTTGCCTTTTTGCATTTCTTTTCCATGAGGATGGTCTTGATCCCTGTCCCCTGTACAATGTCACAAACCTCCGTCCTTAGTTCATCAGGCAGTCTATCAGATCTAATCCCTTGAATCTATTTCTCACTTTCACTGTATAATCATAAGGGATTTGATTTAGATCATATCTGAATGGTCTAGTGGTTATCCTTACTTTCTTTAATTTCAATCTGAATTTGGCAATAAGGAGTTCATGATCTGAGCCACAGTCAGCTACCAGTCTTGTTTTTGCTGACTGTATAGAGCTTCTCCATCTTTGGCTGCAAAGTATATAATCAATCTGATTATCAGTATTGACCATCTGGTGATGTCCATGTGTAGAGTCACCTTTTGTGTTGTTGGAAGAGGGTGTTTGCTATGACCAGTGTACTCTCTTGGCAAAACTCTGTTAGCCTTTGCCCTGCTTCATTCTGTACTCCAAGGTCAAATTTTCCTGTTACTCCAGTCAAATCAAATTCACTTGATTTCCTTTTGGATCAACTGATTTGATCTCCTGAAGTCCAAGGCACTCTCAAGAGTCTTCTCCAGCACCACAGTTTTAACGTCTTAATTCTTCGACACTCTGCCTTCTTATGGTCCAGCTCTCACATCTGTTCATGACTACTGTGAAAACCATAGCTTTGACTATATAGATGATTGTCAGCCAAGTGATCTCTATGCTCTCTTATCGACTGTCTAGGTTTTTCATAGCCTTCTTCCTAGGAACAAGCTTGGCTGCATGTTACAGTCTGCAGTGATTTTGGAGCCAAGAAAAGAAAATCTATCATGGCTTCCACTTTTCCACCTTCTATTTGCCTTGAAGTGATGGGACTGGATGTCATGATCTTAGTATTTTTAATGTTGAGGTTTAAGCCTGGTTTTTCTCTCTCATCAAGAGGCTCTTCAGATCCTCTTCACTTTCTCTCATTAGAATGGGCTCGTCTGCATATCTGACGTTATTGCTATTTCTCCCAGGCATCTTGACTCCAGCTTGTGATTTATCCAGCCTGGCATTTCACAAGATATACTCTGCATGTAAGTTAAATCACCAGGGTGACATCATACAGGCTTGTCTTACTCCTTTCTCAATTTTGAACCAGTCCATTGTTCCTTGTAAGGTTCTGACTGTTACTTTTTTACCTGAATACAGGTTTATCAGGAGACAGGTAAGGTGTCTGGTATTCCCATCTTTTTAAGAATTCTCCACCGTTTGTTGTTATCCATGCAGTCAAAAGCTTTGGCTTAGTCAATGAAGCAGATGTTTTTTCATGGAATTTCCTTTCTTTCTCTGCGATCCAACAAATGTTGGCAATTTGATCTCTGGTTCCTCTGCCGTTTGTACATCTGGAAGTTCTCAGTTCACATCTGCTGAATCTGGGGCTTGAAGGATTTTGAGCATAACCTGAACTCAGCTGACCACATGCCAAATCCATTAGAAGACTTAACCAAACTATGATCAGAATGTGTATCTACTTGGCAGTGTATATGTTTGCTACTGCATGTCATAGCCTTGTTATTCAAATTGTAGGCAATAAATGGATTAAAATTGTAATGTTTTTCATCAATTCCATCATGGAACACAATTAGTAACTAAATAAGTTATCTTGCACTTTTAAAATGTGGACTTAATCAACACTGAAATAATAAACATAGCACTGTGTTTTAAATAAGTAAACCAGTCACCTGTTTTATTGTAAAAACTATTAACCACTTAAGGAGAAGCTGCTTAAAGTGTTTTCTTTCCACTTTTAAATTAAGGCACACACACACACCCACACATACACACACACACAACAGCAAAGGAATGATATCATGTGGAACTATGTAATGTGAGAATATGTTCCTATTATTTTGTATAAATAGTCATTTCCAACATTATATGCAATTACAGCATATATCTGTTATGGGGCAGAAAATAAATTTTTTAAATGGAAAGTCACAGATTAATACAACAATACGCCTGCATTTGCTTAATTGTATCAGGATTTAAAGAGTTATGCTAAATAAGTGATACTCATTATTTTGACTACTTAAGTGAGTAAGAAGTATCGTGATGAGCTGAGTTAGAACTCATCTGGGCCATATGTTTTTATTTTTAAATGTTTACAGAATAAGCATACATTCTTTTGCTTAGGTATTTTCTCACCATACATTTCAATATTTTATCTATAGAATAAATATTCTAGCTTATTTTATTTATAATTACAAAGGACTTAAAATAAATAATGTTTTATTCATGTTAGCTTTCCCAGTACATCTATATACTTCAATAATATGACATAGAACTAAGAAGTTGTTCTCAAAAGGATAAAAGAAGAGAAGAGCAGTTTATCACTGAATTATCCATCCATAGCATAACATCTTGAACTCTTCACTGAAAAAAACAAAAATGGTCAATTAAATCAAACAACGCTCTCATGGCAACAGTTAATAGTGAAATATTACATGATAGGACATTAAAAACATTTTATTAATAGACTTCATTTTTTAGAGACATGTTAGGTTTACAGAAAAATTATTCAGAAGATACAGGTTTCCTTATGCCTTTCACCCTATTCCTGTCACTCAGGCCTTTTCATTGTCTACAATTATAAGTCACAAGTTCCCATATTTGGAAAACCTTAATAGGCAATTATTAGTAAAAGTAATTTGTTAACAGTCCACAGGCTTTCCTTTCCATTACAATAGTTCCAACATAACCTTGTCTTCAAGGACAATTGTCTAATTATTTCACATATTTTATATATTTCCTAAGAATAAGATATTTATATGCACAAAGAATCATAGCTGAAAGAAAAACATTGTATTTTATTCAGGAGGATACTTTGAATCGTGTTTAAGCATTTTAATTTCATCATGAAAAAAATGTCATTTTTTAAATAACCTAGGTAAGTAAGTCTAACTTTTTGTGACTCACTACATTATTTCATTTTTGAGGAAAAGAAACTTAACCAAATAGCATAGAAGTGTCTATCTGTGGTATGAATAGATGGTGAAATAGTTTTACAAATGCTATTAACTCCTCTAACACATACCAGGATAAGATTAGGAATAAAGTACAGTGCACATTATGCCCTGGAATATAGTGTAGGGTGGTATAATATTATGTTAGAAATGTATCTATCTCCTCACTCCTCTGAGAAATAGTATGTGACCTTGTCCAAGTCATATGACTCTCAGATCCTCCATTCCTTTCTCTGTGAAACAAAGTTTAACAAAGATCATTTCAAAATCTATTAGAATCTTAAAGATCTGTCCACTGCTAGAAGTCCATACTTATGGCAAGAACACATTGCTATATATTTTTTCATCTTGAACCAAAATACAATAAGCTAGCACTTTAAAAAATACTCCTTTTTTAGGGACATATTGTGGAGTGATCATTTATAGATGAAGGAAGTTAATGTTATGTTTTGAACAAATTTTCAATATTAATGTCAGCTACTGAAAAGTGACCCGGGATGACCTATGCTAATAAGGGTCAAAAATTTCTTAGCATTCTTTTTTGTGCAATGACCTTTACTGAGAGAAACAATATAACAATTTTATTTATAAAGTTATGAAAAAAGGACAAAGTCTTTTTTGCCTTTCTTTTATTACACAGAATTGTATAGAACTTCACAAAAGATAATCAGTGCCCCAGGGAATTAGAAGCATTCAATTTGCTGATTAATTATCCTAATAACTTTGTGCTCTGATTGTCTTAGTAGTTTTCATTTGCTCTCATTTTTAAACGTCTTATTTGTATAGCCTTATTATATGAGAAAGAAAAGCAATAGCCAGATTTTTCTAAAAACCCATCTGCAATTAGTTTGATCTGTGATAGTTAAAAGTTGCCAAATAACCAGAAAAAATTCTAATCTTTTTTATAAATTAATGTACCACAAGCATCACAAATTCATAAATTATATTATTTTTCTTCTTTAATTTTTAAAATTTGCAAAGATTTTTGAAATGTAACAAAAATGATACAATTCATTTTAATTTTACCAACCTTGTTCTTGCTCCAGAAAATATACAAATGATTTAACTCATTATTAATATTACATTAAATGAATTAGTTCTTAAAATTGTACTTTATTATATTTTAGCAACATGTCTGCAGTTTGTTGTACAATTTCAGCAAATGCTCTTTATTCTCTGTAAGTTTTTCATGCTTCCTCATCCAAAATCCATGGGATTTTATTGGACTCTATGAACATTACTACCATTCTATATAAAGAAATTGGAACCTAACTGATGAAAAACAGTATTACATATGAATCTTTCACATTAGCATTAAATGGCAGACTTTTCTGAGGGGCCAAATGTCTCATGTTTTTTAAAAAAGGTGACATTGGATATTGTATTTATGTTTTTAGGATTTATAGATGGTAACCCATGCTCATGAGTTCCATAAGTGTTTAAATTATACTTTATGACTACTCAGGCTTCTCAGAAAATTTTATTCACCATTTACAAAGGATACTTATGGTTTTCTTTTTGTCTTCAAGTTCCACATATATTTCAAGAGGATTTTCTTAAGATATATAAGCATAGTTGTTTTTAACTCTAAGAAATGATAATATAGAAGCTAATGTCACAAAAATGTACATGACACACATTTTTAAAACTGATGATTTTTCATTTTAGTATTTTATATTATCAAAAAAATATATAAACCATTTTCTTATTAGCTATTACATGAATCAGAAAGAAATGGAATTTTCAAAGTATAGCAGAGTCTAATTAACTGGGCATACAGATGCCTATTGCAAATAAGTTTATTTTTTATATATAATATGCAATAGTCCAGATTGTAGGGTAAACCAGAATTAAAAGATTGAGTGATATTTATTGACAAGCGAAAGCATATAAATCTCTCTCAAGTTCTAGCTGTGTTTCTAGAAGCATTTTTCATGTTATTCGTGAACAATAATGAATGATTTGTGAACACAACTCAGAATTTTTGCACTTGTCTCCTAGAGCATCCTTCCTCCAGATATCTGAATGGCTCTATCCCTCTCTTCACTTATTTGGACTCTGGTCAAATGGTACCTGGGCTTCCCAAGTGGCTCCATGGTAAGCAATCTGCCTGCCAAAGCAGGAGAGGCTGATTTGATCCCTGGGTCAGGAAGACCAGCTGGAGAAGGAAATGGCAACCCATTCTAGTATTTTTGCCTGGGAAATCCCATGGACAGGGGAGCCTGGTAGGCTAGTCTACGGGGTCATGAAAGAGTCAGACACGCCTTAGCAATTCAATGACGACGACACCAAACGACACCAGACACATCTCTTGTTTCTTTTTCTAAAACAATATTCTTGACCCTATTGCTCTCTCTCACAAAAATCCTGCTCTTTTTCTGAATAAACGTTTTATTTTGAATTTACTTTAGACCTACAGAAACATCACAAAGGCAGTATAGTTAATTCCTGTATGCCCATCACCCAATTTGTTTCCCCTGTATAACAGTGGTACATTTGTCAAAACTAAAGGAACAAACAAATAACAAAAAACACCCCGATGTTACTATGTTACCATTCTTTTTTGGGGAGGGGAGGCTCTTTGTTGCAATGCATGGGCTTCTCATTGCAGTGGCTCCTCTTGTGGAATATGGGCTCTAGAGCGTGGGCGCTTCAATAGTTGCAGCATACAGGTTAGTTGCTCCATGGCATGTAGAATCTTCCTAGACTAGGGATCAAACCAGTGTCCCCTGCATTGGCAGACAGATTCTTAACCACTCACTGGACCATCAGGGAAGTCCCAGTATATTACTATTATCAAAATGTAAAACTTGAAATTTCACCAATTTTTTCCATGAGTTTCTCTTTGTATTCTAGGAACCAGTCCAGGGTTCCTAGACAAGTTACATTTAGTTTGTCATAAATTACATTTAGTTGTCAAGTCCTCATTGCCTCCTCTGGTATGTGAAAAGATTTTAGTATTTCCTTATCTTTCATTATCTTACTAGTAAGTACTTTACTAGTCAGGTACTTAGTCCTTTGGGTTTGTATAAAGTTTTCTCATGATTAGAATGGAGATATTATTCCTATTACTTTGAAAATAAACTTCTAAAATTTCTGAAAAGGCTATCATAATATATACTTTTTTATATCTATATAGCTTAGAATTTATTCTTCTAGAAAGAAACATCTCTCTAATTTCTCTCTCCTTTCTGTCAGTCTGTCTCTATTTCTACCCCTTTCTCCTTGTACCCCTCTGTCCCTCTTTCCTCCTTAATCTGTTTTTTTTCTTTAATTTTTATATATTTTAATTGTTTATATGTCCATAATTTTTTTCTCCACTCATATAATTATAATTAAGTACATTGTATTTTTCAGCACCTTATTTGTAAAACTGCTTGCATCCTGGCATACATACAACAATGAACAAATAGTATATCTGACTACATGAGACTTAAATTCATGAAAGAGGACATAAGTAGCAAATAATTAGGTAAATGTAGAATGCTGGATGGAGGTAAGGATTTTAGAGAAAACAGAAGCAAGGCTAGATGTAATGCTAATTTAAATAGGATGGTCAGTAAAAAATTTACAACATGATTTTGAGGATATGGAACTGAATGAATAGAGGGAACATTCCATGGCAATCCATGAAGAAGTCCATGTGGAAGGGAGAGTAGTCTCAGTTACCCTTGAATGGAAAAGTGCTTTGCTTTGTCTGTTTGAAGACCATAAAAGAGAATAATCTGACTAAATAGGAAAGACTGGATGAGGAGTCAAAGTTGAGATCAAAGAGCTGATTCAAATGCAAATCATGTAAGCTAGTTTATGTACTTTTACTGTAAGTGCAATGGAATGCTATCAGAAGATTTAGTTATTATGTGATTTAGATATTTTTAAATTGCCACTTAGAAAATCCTAGGATTGGGTGAGTGAACAGCACAGGAAATAATCAGAGAGAGAAGCTAAGAGTTATTACAATAATCCAGTTGAGGAATCATGGTGGATTTTAGAAGTATATTAGTAATAGAAATGATGAGAAACAGTCAAATGCTGGATAAATTGTTAAGTTAGATCAATAGCATGTATTGATGAAATGGTGAATCAAAGATGCTCTGAAAATTTAAGGCCTAAACTAATATAACAATTACCTTACCATTAATTAAGAAGGGAAAGATTTCAGAAGGAGCTTTAGAAGAGTGAAGATAAATGTAAAAATTTTGACTTGGGACCCTTTTAATTTGTGATACTTATTAAAATTAACTGAAAAAATGTCATTTAGGTAGCTGGTTATGAGTATGGAGTTCAGATAAGAGGTTCTTTCTGAGGTTATATAGTTAGATTTACCAGAATATAAATAAAATTTAAAGCATTCACTCTCAATAAGGGTGATATCTCCCTCAAAGAAGTGAAAATTGATTCTTAGAGGGTGGAAAACTCTTGGCTATTACAATGTGCTGTGACTCTCCATAGTTCAAACCTATATGACAAATTCATATTCTTAATATTTAATTTCTCTCATTAGGGAGAATATAAATTCAATTTAGTTTTCTCCTTAGGGAGATATTAATGGAAAAATGTTTCAGAAATATTGATTTAAATTTATACAATTTGACATGATTATCTAAAATATGAGTTCATATAAAGAATAGAAAATTTTAAAGAATGGTCCCTGGGGCACCATAAATTATAGAAGTTCAAGAAATAATAATAATAAAAGCAATAAATGAAATGAAGAAGGATTGGTCAGGGAGGTGGCATGAGAACCAGTGTGGTCCTCTATATCAAGTGAAAGTGTTTTTCAAGAACAAAGAAATAATATTCAGTGTCAAGTGTTATAGAAAATATGTTACAGAAAACATTATCAACAATTCTTTTGAATGCTTTACTGGTATGCGAAAGAAAAAAGCTACATAAAATGGAGGATTTTGTGTGCTTTTTGGTAAATAATGAGATATTACTGTGTACCTGTATGCTTATGATAATAATATAGGAGAGAGAGTAAAGTGATATGAACAGATGAGAAGCCATTATCTGGATTAATATATTGGAATAATTAAGTAACTATCAATTCTAATGAATATGAAGAGTTGACATTAGCTATAATCACAATTTCAGTATTATTAATTACAGATAAGATAAAAACAGTACAGCCACAGAAGAAGATATATTGATATGTGTCAGTGATAGTCCTTGGAAAACTTTTCACATTGTTTTTATATTCTCTACAAAATAAAAACAAGGTCATTAAGTGATAGTGAAGAGGAAGAAGATAGTGAAGAGTGTGTTGGAGTTTTGAGAGATGAAAAGGCATTTAATAAGCTTCAAGAAGAATAGAAAAAATAACAAGGAAAGTATAATATGATTCCGGGTAGTTTTGATGTCCTATTTGAGATTAAGAATCATTAACTAAAGTGAGCTGACTTAACTATGGTTTTACCTTTAACTGTAGCCATAGTAATTGCTTAAGTGGAGGCTGAGAACATGTGGAATTTTGTATTTGTTTTTATTTTCAGAGAAAGAAGAAAATGGATTAATGTTTACATAAGTAAATGATTGTAATGATGGACAGTGGAATCTAGAATGCATAAAGAAGAAATAAAAGCATGAAGGAACAGGGCTGGGAAAATTGGGAAGATCAATGGATGGAATTGAGAACTACAGAAGTTGAGAAAATCATTTGGAGTCAATTGTGGTTTTGAGATTAAAAATAGTTAGAGATTAGGATATTTGAAATTTAAATTATGAGAAAATGTTAGATTATTGGTGATGTCAAATTCTAAAACATTCTCACATATATCACGGGCCCGGGTAAGATGGAAGACATATTCATAGTAGGGGGATGTTCAGGATTCTAAGAATAATTGATATTGAAAGACTATGTGCTTGGTTATTAGCCACGACAGAGTAGTGTTGTTAATAGTAAAACATTTTTTTAAAGAATAAGTGCAATTAACATCTGTAGGTTGCAGAAAGGAGTGGTAGTGTATAACATCATATGATGTCATAGCAAGAATCTTAACTATGGGGATTTTAAGAAAAAGAATTTATAATGGCATGTAGACGGTAATGTGTTTCATTTCACTTCTGCTAAATTTCTTTATCTAGCATAGTTCCTGGAATTTAGTAAGATCTCATCAAACATTTGTTAAATGAATGAATCTGTTAATGCATCTGAAGAATGAAAGAAATTGATAGTAATTCTTAAAAGTAATTTCTAGCTCTAAAATTTTAACATTTATACATATGAATATTACTCAACATGTTCTGTACATAGGGATAGTTATAATGAAAATGATGCTTAACAATTTGTACCACATCTAGTTTTACCTCATCCAGTCCAATTATTCCTTTAATTAAGCCCTATGCCATTATCTTTATTGTAATAAGTACTGGACTCAGCAATAAGTCATTTTTAGTGCTTTTTTAAAATTGCTGTAAGCTACAATGGATAGATTTTTGAGTCTTTGAACACCAATCTTGGAGACAAGAGTTTCTAATATCTGTTACAGGTCTTGCATGTTTTCTTATTCTAATTTCCTCCAAATTAGGATCCTACTGACAACCTACCACATCTTTCCCCAGTGGACACTCAGAGTCTCAGAGTTTGCTTCAAGGTTTATAAGTATGCCCCTACATTGTACTCATTTTAAAACAGTATTTATTTATTTTTGGCTGTGCTGGGTCTTCGTTGCTGTGTGGGCTTTTTCTCTAGTGGCGAGCTGGGGCTCCTCTCAGGTTGTGGAGTTTGGGCTTCTCCTTGTGGTGGCTCCTCTTGTTGCAGAGCACGAGGGCCTCAGTGGATGTAGCACAAGGGCTCAGTAGCTGAGCTTCGCAGGCTCTAGGGCACAGGCCCAACAGCTGTGGCACACGGGCTTCATTGGCCTGCAGCCTGTGGGACCTTCCAGGATCAAGGATCAAACCCACGTCTCCTGCACCGGCAGGCGGATACTTCACCACCGAGGTACCAGGGAAGTCCTCTGCTCGTTTTTTATTTCAACTAGTTTTTAATATATATGTGCTGAGTTCTTTTTATTTTTGTAATTCTCTCTCTTCTTCCTATCTCCTGACTGAAAAGCTTAACTTGCATGTATAATCCTGTATAAGACCCTGACTTTATCTACATTCCAATCTGCCTTACTTATTCCTCTGCATACTATGACTGCTTAGACCTTGATCATGACAAATGTAAAGGTTTCTTTAGAGAATTTTGTGTGTGTGTGGGACATAGAAAAAAATGTGAAAGGTGTTTTCAGCAAATGCCTAAATAAATGTACAATTCTTTAATACACCACAAACCAACAGTACGTGCTGCCATGTATAAATGACAAAAGAAGTTAAGGTAGGTTTCAGAATTGACAAAGCTATTCCATGAGGAAAAACACACAGTAGTTCTGTTTAACACTATGTAGGCATCAGAGGAAGAGCTCCATGACATCAGCTTCAAGCTGCAAAAGAAAAAAAAAAAAAAAAAAAAAAAAATATATATATATATATATATATATATATATGTAGTTTAGTCATCTGGTTTACCAGGCAAGGAAATTGGAGTTCAAGGTAGCATGTATTAGAAGTAAAAGACATTCCCCACTCCTGATGATCTCTTCAGTGTAGGAGGAATGTACTTTAGCTTTGAAATCCTGTTCTCTTTTTGTATTCTCACTAATTTTTCCCCTGGATGAATAAAAAAATCAGTTGGTCATGACCATTTCAATCTCTTCCTCTCTTCACTCAGAATCTGACTTGCCACTGCTCTGTGTCTATATGGAAGTTTTATATTATATTTAATTACTAAACTCAAAAATCCCTTCTAGTACATTTTAAAATTATTTTCTGGCATACTTATAACATTTTTGCTAGCTGCTTTCTTAAATTTCTTTCCTCCTTCTTTGCTCTTTAGCATCACTTACTCACATAATTTCAGTCTTACATTCTCCCTGTTTTCCCTGAAATAACCATGCTCCCCAAATAGTGATTATATGTAGTGGTTAGAAATTTAATCTCTGTACTTATGAGCTGTGATAAATTGAGCCAGTGACTTAATTTTGTTGTTGTTGCATTTCCACATGTGTAAAATGAGCTGAGTAAGTGCAGAAGTACTTCAGTGACTTTTATCATTCATCATTCTGCCCGGAGGAGACATAGCTCCTCCACAGCTTCTAGCACACTGGCAGATGGACAATCTCAGGACCTTTCTAATATATATATATGCTTTTTAATCTTATCCCCAAGAAAGTAGACATACTATTTACACTGTCTTAGGGAATCAAACCACATGTTGTTCATGTCGCTCAGTGGTGTCCGCATGAATAACCTTATTTTTTTCAGTGGAGCACCTATTCTACAAAAGCTTCTAACAGTGTGACCAAAGGAGAAAATCTGTTTTTCCACACTTCATGGAAAACATACTAGTACATTTTTTTAAAATTACTGTGCAGAAATGATTCTAATGTTAATAAGGTAAAAAAATTGCAACGTAAAAATTGATTTGTTCATTGATAAGAGGAAATTCACATGTATGTCATAATGGCAAAACATCTTTCAATTTGTTCACTTACTTTGACACATACATGACATCTGAGAAAGCATTACACCCTAGGAAATAATGTGAATCCGTGGTACATATGTGCATTCAGAATGAGAAAACAAGAGTTTTGACTTGGTCATAGTATATCTTTGTAGAGCACCCATTCACTCACTTTTCCATATGGAAATAGTGATATTTAAGCACTGAATTTCTCCAAAGAGCATCTCTTTCTGGGGCCAAGAAGAAATGAAAAGATTATCTTCTTTTTGTTAAGAATAATGTTGGTAAAAAAAAAAAAAAAAAAAGAATAATGTTTGTGTGAGAGAACTCTTTGAGTGAAAAATAGACATTTACATTAAAATGGAGAATTATTTGTTGCTTGTTTTTAACTATACTGGTTTTTGTCTTTTTTGTTCATTAACTATAGTTACAATTTTCTTATTTTGAAACCAGTCAAATCAATTTTACTGCTCTTTTATTAATAAAATTAAATGTCAATTTTGACAGGAACATTATTTTCTTTTTTTAGGGATAATCTTCAGGATATTTTTCAGAAATATATTTACATAAAATATGGATTTTTCAGTTCTTACTTCAAATACTTTCTAATCACTTTAGTATAAACTATCAGTGGCTTAAAATACAATTTAGAGATAAACTTTCTAGCATTTGCTTTCTGAAAATAAAACTCTATCTATCCAAAATAATTAGAGTCATCTAATATTGAGGTCAGACTATGCACTGTAATCGATCAGCTGCCTGGCAGTAATGGTATCTGTAAGAAATACATCAAACTAATGAGCAGCTAAGAGACACGAGAATAACTCTTGGTGCTTTAGATCTAGACTTTCAATGGCTGTCTGCAATACTTCAAAGACTAGGAGCATTAATTTTTTGAATACATCCTTGAAGTAAATGTCTTAAATATTTTTTCCTTATAGTTGAAAATCAGATCAAAGCAATTTCAATTGAAATATTTATTGTAGAAACAGTCATTGTGAATACATGAAAGTGAGCACCATTATACTCTCTTTTCTTGGTGTCTTGCCAAATGAATCCACCGTTGGTGAACAGAAACTTGGAGGCTTCCTTAATATTGCTCTCTGGAAGAATTTATACAAATATAAATGAATAAGAAAAATAGCTCATAATGTTTATGGTTTATAATTTTCAAACATATTTTAATACTTCAAATTTCTATATGCAAACACTTGTCTAATATGCATGGTGTTCGATAAATCTAACTGGTAAAATTTGTTCTCTTTACCATTTTTTCCCCTTTTAGGAATAATGTTATGCATATGACTCAGGTTGATAGTTTGTACCAGAGAAGTTCTTGGCTTAATAATGGGAATTATTACCATTATTCTTATTTAACATGTACAATTACTATAAAAGAAAAAAATTAAAAACTGTTATGGCTATCAGGTTTTCTTAGGAATTGGTTTGTTCCCAGAAGTATTTTACATCCATTGAAATGAAGCAACCCTATCACTCCATGAGACAATTGAGATGTAATATGATGAAGTAACTTGGCAAACACATTCAGTTAGCAAATAGTGACAGTCTTGTTTGCTCCTAAGTACTGTAGATCTTATGGAAGAAAGCAAGAAAGAACTAAAGAGGCTCTTGATGAAAGTGACTTAAAACTCAACATTCAGAAAACTAAGATCATGGCATTTGGTCCCATCACTTGATGGTAAATAGATGGGAAAACAATGGAGACAGTGACAGACTTTACTTTTTTGGGTTCCAAAATCACTGCAGATGGTGATTGCAACCATTAAATTAACAGACACTTGCTCCTTGAAAGAAAATCTATGACCAAACTAGACAGCATATTAAAAAGCAGAGATATTACTTTGCCAACAAATCTCAGTCTAGTCTAGGCTATGGTTTTTCCAGTAGTCATGTATGGATGTGAGAGTTCGACTATAAAGAAAGCTGAGCGCTGAAGAATTGATGCTTTTGAACTGTGGTGTTGGAGAAGACTCTTGAGAGTCCCTTGGACTGCAAGGAAATCCAACCTGTCAATCCTAAAGGAAATCAGTCCTGAATATTCACTGGAAGGACTGAAGCTGAAGGACTGATGCTGAAGCTGAAACTCCAATACTTTGGCCACCTGATGTGAAGAACTGACTCACTGGAAAAGACCCTGATGCTGGGAAAGATTGAAGGCAGGAGAAGGAGACGATAGAGATGAGCTGGTTGGATGGCATCACCGACATGATGGACATGAATTTGAGTAAGCTCTGGGAGTTGGTGATGGACAGGGAAGTCTGGCATCCTGCAGTCCATGGGGTCACAGAGAGTCAGACGTGACTGTCTGACTGAACTGAGTGTAGGCTTGTGCTGACACTTTATGTAATTATGTACTGCTCTCCTATATTAAGGGTTTCCCAGATGGTGCACTGCTAAAGAACCCACCTGCCAATGCAGAAGATGCAGGATATGTGGGTTCCATCCCTGGGCCAGGAAGATCCTCTGGGGTAGGCAATGGCAACCCACTCTATTATTCTTGCCTGGAGAATCCCATAGACAGAGGAGCTTGGCAGGCACAAACAGTCAGACATGAGTGAGTGACTAATTCTTTCTATAGTACCAATTCTTGCATCATATCTAGATGTGAAAAACAAACTAATAATTTAATAAATTTAATCTAGTTTTTCAATATAAGCAAACCAATTTTTGCAGATACCAATTAACCATTTACTACAGCCAAAATGGAATTAATATAAGGTTTAATTTTTAGAGCACAAGATAACAAATCATGATATAATATATCTCATAGTGTATCAGATAGTGTGAGTGAGTGATAGTCACTCAGTAGTATCTGACTCTTTGTGACCCCATGGACTGTAGCCTGCGAGGCTAGACAAGAATACTGGAGTGGGTTGCCATTTCCTTCTCCAGATAAGCCCTCAGGTATTTGCGTATTATTTGCATAATCCAAATATACAATTTTCACTATATTTAAATTGTCTTTTTAGTATCTGTGTATTCCAATGAATATTTATCATATTTGAGCTTTACAATGGTATTCAGCAAGTGAATAAATAAATAAGGAACAGCTAAGAGGGTAATTATAATTATACTACATTATAAATAATAAATTGATGGTAAAAAGCTCACCTATTAGCAAAGTCAAAAGATAACTGATAAATGGTGAAAATATAAATCCAGCCTATCTCACAAACCAAATCTAATATACTTGATTTGTAATAAGTTCCCAAAGATTAGGGAAAATAAAGACCAAGAAGCATATAGTGAAAGAGTAATATATGAACACATTAGTCACAGAAAAAATAAATACAAATTTCTCTATAAAATATAAACAGATGTTGCATATAATGAGAAAGTCTAAATAAAATTATGATTTCTCATCTATCATAGTGACAAAATATCTCACTTAACAATGTTGGGCAGAGGAGCCTGGTGGGCTACAATTCATAGGGTCACAAAGAATTGGACACAACTGAAGCAAATTACCACGCATGCATGAAAGCATGCTATACAGCACTAATGAAAATGGCACAATTCTTACGGAGAGGAACTTGATATTTAGGGAAATTATATATGTACCTCTATTTTATTACAGCAGTCCCATTTCTAAAAATCTGTCCTAAAGATACACTTGCAAAGTGGCTTATGAACAAAATGATTTGCCCTGGTATTATTTGTCATAACAATGTGAGAAACAATCAAAATGGCCATTCATAAAGGATTGTGTGAAAAAATGAAAAAAAAAATTATACAGTCACAAAATAAAGTACTAAGCTCTTGTAAAACCACATAAGCAACCTCCATACACTAGTATGGAGTGAACTCACAATCTATTGTTTAATGAGAAATAGTAAGACACAGAATATACATTATGCTGCCTTTTAAATAAGAAAGTGGAAAAAATGAACACACACGCACTATGTTTATATTTGCAGAAAAACTAATGAACACCAAACAGAAACTACTAAAATTAAGCACTGCAGATGGTGACTGCGGCCATGAAATTAAAAGATGCTTGCTCCTTGGAAGAAAAGCTATGACCAACATAGACAGCATATTAAAAAGCAGAGACATTACTTTGCCAACAAAGGTCCATCTAGTCAAAGCTATGGTTTTTCCAGTGGTCAAAGAGTCGGTCACAGCTGAGCACTGAACTGAACTGAACCGATAAAGAAGAGAGAGTAACAAAGTAGAAGGAACAGGAATGAAAAGAATTCTTGTGAATGTATTTATACTATAACTTTGATAAGAGAATCATATCATTATTATGTTTTATATAATCAGAAAGTTAAACGAATGTATAAAGAAAAATCTAATTAAAATTAATTGAAATAAATAGAAACAATTATATATAATTTTGGTGATATAACCCCATAGAGCAAGAAAAATCAGTCCAAGTGTTTATGCAGTCTCCAAGCTGTATATCTAAGGGCAGAAAACAAGTGCAAAGAAATCTCAAATTTTATCAGTTTGGTTCAGTTGCTCAGTCGTGTCCAACTCTTTGTGATCCTATGGACTGTAGCACACCAGGCCTCCCTGTCCAACCTCATGTCCATTTAGTCGGTGATGCCATCCAACTATCTCATCCCCTGTTGTCCCCTTCTCCTCCTGCCTTCAATCTTTCCCCGCATCAGGGTCTTTTCCAATGAGTCAGTTCTTTGCATCAGGTGACCAAAGTATTGGAGTTTCAGCTTCAACATCAGTTCTTCCAATCAACACTCAGGACTGATTTCCTTTAGGATGGACTGGTTGGATCTCCTTGCAGTCCAAGGGAATTTCAAGAGTCTTCTCCAACACCACAGCTCAAATTTTATTCTGTCATATTATTGTTATCTTGTGCAGACTTTATGTATAATTTCTGACATGGTAGGATAAAGAAATTAAGTATGGTATTATTTAAAAAAATAACTTTTCAGCATGTAGAAAAATATCCTTTCAGCATAAAGGGTAAAAATAGTAAAGCTTATATTTGATTGAATAAAACAATACATATTGTTTTTTATATTTTTATTTCTGAATGCATGTTCTAACCCTGTCCATTGAAAATATATAAGGGCAATAGAAATCCAGTAGTAATAAACCACCCCTAGCAGCTAGATTTTTGTTCATTAAGTGACTTTCAACAATAGAAATCATGAGGATGCTCAGAGAAAAGCTCTTTTAACTGCTGGGCAGGAAATTCAAGGAGTTAGGAGCATAATGTTGAACATAAAGAATGGAAGGTACCAAAGGATTATGGAATCTGTACAGAAGACACAGAAGTCATCTTAAATCTCATTGCTTTAGTTTAGAACCTATTGTGATTTGAAAAGAATGATCACTAAACTATGTAGAAAATGCCAAGTATATAAATATACCAGAATATATAGATAGATATAGAGGTTTATATAAGCACAGAGAAACAGATCAATGCTCCTTATGGAACACTTGAGTTTGCCGGGGTACTAACTCATCATGATGAGCACTGATAGTTAAATGAGAAAAATTAAAATGTTTTTCTGCACCTTCTGTATAGACTACATTTCAGTGTTGTTAAAACAGTACTAGATGTGGCAGGAAGAATGGTTTACAACACAGGATAATTGAAACTAATAAATGCAAAATGACTGAAAGAACTAAAAAAGTCACAGCTTTGCAGTTGCTAATATGATGTCTGGTTTAGGCAATGGTGTGATTTATATTACTTATTGTCCCAAAGAAAGAAGTAGGGCTTCTGTGGTGGCTCAGCGGTAAAGAATCTGCCTGCAATGCAAGAGCTGCAGGAGACCGGGAGACAGGGGTTCAATCCCTGAGTTGGGAAGATCCTTAGAGGAGGTAGTGGCAACCCACTCCAGTATTCATGCCTGGAGAATCCCGTATGAGAGGAAAACTGTGGACTACAGCCCATAGGGTTGAAGAGTCAGACACAACTGAAATGACTTAGCACGCACCCATGCAAGGTAAAATAGTAAAGGAAGAAAGGAAGAAAGAGTTAACTGCATTCTATCCCAGAAGGTTTTTATATTTTTTTAATCTAAAATTAAATTCCCTTCACTTGTGAAAAGTTCTATGCTCAGCTAGGAGGCTGCTATGAAACATTAAACACTGTCAATTCTTACTGTGATGCTGCATTAATACTGCATAACATCAATATTTTATATTAAAAATGTTAATTATCCCTGAGATTCTTGAATGCCTAACAGTGCTAAAGTACTAGTGCACTAATTTTATTTTTAATTCATTTTCTTTTTTCTATTGGCTGTTCTCCCTGGCTCTGATTCTTCTCCCTGCAGTGAGAAATGAGTTAAATCAGTGCTCACTGTCAACCAGAACAGCCTTGGAACTAAGTTAATCCATCACCTACTGACAAAAGGTTAAAAATATTGAATATCAATATCCAGAATGTTTTCCAACTCACAGCAATTGTTTGACAGTGTTGACGTCTAAGCTCTGGGAATAAAGTGCAAGTTTTTGGCATTTTCCATGTCCCTGGAGTTACCTTCTGATTGTACTTTATGTATGAATATAAATGTAAGCTTTTACTTTTAATGTAGTTCTTACTAGATATATAAAATTTTTGAAATAAGATAATACAACAATAAAATGTGAATACCTACTTTCATAATAAAAGCAGACTTTCACAACTGATTTTCAGAATTATCAGTTGGATCTATTGTGTATAGACTCATGCTTATTCATGATTATCTGATCACACATTCAGACTTGTCACCTAAAAAGACTGAACAATAGGATCATTATTTTTTTTTAATGAATTTAACTCAGTTAACATATGCAAAGAACTTGTTAGATATTGGGAAAATTAATGCAAACAATTCTGCCCATGAACACATGGAATCAGTAATCTAGCAGTTCAAGATAAGGGGTGTGTGTGTGCATGTGTGTGTGTGTTTGACTACAGATGCATTATAGAGAAAAATACATTAAAGATATATGATAGCTTAGATCAAAATTATTTTGATCTTTGACTATGCCCTTTGAAGTTACTTCAGTGACATTTGAAAATTTTAAAAAGTAATAAAATGGGCTTAAAAATAGGAAAAAATATGGTCAGTGTAGACCATTGGTCTCTCTTGTATCTCATACATTCTTATACAGAAAATATACTGTGAAGCAATGGGTATAGGAGAATGGATAAAAATATTAAAGTTCCCAGTTGACTTTTAAAAATACAGTCTGAATGAATGGAGAGGCTACAGGATTTTAATCACAAAATCCTTAACGATAATAACAACAGCAACAAAAACCATTAGTTCTGCAGAGGTAAGAAACATAACGCTTATCTGGGGATGTTTAAGTCAGGAACATTTACAGAGACTGTAAAGAATAGGGATCTTCCATCCAGTTGAAGCCAGACTATATGCTATTAAGAAGATTTTATAGGTAAAGAGCAATTATAGTATTCTGGTGTGAACTAATGAGGGTCCAGCTCTAGGGTTTGTGTCATGGCAAATTGGCTATAGGAAATGGAGGTAATACAAACTTGGAGACAATATCCATTTGATTTGGTAGATAGAGTGAGATATGATTCCATAGTTTTAGGTTTCCGTGATTCATAGGATATCCATAAAGCTGTGATGCTTCCTGAAATGTAAGAAAGGAAAAAACTCAAGGATGAGAATATGTAGACATTTATAAATGTGTGTTTTTATAGATAGATACATACATACACACCATTGTCATTTGGAAAGGAATATATCTCTGTGGGCTTAATATTGAATTTTAGTATTCTCCACAGAGTATCTGAATGGTGATTTTCAGAGGGCAGGGTAGGTGTATGACCTGAGGCCACAGTTAAGGATAGAATGGGCATCATCAACATAGAAAATCCAATATAAGAAGTAGAGATTATTTCTACTTGTTTAAAATTGAAATCTCATCTTAGGCTGAGTAGGAATAAATTTTAACATATTCATTTTATATACTTTTTTCTCAAGATTTCATCAGTATTTGGATAGGAAATATTTTACTTATCAGTTTTATTTTTTCTTGTATGCAAACATCAACCTTTTTTTCATTTTATTATGTGGTTGCACAGGATCCTGTTGATTTTGTGACCAAAAGATTTCTAATACCAGAGGTTCTTATAACAGATTAGAATTACTAGAGTTCTTCAGTTATCAAATCCTTAGGACAACCACAAAAGTGAATTGGTAATTTTCATTTATATAGTATGGGGCAAATTATTTTTTGCCTTATATAGAATGTGTGATAATATCTGTATAGAGCTTTAAGACAATATAGGACTTTAATCTGTGTAAAACCAAAATAAATATACATATTTCTTCTAGGGAAATGGAAGATTTAGGTTATTTCAAGCTTTTTGCTATTACAATATACACTGTGGCATAATGCTTTGTACACACCTGCTAGAGTTTCGAGGTCATATTCTATGAGTGTAATCCATAGGTATGGATATCATCAACTATAATTTAAAATGTTAAATTGCTTCTGAAGTTGTAAGACAGGGATATGATATATACTTTCTTCACATTGATCCATACTTTTCCAATTGACTTTGCTATCATTCATTCATAAAATGCACATCAGTAGTGACTACTGACTACTAAAGAACTGTGTGCTATGTCATAAACGCTGTTGCTCAGCAGTGCAAAAATTAAAATGCAATACCTCTGTACCTCTATTTTTCATTTACTTTTTTATCTCAAAACTGTTCATTTATCTCAAGAACTCTCTCTGATTTTCTAATGAAGAAAGAAAAATTGTGAAAAAATGAAGAAAAGTAATCTATAAAATGAGACATTTGATAGCAATGTAACATTGGGGCAAAACAAATGCCAGAACTGTCAATATCTGAGAATTCAGTAATGTTCTGTACACCAAGGTCTGGAAATAAAAATTTGCCTCTGAGAAGTATACTATAAATATAACATCTAATTAATAATCATAGAGACACACAAAATGATCTTAGTCAGACTTCTAAGGTGGTAACATTTGACCATATCTGTAGTAAATTATATGTAACAAGTCTAAAGAAATAATTCCTCGGTAAATGACAGTAATGTTACCACTAAAGCATAGACTATCTACATTATTTCAAGTTGTATAGAAGTCCTGTCAAAGAAAGAATGTGTTAGAATTTGTTTTCCAAAGCAGTAGCAACTAAACAAACATGGCAATTAAATTTTAATTATAACTTTACTAAAATTAAAACTCATTTCGTTGTAACATTCACATTCCAAGTGTTCAACAGCCACAAGTGACTAGTGGTTACAATGCTGAAGAGCATACAGAACAGTTCCATGGTCACAGAGAATTCTATTGGATAGTACTGGTTTTGATCATAGATTTCACATATTTAGATATCACTGTGGGTATGGCATCCTAAGTTTTAGTTCAACAATTTGCACTATTCTAATCATATTTCTAGACATATTCTCACTGTGTGATAAATTCATAAAGCTGTCCTAACATGACACTCTTACTGAGGCACTTGACTGCTCTTCTTGCAACTATGCCACTAAAGACCCTTTACATTGTTGTATCTCCCCATGTTCAAGCTTTGTCTGTTAGTATAGAAGGAACTTCCCATGAATACTCAGTTATGGATCTATAATGTCAACAAGACACATACATGTACATACACATAGCCAGGTCCCCAGAAAGCGGCTCAGGTCTGTAGCTCCCACCTAGTTACCTTTCATAAATAACCAACCACTTTCAAAATGTTGGGACTTCCCTGGTTACTCAGACAGCAAAGAATCTGCCTGGCAAGGCGGGAGACCCAGGTTAAATCCCTGGGTTGGCAGGATCCTCTGGAGAAGGGAATGGCTACCTGGAGAATTCCATGGACAGAGGAGCCTGGTAGGCTACAGTACATGGAGGATGCAAAGAGTCAAAAATGACTAAGCAACTAATACATATAAATTAAAAAGTAATACCATCCTATTGAACTGAACCTATTATACAGAATGAAGTAAGTCAGAAAAACAAGTATCCTATATTAACACATACATGGAATCTAGAAAAATTCCAGTGATGAATTTGCAGTGCAAGAATAGATAGGCAGACAGAGAGGGGACTTGTGGACATACAGGGGAAGGAGAGGGTGGGACAAATTGAGAGAGTAGCATTGAAACATATGCATGACCGTATATAAGATAGATAGCCCGTGGGAATTTGCTGCATGATGCGGAGAGCTCAGCCCGGTGCTCAGAGACCACCAAGGCGGGGGGATGGGGTGGGGAGTGGGAGGGAGATTCACGAGGGCTGTTAAATGTACATGTACAGCTATATATATGTGAACCTATGGCTGATTCACGTTGTTGAACGGCAGAAACCAACACAACATTGTAAAGCAATTATCCTCCAATTAAAAATTTAAAAAATAAATGAAAAAAAGTAATATTATCTTAAGAATTTTTTCCACAAGATAGTTAAGTTAGTTCAGTGAAACTTTAGACTGCATATTTGTAAAAGGTACAAAATGTAGCAAAAATCTCAAATGTAGTGGTTGAAACAATTCTTCTCAGGAGATATCTTCAGTTCTTCATTATATCACTTCTGCTGATTTTGTGTGGCTCACTTCTGGGATTTCCT
This sequence comes from Muntiacus reevesi, assembly GCF_963930625.1. Taxonomy (NCBI): domain Eukaryota; kingdom Metazoa; phylum Chordata; class Mammalia; order Artiodactyla; family Cervidae; genus Muntiacus; species Muntiacus reevesi. The sequence continues at coordinate 52,883,432 of NC_089259.1, read as the reverse complement.
CATTTTTCCTCAACCTCTAATCACTTTAATGGAGCTATGGCTGTTATAGTCTTTTCTTGTTTTTTAAATGAGAAATGTACTTTATTATTTTTTTTCCATTTATTTTTATTAGTTGGAGGCTAATTACTTTACAATATTGTAGTGGTTTTTGCCATACACTGACATGAATCAGTCATGGATTTACATGTGTTCCCCATCCTGAACCCCCCTCCCACCTCCCTCCCCATACCATCCCCCTGGGTTTTCAACTCATTGACTTGAATGTGTTGCTTTCGTCCTCAGGGATACTCATCACCTGAGTTATTCTTCCATTCTACACCTATTCACCCTTGGAAGACTGATTAAGCATAAGCCCTCAGGAGTCATCCTTGACCATCTTCCCTTCTCCGCTTTGGGTGAGTTTTCTCTACTTTGTATTCCCTGGTACCTTTCCTTCACAGCATTAACTGTGCATTTGTTCAGTTTCATTAGATTTTATTTAAAGTTTCCATTGTTTAATTATTTTTAATCATTATTATAGATAGTACATCCTTAACTGTATTGTCACTTCACTAAGGTTAGTGGTTTTATCTCAAGAATAATCCACCTCTGATTTAACACCTGGCAGATACATAATAAACATTTGTTAAATGCGTTAAGAAGGCAAGACAGAACGAAGATATCTAAGGAATAGTAACGCTACTTTTAAACTGACCATGAAGCAAGATTTCTTAGATAATTTGAAGTTTTCTATTACTTTGTCTTAGATAACTGAAATGCTCTCTTGTAATTTAGGGATAAAGCTATGTTGGTTTAAAATTGAGAGATTTCTCTACATTCTATTGTGCTTGAGAACTATATATATTTTTTTTTTCAGTTTTAACCACATTAAAATTCTGTTTTTGTTAGATGGCTATGAAATCATGTACTTGCTTTCCTATTAAAAAAGGTACTTTTGTATCAGTTGAAAATTTGCCACCTGAGAGATGTATTCCAAATCCTTGTAAGATAATTCAACATGTAACAAACTTTGAGAGTCAACATTAGCCAGATCTAGAGGATTAAAACATTCCCTATGTCTGAAGAAAACTCTGTTTAGTTTCTGCCCTTAAATCCTAAACTGGATGATAGACTGCAGAACAGCTATACTCCTATATATATATATATATATATAGGAAAATATATATATATATATATATGTATATTTTTTAAGACATGGCAAGTCACTGCATCCAATCCATGACACCTGGCACTACAGAAAGCACTTTAGTTTAATGTCACAGAAACTAAATGTACTAATACAGACTGAAGATCATCATTTGCTTGTTTTTTGTTTGTTAATTGAACTGTGGGTGACTCAAAAAATATTTTATTGAGGTATAACTGACATAGAAACAGTTGTACATATTTAATATACAGAACTTGAGTTTGGAGGCATCTATATCTTTGAAGCATCATCATAATCAATGCCATAAACATATCCATCACCTCCAGAATTTTTCCCCATCCTCTTTATTTTTGTGATAAGAACACAATATAAATTCTACTCTATTAACAATTTTTAAAATATAGTATACAGTATTGCTAACTACAGGTAATATGCTGTATACTACAACTCTAGGACTTAGCTATCTCATATAACTAAAACTTCATACCCTTTACCAACACCTCCTTGCTTCACCCTCCCCTTAGCCCTAGGTGACTACCATTCTGTTACCTGTGAGCTTGACTATTTTAGATTCCTCACATAAGTGAGATCATAAAATATTTGTTCTTCTGTGTCTAGTTTACCTCACCTAGCATAATGTTCTCCAGGCTTATCCATGTTGTCACAAATGGCAAGATTTCTTTCTTTATTAAGGCTGAATAATATTATATCCCATGTAAACTGGTATAGCCACTGGAAAACTGAAATATGGAAGTTACCTGAATATAAAAATTATTAAAAATTTAAAATATAACTATCATATGATTTAGTGATTTTCACTTCTTGGTATATACCCAAGGGAACTGAAATCAGGATTTTGAAGAGAAATTCACACTCCTGTACTTATTTCAATATTAGTATTCACAATTATTATTTATTTATATGGTAAAGATTTCAAATTGAAAGTGAAATGAAATCTTAAACCTGGAAATATAGTAAAATGTCAGTCTTTATAGAAAAAAGTCCTCTTGTGTATCATCTTTAATACAGTTTCTAAGGAATATCATTTATCTCTCTTTATGTTAATTATGAAGCATTTCATAAATAAAAGTAGGAATTGTAAATAACATTTTTCAAATACATACTTCTGACCTAATTTTTATTACTATAGTTACCAAGGTCATGATTATTCTCACCCCTTAATTTATTATTTTATAATATTACAAGATACTAAACATGACTATAATGAGTGTTAAACAGAAAGAATATTATATATTAAACAAAGGATCTCTTACAAAGTGTACAGTACTTAGAAAGTTTTGTGAGTGTGTCCATGTGATTGATCAAATTTGAACCATCTATACACAGGAATAGATCATTTCTTAATATCCCTTCCTGTACATGACAAAATTAGTTTGAGTAATAAATATGAAATGAAACAAATAATATACGGCCAAAAGAAACTCAGACAGAGAGAATCTTCTTGCACTGACCACTGTGTGTGTGTGTATATATATATATAAAACCAAAGCAGTAAATAAATAAATAAATAAAATTTGATAGTATGGTAAAAATTATTTTATTAATATATGTCAATTACATCCATGTATTTTTTTTTTTAAAGGGAAAATCTTAATTATTAATAAATAATGTGATGGACAGGAAAGCCTGGTGTATTGCTGTCCGTGGGGTCACAAAGAGTTGGACACGACTGAGTATCTGAACTGAACTGAATAATTTCTTACATATAGAAGAAATGGTAGTATAAAGGACCGCCAGATATTTCTGTGATGGGGAGCAACTACCTGCTCTACCTAGAGAAACTAAAGGTAATAACTCTTCATGGTATTGTCTGAAATGCAAATATTTAATATTGATTTCTTTCCCCTGTGAAGGTTGCTGTTTTTGCTAGTTTTTTCTTTGTTTAGTAATTTGCCCAGGTTAGATCTATGAAACTGGTTTTCCCTGTAATGATTGGCGTTTGATCTTTCTTAGCCTGTTTGTTTGTGTGTGTGTTTTGTTGATATTACTTTTTAGCCTGTTCTTCTGGGTTTACCTCCATGTTTGTGTAACTTAGAGGTCAGCCTGTGACGGGACAGCCGTGTTTTCAAACGCCTTAATCCAGTAAGGCACTCATGTTCCGGTGGGTCTCTGGGTGGGGAGGGAAGGGAATTCAGGGTTTTCAGGGTTGCCCTGGCTTATGCTTTTCACAGGGCCTTGTGGCCTCTCTGCAGTGGGCAGAGGCACAACTTCAGGGTTGGCTGGGAGTGTTGGGTTAGCTCCAGCCCTCTCTGAGCCTCCCCTATGCAGATATACTATCTCAGCCGGGTGTATGCTTGTTACAGTCAAGACAAAATCCTGAGGGAGACAGATAGCCTTCCCATCTGATCAACCTCTGAAATGATCACTTCCACAGACAGTACTGCTGTATCGTCCAGTGCTCGAAAATGGGTGATATTCCCCTTGACCATGACAGAGAGAAGCCATCCTCAGACCGACCCTTTACCCTGTAGAACCTTCATGCCCACTAATGGCATGGGGTGGGTGGAAGGGCAGAAGGGATGGGGCTGATGAGAGCAAGCCTAAGGGGGAAAAAGAATCCCAGAGTGTGTTCTCACCCCAAGTTTGGCATGTTTTCCCCAAGAATAAAGCCTTCTGTGACTATTGCACACCTTTGAACCATTTCCAGAGCACTGAAATGTTTACTTCTGTCAATTTTATTGAGCTTTATAGTTGTTTTTTGCAGAGAAAAGTTTTCTGATTGCCTCACTTGGCTATAGCGACAATAATTCTTGTTCTCTCTGAAATAGATGGTACATGTTCTTGCCTGGGTCTTAGTAGGTACTTCTGCCTCTGCCTGGATGCTCTTCACACATACAGGTACTTGACTTACTCCCTCAATTAATTCAGGCTTCACTTTTAGTATCTTCCTACTGGGAAAATCAGTCTTCCCTGTACAAATATATTCTGCTCTGTATGCTCTTCACCTTTTATTTTGTTTTGTCCTACTTATCACCTCTTATATACCTCTTCCTTAACTCACAAAGGAGTTATGCCATGATAAAACCACCATAAGTTAAAATATTGTAAGATGACAATGCATTTAACACACCCAACCTACTGAACATCATAGCTTAGCTTAGCGTATGTTAAAAGTGCTCAGGATACTTCATTAGCTTACAGTTGGACAAAGTCATCTAACATAAAGCCTATTTTATTATATAGTGTTGAATATGTCTGCAATTTATGGAATATTGTGCTGAGAGAGAAAAATGGAATGATTGTTTGGGTACAGAATGGCTATAAATACATTGGCTGTTTACCCTAGTAATCATGTGGATGACTAGCAGTTGTAGCTTGCTGCTGCTGCCCAGTATCATAGAGTGTACCAGATTTTCACATATTGCTAGCCCAGGAAAATATAAAAATTCAAAATTGGAAGCATGTCTTTTACCAAATGCATATTACTTTCATATCATTGTAAAATTGAAAACTCTAAGTCAAATCAGGGTAAGTCAGGGACCATCTGTACAAGATACTTATTTTATGCCCCCTCTCCTGATATGATAGCTAACTTTTTTTCATTCATTGCTGTTTTCTCAAAACGTACAAATAATATCTGGTACAGAAGAGATGCTTAATAAGTATTGAATGAATGAATGAGTTAGTGATTGAGTGAACAAAGTAAAAGGTAAATAATAAAGCATACTTTGCCAGAGGGTTTTTTCCTCTTTTGAGATAGCACTAAAGATCACTGAAAGGAAGAAATGATGGTCTTTAAGATTAAGTCACCATTGTATTTTCCATTCAATTTCCTAGGAGGGTTTTAATATCTTATGAATAGTCTTTGAAAAAGCCTCTCTTCCTTTTCATGACTTAATATGGCTTGAGGACATTTCTTCAAGGAATATCTATTTCTTGAATGTGGCTGAGGACCCCAGAGTCAGAGCTAGCATTAAAAAATCATTATTTTTCACACTTAAAGAACCATACAGTGTATAATCACCCCCACTAGTCTAAAGGTACTACAGGAAACATTTTCTATAACATTATCACAAGACAAAGTTGATATCTGTATTAACCACTGAAAACCAACAGTTTAACATAATAACGTTTCTGAGAGTCCTATTGAATAGGGAGATATCAGAGACACAAGAGTAACTAATGAACAGGCAGAAAACAAAAGACCAAACAACTAAAAAAAAGAATGAAACAAACAGTGGAGGTGCTATAGTAGTTGAAGGGAAGAGGAGGCAAAACTAATTGGCCTGTTGGAAAGCTTTAATAAGAGGTGGTGTAGATGAAATATGCCTTCTTTTTTCTTTTTTCTGCATCTTTATATAGAGTGAAGTAAACTCTTATCAGTACACTTTATTGAATACTTAGTAATAAAATGACCAACAGATAGACAGTGGACAAGTCAGTGGGACAAATAAGTAAGAATGAGACTGTTAATTTATTTTTTTCAGTAAAAATATGTTAATAAGTAATAGTGTATAGTACCCATGTAGTTTTAAAATTCCTTGTATTAATTATTAAACAATGTATTTTATGTATTCTGATGCAGCATGTTTTTACAACATGTAAACAACCAAGCCATTGACTCATTTTATTTAAGTAGCCCTGTTGGAATTTCCAGAGCTACTTTGGAGCCATGATTTTATCACCTGCAGGATGTTCCTGGATTTACTAAACCAACTTGAAGCCATAGAATCTTTTTTCCTATATTGTAGTAAAAAAAAGTTTCAAATACATGAAACATACTTTAAAAGAAACCACAAAGCATTAATTTTTGTAATTGGCTACCACACTTGAAAGAAATCATCTCGAGAAATACATAACAATTTCATTCAGTCACCTCTGATGCGATATGTGCCATTTTAGAAAAAAAGAAAGTGGCCCAAGATCAGCTCTCTAAGTCCATCCAAATGCAAAGAGAAAAATATAGTTGGCTGTTTGATGCTTCACCTTAAAATGGAAAATCCATATATTTAGAAACACTCTTTTCATTGAATAATATAGATTAAAAACTCTTAAAATAAGATATTTTTAATCCAGATGGGAATATGTTGCTTATTTACTTTAAATTCTATGTTTCAGTAGATATTTGTTTACCATACTAATGGATTTACACCATCAAACATACACAAAATTTATTTAGAAGGCATAATTTTACTCTGAGTATAAAGTAAAGCAAGGATAACTAATGTCTACGACCAAGATATATGGATCTCTGGAAAGATAAGGTATTTACTAAGCACTAGAGGAGGCACGGCAATCCACTCCAGCATTCTTGCCTGGAGAGGCCCATGGAGAGAGGAGCCTGGCAGCCTACGGTCCATAGAGTCGCAAAGAGTTGGACATGACTTGTGACTTGGCACATACCAAGCAGTCCAGCCTTACATTTTCACAGACTAATCATTCAAACCACAATCTCGGTGAAAGATGTAATTCTGTGACTTCCTATGCAGTATTTTTATGCATTTCATCTCCTAATTTTATCATTTTAAACCTGTTAGCCACAAAGCAAAACATTTTTGTATGTTCTCTTTGGCTTTAATACAAAATAACACAACTTGTAGTTTATAGGGATCCAGGGATTAGGCACATTATGCTGCAGTATCATTTAAGCAATATAACATTTCAGCATTCTGTCCTCAATTCCCCTAACCATTTATCATAAAACAATACATTCAGATTTTTTTATATGAGAGTATTTTGCCTAGAAAGGAATTTCCATTTTACTCAGACACTCTATTTAGTTTAACAATGTGTGTGTGTGTGTGTGTGTGTGTGTGTGTGTGATGGGACTACTTTGATCTGGATTTTGAATTGATTTAAAAATCAATTTTGTTGTTGTCAAACTAAATGTAAAGCCTAACAACTAATATTACTTTCAGTATACCAGGTTTGTGGGGACCTTCTGTTTCTTCCAATCAAATTTCTTTTGATAATTTTTGCTTGTATTAAATAAGGCTAAAACTAAGCAGGAAGTAATTGCTATCATCATCAGATTGTCAGGTTTATGCTAATGCAGAATTAGAATCCTGCAATGCCATTTAAAAAGTTTTTAAATCCATCCTTCTCTTTGTAAACAGGGAAATTTGGAGTCTGAAAACCCTCCCTCAACATTTGTTTCCTTTTCTTCCATGTAGAATCAGACAGTAGAATAGAGTAGTACCAATGTAGTTGAGGAAATCTGTGTTTTATTTCTCTAGTACCTCTCAGAGGAAGAACCAATGATCTCATGAAGGCAAGTGGGGGCCATTTCCATTTTTGTAAACTCTGCTGTGAAACTGACAGATTAAACAAACAAACTTCAGCCATATCTTGCAATTACACTTTTTCATGTCTCTAGCCATATGAAGCTACATAATCTGGTTATTCATTCTGACACTATTTGAGCTATACTTCAAACCAAGGCGTTGTTTTGGTCAACACATTGGACACTGCCAGCTTATATGTGACCCTGATTAAAGGAGCTTCCAACAATCATAGTTTAACACTCCTACTGACTATCAGGACGTGCCTTCCCCACCTGCCCCACTTGGCAATATGAGTTTGGTCTTGTCATATAATTGACCACAGTGTTGAAATATCTTGAGACAATAGCTCAGCTACTATTTCAAACTCTAGGAAAACCTAGAGTTTGTAATTATGTAAGATACATACATGTATTTTATGCTCTAGTATTGTGGAAGCCAATAGCAAAATGACTTATGCATCACTAAAATGCCATGGACAATGGTATTAGTGGGACTATTTTGGAGGCCAGTGATTTCCATCAAATTATGTATAATGAGTAAAATGATTTTACTTTGTATATCTTTTCATATAGTTCTGAATTGCACAACATAGGGATTGTAAGGTTTTATAATTCTTTTCTTTACCATTTTGAAACATTCTTGAATTATTCATTCATAGGTATTACTTATCTGAATCTTAGGAAAAGAGTTTAGAGGCATAAAAGTTGGTGAGAAAGTAAATATAGATATTGAAAAAGTGACTTCTCACTTTTGAAAGCTTATGAAAATGTTCTGGATTCAACCACAGACCTAAACAAACATTGCAACAGCAACAACAACAACAACAAAACAGAAAAACAGATAACGTGATAAAATATATAACAGGGTAAGAGAAAAATACCATATAACAGTCATTATTGAATATCGTGAGCTGTTTTTAGAAATAACCACTTAAATTTCGTTAGATTTTGAGGACTTCCACTGTCTTCTTCATATGGGCTAACAACTTTTGAGCATTTATTCTGAGTAAGGTACAATGCACAAACTTTGATGTACAACATTTCAATTAATCACCCAACAATTCAAATTAGATACCAATAGTATCACAGTTCTACAGATTGGAAAATTGGGGCTTAAACAAATTGTATAAATTGTGCAAAGTCACACAGATGATAAATAGCTAAGTCTGTTTTCAAACACAAATGTATCTGGTACCAGAGTCTAAATCTTCACCTCCATGTAATATTCTTGAGAATTATGCATACATCACTAAATATTTATATATATATATATATATATATATATATATATATATATATATATTAGAGTCTTGTTATTGTCACTACAAAATTTTAAGAGCATAATATATAATAGCTATTGTCTTTGTACTTGTTTGAAAAAATGTCATATACCCACTCAAGATAAAAACTCCCAGGGAATGAGAAATAGAAGTAAACTTTTTGCTTTGGAAAGAATGTCTATAAAAATGTCACAGATAAAATTGTACTTAATGGTGAGAAACTCAAACCTTCCCCATTAAGATCAGATACAAGGCAAGAATGTCCACTCTCACCACTCCTTTTGACCATCCTACTGAAGTACTGCTAATACAATAATATAAGTAATGGAAATACAATATATACAGATTGGGAAGAAAAATTTAAGCTCTTTGATCATCTATGTAGAAAATTCTAAAGAATCTGAAACAACAACAGCAACAAAATTCTGGAACTGATAAATGATTGAAATAAGGTTACAGGGTACAAAGTTAATATATAAAAGTCAATTGCCTTTCTATGCCATCAACAGACAGCAAAGTTTGAAATTAAAACTACATACCATTTATATTAGCTCCACCACAAATGAAATATATAGTTATAAATCTAACAATATTATGTACAAGATTTAGTTGAAGATAACCACAAAACTCTGATGAATTGAATCAGAAAATAGCTAAGTAAAGGAGATATATTCCATGTTTGTTGGTAGAAACTATCAATATTGTCAAGATGCAAGTTCTTCCCAACTTTATCTTTGGATTCAAGGTAACCCAAATTGAAATCCCAGCAAGTTATTTTGCAGATATTGACAAACAATTAATAAAGTTTATATGGAGAAGCAAACAATTCAGAACAGCCAACTCAGTAAGAAAGAAAACAAAACTGGAGGACTGACACCACCCTACTTTAAGACTCACTGGAAGTCTACTGTAATCAAGACTGTGTGGTACTGGTGAAAGAACATACATGTAGAACAATGGAACAGAACAGAGGGCCACATATATATAGTCAACTCATAGCTGACAAAGGAGCAAAAGCAATACAATGGTGCAAAAGAAATTCTTTTCAACAAATGTTGCTGGGACAACTTGAACATCCACATACCAAAATCAAAGTAACCACAGACTTTACAGCTTGCACAAAAATGAACTCAAAGTGGATTAGAGACATAACTATAAAAGATAAAACTCTAAAACTCATAGAAGATAGCATAGAAGAACATGTGTTATCTTAGATATGGCATTGAATTTTTAGATCCATGAAACAAATAATTGATCAGCTTAATTTCATTACATTAAAAAAATCTGCTAAAAAAGGCAACATCAAGAGAATGAGAAGACAAGTCACACACTGGGAGAAAATGTTTGTAAAAGATACATCTGATAAAGGACTGTTATCCAAAATAGAGAATTTTGGATAACAAACTGATTAAAAATAATCCAAAGACCTTAATATATACCTCACTGAAGAAATTACATAGGTGGCAAATAAGCATATCAAGAATTGCTACACATCATATATCATCAGAGAAATGCTAATTCAAACAACTGTGAGATACTACTGCATACCTATTAGAATGGTCAGTATCTGGACCATTGATGGGATATGGTGCAGAAGGAACTCTCATCCATTGCTGATGGGAATGCAAAATGGTACAGCCACTCTGGAAGACAGTTTGGCAGCTTCTTATAAAACTAAACATACACATACCATATGATTCAATGACATTGTACCTTGATACTTACCTATATAGGTAGAAAGCTCATGTTTACCCACAAACCTCCCATGGATGTTTACAACAACTTTACTAATAATGCTTTAATAAACTTTAAAGCAACCAATGTGTCTTTCAATAGGTAAATGTATAAATAAAGCTTGGTGCATCCAGAAAATGGAATATTATTCAGCACTAAAAAGAGATGGGTTTTAAAACTCTGAGAAGACATGGAAGAACCTTAAATGTATATCATTAAGTAAAAGCAACCCATCTGGAGAGCCTGTATACAGTATGATTCAAACTATATGGCATAGGCAAAACTGAGGAGAGAGAAAAAGATCAGTGTCTGCCAAGGATGGGGGCAAGGGATGAATAGATGGAGCACAGAGGATTTTTAGTGCAGTGAAAATAATCTGTATGATATTCTAACAATGGATGGTTGTCACTATGCATTTCTCCTAACTCGTACAATATACAACATTGTATGTATAGTGAACCATAGTATAAATTAGACATTTTGGATAATTACGAGGTGTCAATGTAGATTCATCAGTTGTAACACCTTAAAGGGGGATGTTCATAAAGGGAAGGCCATGCAACCTGGGAGCAGCAGTTTATGGGAAATTTCTCTGTACCTTCCTCATAACTTTGCTGTGGACCTAAACTGCCCTAAAACTTAAATAAAAACTAAGCTATACTAAATTATCAATGTCATAAAGTTTCATTACCATGATATTGAATGGTTTGCCTTGGAAACGAACAGAGATCATTCTGTCGTTTTTGAGATTGCATCCAAGTACTGCATTTTGGATTCTTTTGTTGACTATGATGGCTACTCCATTTCTTCTAAGGGATTCCTGCCCACAGTAGTAGATATAATGGTCATCTGAGTTAAATTCCCCCATTCTAGTCCATCTTAGTTCGCTGATTCCTAGAATGTCGACATTCACTCTTGCCATCTCCTGTTTGATCCAATTTGCCTTGATTCATTGACCTCACATTCCAGGTTCCTATGCAGTATTGCTCTTTACAGCATCGGACCTTGCTTCTGTCACCAGTCACAACAACAACTGGGTGTTGTTTTTACTTTGGCTCCATCCCTTCATTCTTTCTGGAGTTATTTCTCCACTGATCTCCAGTAGCATATTGGGCACCTACCGACCTAGGGGGTTCATCTTTCAGTGTCCTATCATTTTGCCTTTTCATACTGTTCATTGGGTTCTCAAGGCAAGAATAATGAAGTGGTTTGCCATTCCCTTCTCCAGTGGACCACATTCTGTCAGACCTCTCCACCATGACCCATCCGCCTTGGGTGGCCACACATGGCATGACTGTTTCATTGAGTTAGACAAGGCTGTGGTCCATTGTTGAACTATTTCAGATTCTACAAGATGATGCTGTGAAAGTGCTGAATTCACTATGCCAGCACATTTGGAAAACTCAGCAGTGACCACAGGACTGGAAAAGGTCAGTTTTCATTCCAATAGCAAAGAAAGGCCATGCCAAAAATGCTCAAACTACTGCACAATTGCACTCACCTCACACACTAGTAAAATAATGCTCAAAATTCTCCAAGCCAGGCTTCAGGAATACATGAACCGTGAACTTCCAGATGTTCAAGTTGGTTTTAGAAAAGGCAGAGGAACCAGAGATCAAATTGCCAACACCTGCTGGATCATCTAAAAAGCAAGAGAGTTCCATAAAAACATATATTTCTGTTTTATTGACTATGCCAAAGCCTTTGACTGTGTGGATCACAATAAACTATGGAAATTTCTGAAAGAAATGGGAATACCAGACCTGCCTCTTGAGAAACGTGTATGCAGGTCAGGAAGCAACAGTTAGAACTGGACATGGAACAACAGACTGGTTCCAAATAGGAAAAGGAGTATGTCAAGGCCGTATATTGGCACCCTACTTATTTTACTTATATGCAGAGTACATCATGAGAAACACTGGGCTGGAAAAAGCACAAGCTGGAATCAAGATTGCCAGTGGATTTATCAATAACCTCAGATATACAAATGACACCACTCCTATGGCAGAAGGTGAAGAACTAAAGAACCTCTTGATGAAAGTGGAAAAGGAGAGTTAAAAAGTTGGCTTAAAGCTCAACATTCAGAAAACTAAGATCATGGCATCCAGTCCCATCACTTCATGGCAAGTAGATGGGGAAACAGTGGAAACAGTGGCAGACTTTATTTTGGGGGGCTCCAAAATCACTGCAGATGGTGACTGCTGCCATGAAATTAAAAGACGCTTACTCCTTGGAAGGAAAGTTATGACCAAACTAGACAGCAAATTAAAAAGCAGAGACATTACTTTGTCAACAAAGGTCCATCTAGTCAAGGCTATGGTTTTACAGTGGTCATGTGTGGATGTAAGAGTTGGACTATAAAGAAAGCTGAGCGCCAAAGAATTGATGCTTTTGAACTGTGTTGTTGGAGAAGACTCTTGAGAGTCCCTTGGACTGCAAGGAGATCCAACCAGTCCATCCTAAAGGAGATCAGTCCTGGGTGTTCATTGGGAGGACTGATGTTGAAGCTGAAGCACCAATACTTTGGCCACCTGATGGGAAGAGCTGACTCATTTGAAAAGACCATGATTCTGGGAAAGTTTGAAGGCAGGAGGAGAAGGAGATGACAGAGGATGAGATGGCTGGATGGCATAACAGACTCAATGGACATGAGTTTGGGCAAATTCCAAGAGTTGGTGATGGACAGGGAGGCCTGGCATGCTGTGGTTTATGGGGTCGCAAGGAGTCGTACACAACTGAGCCACTGAACTGAACTGAGCTGAACTGAATGTTTCATTTATATTAGAAGACATATGGTGCAGAATAAGAAAAATTAGAGAAATCTGAAACTTTTGTATAACATCTGATTGTGTTATACAAAACCATCTATTTTCGATATGTGTGTACTTAGTCACTTGGTCCTATCTGACTCTTTCCAACCCTTTGGACTGCGGCCCACCAAACTCTTCTGTCCATGGGATATGTCAGGCAAGCATACTGGAGTAGGTTGCCATTTCCCTCTCCAGAGGATCATCCTGACCCAGGGATTGAACCCATATCTCCTGCGTCTCCTGCACTGTAGGCAGATTCTTTATCTGTTGAGCCTCTGGGGAGGCCAACATCTGATTATAACATTGTAATATTCAATAAAACCACAATACAGGATTCCATTAGGGTGAAGTATATCAGTTGCTAGTAATGAATTATGAAACCTAATATTTGTGGAGTATAATATTTTAATGTATATAACATTTTTATATATCCTATATGTAATGAACATACTCATTATAGTCTATTTTAAAAGAATTTAGCATACCATAAGACACATGCCGTTTGAAAATTCATCTGATCCTCAATGAAAATAAGCAAGGGCCCTAAGAAGTCCAAGGATCTATAGAAACTAATAAAATCAAGTTTAACGAGAATCTGATAGCAGGTCCAAGTGCTTCCAGTCTGTCAACAGTTGGGAACAATAGGGGATAATTTGAAGTCATTCATCATTGCTTCTCTTGTCTATTTCTTTTTAAGTAATAGTATTTACAAAACAGAGAGAAGTGGTTAATACCATGGGTTCTGCATCAAACATATAAAACTAAATTCCTGCTCTGCTATTCACAAGCAATATGGCCTGGGACAAGTTATGAATACTAGCAAACCACAATGCTGTAAGCTCACATAGGGACTTATACTCACCTGGTTACATTGCTGTGTCTGTCAGATTATGGAAATAAAATAATCTAACACAGCACCTTACTTAGTAAGCACTCCACAAATGTTAGCTGTTTATTATTTTTCTAATCACCTCTTCATTAGGGAAAATGCCATATATATCATGTGTGTGTATATACATAAATTCGTGTCAGTAAATATTTATTGTGTACTTTCAATGCTGGCAGTGGAAGTAGGCTATGTGTAACAGATGTACCTAATATTGCTGACAGATGCAGTTGCATTTTATTTCTATGAAACCTTGAGATGTCGGAAATATCTGAGTAGGGGACAGAAGAAGAAAATACAGCGCTTTGCTCTAATAGCAAAATGGATACTGATAAACAGAGAGCCTGCTTTCTTGCTGAATATCCTGGTTATGGCAAGATCCTTGACTGTTCAACAACTTTGCTACAGTAGATTATTGTATTCTGGTTTGAAACCAGAAAAATTTAACTTATTCTCAAGCTATAGTTTATTAGGCAGGCCTAGTTTAAAATATACTTCTGCTTTCAGGAGAAATTTTATGTAATTCTTAGATTTGATACATGTTTTAAAGTTTTGCTTTTCAATTAAGAGTTTTCATTACTTTTAGTTGTAAAAATGTAAGATGAAATCCTCTGTACTTGTCCTAGGAGTCATTTTATCCTTTTCAAGGGCTTCTTTATTCCTTTGAAAGGAAACTAAACTCATATTTTTTTTTCCTTCAATTGATGTAAGTAGAAATTTGAAACTAGATTCACATTCCAAAATGTTCACTCTACAGTCATACTCCCTACAGCTAAACATGTGACATGTGTAATATAAATTATTCATTAAGATGAAACATTTGACCTAGCAAGCTTTATTACTGTTAGCAGAGCTGCCGTTGAAAACCTGCTTTGAATACCAATCGTAATAACTGTAAATCAACAGATCCTACTAAGGTTGAGGTACGTCAACATGGTAAAAGTCCCTGCAACTAAAAGCTCAAACTTGAGAGAGCATCTAAGGCAGCCTTGGACATGAGTGCTAAACTACGGTGCATTCATTCTAAATGGATGGATATAGTTGTCCTCACAGTGCCTTTATTTTCTTCTCACTGTTCATGATCCCTTCTTTGCCCTCTCCAAGACTTTCTGTCATTTTCTTCTTTCACTCTACCCTCCAACACCTTGACATTTTCTGTACTTTTGTCTCCTGCCTTCCTCCATAGACATTTACACCCTTCTCTAAAATGAAATAAAATACACCCATAACACATCAAAACGAAAAAAGAAACCTCTTCTAGAAATATTTTCAAAGTAACACCTTTTCAAAATAAAATATTCCGTAACACTTCAGCGTAGACTCAGCAGTGATATATCAGGCACATTTGTGTGAAGAATGTGTTCTTATATAGAGTAAGTGTGCTATCCATTACTTAAAGGTCAATTTCTTCATGGTAGAATATTTTAAAATGATTTCCTTTTGAAGTCATCATCTTAACAGTTTTCTCACAGGATAATTTTCAAAATTGAGTGCTTTGCTGGACGTCAAAGAGTTTCTTAACATTTTCTTATTTCCACTGTCCATTGTATCAATAAAAACATCTTTACACAAAGATTTTAAAGGAAATAATGCACAGAAAATAATTTTTACTGTGGCTATGAAGCCTTACAGAGGGCTCGAGTGTGAAACAGAGAGACACTGAACACGGTAGTTGAATATAAACTTCTCTTACTAGACAGGGCTTTAGTCCTGAATATTTTATGTAGCTGCCCTTAGTTATGTCTATAGTTTTTCATATACAGATAATAACTGCTATGAAGGAAACAAAAGCAGTAATGTAACAGCCAGTGAAAGTACAGAAACAGGAATGCTGAAGTGAGGTTATTTTAGATTGAGTTACTGTGAAACTAAAGAGGGAAGTGTTATGAGGTTATGTTTGATCTCTAGTGTAATAGACAGTCATTTAAGAGTTTTAAAGAGAGGGATGACCCGAGCTAAATTTGAAAATACTACTCCTGCTGCTGTGTGGAAAATAATTTGTAGATGAGTAAAAATAGATGCTTGGGAGGCAGGCAGAGGTTATTGCAATTTTTGGATTAAAGAATGAATGTGGTCTGACTTAGATGGATGACTGGGATGATAGAGAGATGTGGATGGTATGAGATTCATTTTGGAGGCAGAAACAAATAGACTAAATGGTGCACTGACTATGAGAGATGAGAGAATTTGCTTTAGGCTCATGTTCTAATGTAAGGAAGAACATGGGAAGAGCAGATTTGGGTGGAACAATAAATGGATCTGTTGTAGGTTCATTAGGATTTAGGTGAGGAATATTAAGAAAAGAGGTCTTTGCGTTTGGAATTCCTCATTTTCTCACTCAAATGTTTATGCCTTTGTCTATGTTTCCATCAAGAGTCCCAATTCTACTCCCCTCTTCCCTTGGTGTACTCCAAATGATCCTGCAAATTTTCACTCTGATTTATCATCTTCAGAAAATCTTCCTGGTTTTAGTTTAGGGTTCTGGTTGATGCTCTCCATTCCTTCATCTATTTACTACTTGCCTTTCTTTTCCCAATAAGGCAGATTTAACAAGGGGAGGATTCTGCCATTGTCATTTTTTTTCCCCCAGACATTAGACCACATAGCCAATAAACTTTTTTTTTTTCCTGAAGACAAAGACTTTCCTATTTTTTATTTTTAACAGAGGATTATGGAAGGGATGATTTAGTGAGTTCCCAAACCCACCAACTGAGTGAAGCAGGACAATCTACCAATAAAGAATACATAGGATTTGTGATCTTTTACACAAATGAAACCACAGCTGTGGTGGTACATGCAACTGGGTTAATGTCTGTGTATTTTCATATCTCTTTAGGCAGGGAAAGTAGGTATTTTGATTATTTTTGGCTTCCTTAAATTCTGGGCCAGGTAATATCCTGATATATCAATATAAAGAACTGATGAATAAATATATATCTGGAAACGGTGACAGATAATGCACTTTTGGAAAAACTTTAATACAGTACAGGTAAATCTTCTGACCTTGATATACCAGGAGCAAGTCTTGAATTTCAAAAAAAATTCTAAGTGCTGACAACATGATGACAATCCCTGGCTTACTGAGAAGTGTCTAAGAGACACTTCTATCTCCATACCTAAATGGACTGGACACAAATGTTTCAGAATAGGTCTTTTTCTTTCAAAGAAGATTTTCACTTTGTATGTTGGAAAGGACCTACTGAGGGACTGAAGGGTGTTGTTGTAAGTGGAAAAAGCAAAATACTTCACTCTATCAGAATGCTATGACTAGGAAAACACAGTCCATATTTAAGCTAAGAAATCACATTTTTGTTTTGTTTCAAATGTATCCTTCTATTCAAAGTGCAAGTAAAGGAGTTTTTAAAGACTAAAATCAAAAGCAATGGTTTACTGTTTGCCTATGCTATCACATTAATTAGATTAAGTAAGGAAGACTTCTTCATTTAATCAATTGTTTTAATTCATGTTAGAAGGAACCAGTCCCTGGAGTTGAATACATCTGCCCATTCAAGATAAGGTAGCTGTGATGGGTTCATCTTTGGAGACTTTCAGTGATTAGAAAGTGCAACCTAAAAATAAACACCCTAAATATGAGGTAGTACAACCAGTTTATTGTATCTTTTTCTTTCTTTCTTTTCTTTTAAAAAGTTCAAAGTTTTGGAACTACTAGCTTTTGTTCATCTTTTCTCTTCTCTTCCTGTAGTTCTCACTAATTGGGTTTGGCCTTACTAGTGTCTACAAAAATTCTAGAAATTCAAAGGGAGAATTTCCTTTTAATTTTAACTTTTCTTCTTGGCAAATAATTTAACACTTTTAAGTTTGCTGTGTTTACAAGAGAGTATTTCAGTGGCAGCTGAAGTAAGAATTTTTGAATCCTAGAAACTTGACATAAGGCTTTAATAAAGTATGAGAAAAACGGTAAAAGTATCATTGTTGACCTTGGGATATCACTTGTTACAGCACCTTAGATACATGTGCGTGTACATGTATCTGTCAGTCATGTCTCTTTGTGACACCATGAACTGTAGCCCACCAGGACCCACTGTCTATGGGATTCTCCAGGCAAGAAAATTTCCATGGGTTGCCATTTCCTCCTCCAGGGGATCTTCCTGACCCAAGGACTGAACCTGTGTCTCCTGCATCTCCTGCATTGGCAGGAAGATTCTTTACCAGTGCATCACCTGGGAAGCGCTGCTTTAGATATATGTGTATATATTTATAAGTATACGCTAATATACATATTTGAGATGAAAATGAACCATCTGATAAGTATTTATCAAACAGAAAATTCATACATAATTAGTAAGATTACAATTTTTTGAAAACTATTAATATTTTAATACATTTGCATTTACTTTCAAATCATGGAAAGTCTTCAAAGATGAACTTATCATAGCTTATGTTTGTTAATTTTGGCAGCAGTATTTCATTTCTTGAACTTTTTTTTCATTTCTTGAACTTTTTAATTGTAAAATCCATATATATTTTCTTCAGGCAGACAATTATAATGGATCTTTCTCTGTGTATAGTATATATACATATGTATATATGTATGTATATGTATTTAACTAAGACCTTAAAACTAAATATAGTGAGCTCTATTATTAAAACATTAAAAATGTGTTTGTTTGTTTTTTTTTTTTTTTTTGGTTGAATGACAATTCTGTTTATAAAAGCTGTGTTGTGGTTTAGCATGAAGTTGTGTCTAATTCTTTGTGACCCCGTGGGCCTGTCCATGGGATTTTCCAGGTAAGAATACTGGAGCGGGTTGCCATTTCCTTCTCCAAGGGATCTTTCTGACCCAGTAGTGGAACCTGTGGTTCCTGCCACATCTCCTGCAGAGCAGGCAGGTTTTTTACTGCTGAGGCACCCAGGAAAGCCCTTTATAAAAGCTCTCCATATATTAATTACATTTTAAGATAGTATAATTAAACATAAATCCACCATATAAAATCATATCAGATATAGTTTATCATCATTTTGAATTGTGTGTGTATTGTATTATGGTTACATATATAACCATTATTATGACTTTTTTTCCCTACTAATAATGCAAAATCCTGTTTGTCTAATCTTTCCCCTCCTTTTTCCTTTCTTTTTGCCAAGCCCCTCAGACAAGTTATCTTAATTTGTTTTGCTTTTTCATGTTTTAAAATTCCTCTACACAGTCTTCTTTGAATTCCACACAAATACAATTAATAGCTTTCATGAATTTTCTTGACACTCCTGTGCCTTTCAGCATAGTTGTTCCTTTTCTCTAATGAATTTAGCTTCCTTCTACTCGAATTCCACAGCCTCACTCACCTGATTCTCAATTTTTCATGGGTTTGTATTCTAACTACCTTGAAATGTTATTTTTATACTACATTCTGCTGGATTCTGTTTTTCAAATCTTATCATTTTATACATGACCTCAGATTTCATCCCAAGTCAAGACTTGCACTATACACTGATGAGTCACAGATTTATATAACTCTATCAAAGTCTGCATCGAGAACTCCAAATTCATTCATTTTATTTTATTTTGCATTACTGTGTATCTTCATCTGGAACGTCCATAAGCACCCGAAAGCCATTGTGTCCAAAATGAAACTGCCCCAACCCTGGTATTTCAATCCTGATAACTATCATCTGTGTACCCTCAATAAAAGCATCCCATTGATCCAGGCTCCCGTGTCAGAAGTGCAGAAGCATCTCAATCCTCCTCCATTTCCTGTAAAAAGATGAACTCTGACTCGTCCCCTCTTCTACTTGCTCTTTGTCTCTGATAATTCAGCTTTCATTATTAATCTACTCTATTATAACTGTTCAGAGATCTTCTCTCTGCCTCCAGATTTGAAAACTTCCAATCTACTCTCCTCATTACTGTCACAGGAAGCATTGTAAATTGAAAATCTGATCACGTCCCTTTAGCTTTCAAACTCTTTTGCTGGCTCTCCTTTGTGTTCTGGGGGAATAAAAAACAATGCAAAATCTGAGTCGTGGTTAACAAGGTCCTTTGTGATCTTGCCTCTGCATTTAATACATTCCCAGCTACCTTTTCTCTGCTCTTTAATTAAAATAACTTGTACTCTAACTCAGCCACAGAGCTTGAATGTTCTTTGCTACATATTGATACATTACCTTTCCCTCTTTGTTTTGCCTTTGTAGATGTTTCCTTCATTTGACTGAAAGCTTCCTCCATACAGCCCAATCTCTTACCTCTTTCCTACCAGTACACTTTAAAGACATTTTTTCTTCAGACTCAGCTCTTAATGCTCAGTTATCCATGTATTTATTTATTTATTGAGCTAATTCTGAGCCCCTACTAGGTGCCTGGCTTTATGTAGGATACTGCAGTTTGGCAGTAAACCACAGATATTGCCTCAGCTCTCAGCCTTTCTCCAAAGCTGTAACAAAACAAACATCCTCTCTGATACAATAATATTTAGTCCACCCTTATGTTATATGTTATAGCCATTTTTACTTGCAATGTAATCTTTGTTTTGATTTTTCATGGTCCCCATTGCACAGAGTCCCTTGATGACAGGTTTTCTTTCTTTTTTAAAAAAGTCAATCGAGGTTTTATCCTCATGGATGATATAGAATATACTTTCTAATACTTAGAAAGTTACTGGAGAGAAACTAGTAATTTCTGATTGACTTAATATTGAGAAGACAAGCTTCCAGATTGCTTGATCTAAGTGATGCTCTTATAAAGTCTACTTCAAAATAGTCATATTTCAGGAAGCGCAGAGCAAACTCCTGGAGATGGTGAAGGACAAGGAAGCCTGGTGTGCTGTAGTGCATGGTTCTGCACAGGGTTGGAGGCGACTGAACAACAGGAAGCCCATGCACGATGCTTTCCAAGTGGCACAGTGGGTAAAGAATCTGCCTGCCAATGCAGGAGACACAGGAGATGTGGGTTCGATCCCTGGGTTAGGAAGATCCCCTGGAGCAGGAAATGGAAACCCACTCCAGTATACGTGCCTGGAAAATTCCATGGGCAGAGGAGCCTGGCGGACCATAGTCTGAGGGGCTGCAGTCGGACACGACTCATTGATGGAGCACCCACACCTATACCCACGCATGAGGCAGTAGTCATTGCTAGTTCCTCTTTCTTCTGAAGATTTGCAGACACCACTCATTTAGCAATTAATCTATGCTGCTTTCTGATGCTTAAACATACTGCTAGTAATTAATAATTCTGGATATTTTTTCTTCAGCAATCCAGACAGATAGCTGTCAACTCTTTTAAGATCTGATCATTTTGTTCTTTAACATTTCTCTGCCAAATTAAGAGCCAAGTCTGTTTGTTTGTTTGTTTTCCTCTTATGTGAACTGTTCCTTCATGGAAGAAGGTGTTCACAGCCTGTTTGCTGTCGCACCTCACTGTGGCCAAATGTCTGGGGCTCTTAACAGAGTTCAGCATCCAGTGAACTGTCTATAATATCAAGCAATCTAGCACACACTAAGAGTATCTCTGAATTATTCTTTCAACTTCAGTGAAATTTTGTCCCTTTGAGGAACCATCAGAGTACTGAACCAGGAAGATTCCCTGGAAGAGGGGATGGCAACCTACCCCAGTAATCTTGCCTGGAGAATCCCATGGACAGAGGAGCCTGGTGGGCTAGTCTATGAGGTCGCAAAGAGTTGGACATGACTGAAGTGACATAGCATACATGCACACAGAGCACTCAATATGTCTTTGGGATAGTTCCGGTATTTCATACACTAGGAAATTATTCAATAAACCATATGGAGGAAAAAAAGAATAGAAAACCTTAAACATTTGTACATAAATTTTAGCTTCTGTTTATCTTCATAGTTCCATTGCACCTTTTCCAGTGTCTTTTATTTTAGTCCATCTCTTCCTCTTTAAAACTGCCTGTTTTTGTGTCATTCAAATATAAGCCAATATACAAACACCCATCCATGTCTTCACAATGCTGGATTTCTATACCATTTCTTTCTTAAACTTTTATTTTTCTTCTAATTTTTAGGGGTTTCTTGTTTGGTTGTTTCTTTGCTCCCCTCCCCGCCCCACCCCCAGCACTGTTAACTGTAGTCATTACCCTCTACGTGAGAACTCCAGTACTTACATTTTTAAAACTGGAACTTTTTGTATCTTTTGACCACCTTTGTCCACTTCCATTACCCTGCAAGCTCTGCCTCTGGTAATCACAAATCTGATCTCTTTTTCTATGAGATTTTGTTTGGGTTTTAGAGGCCTCATATAAGTTATACCATGCAGTATTTGAATTTCTTTGTCTGGCTTTTTTAACTTGGCCTAAATACCTCAAGGTCTATTTATGTTGTTGCAAATGGTAAGATTTCTTTGTTTTGGATAATCATATTCCATTGTATATAAAGACATAAATACCACTGTTTCTTTATCCATTCTTCCATCAGTGGACACTTAGGCTGTTTCCAGGTCTTGCCTATTATAAATATTGCTGCTATGAACATAAAGAAGAGGGTATATATTTTTTGATACTGTGTTTTTACTTTCCTTGGATATATTCTCAACTATATCCTATGGAATTGCTATATCATATGGTTATCCTCTTTTTAACTTTTTGAGTAACATCCATACTGTCTTCCATAGTATCTGTACCAATTCACATTTCTACCAACAGTACACAAGTGTTCTCTCCTCCACATCCTCAGTAACATTTTGAATCTCTTATTTTTTTATAATAGTCATTCTAACAGGCATGGGGAGATATAGTGGCTTTAATGTACATTTCCCTAATTTCTGGTAGTATTGAGCACTTTTTAATGGACCTGTTGGCTATTCATACATCTTCTTTATAAAATGTATATTTAGGCCCTTTGTCCATTTTTAAATGGAATTACTTGTGTTATTTGTATGAATTCTTTATATGTTATTCTTGTTCAGCCACTAAGTCATGTCTGACTCTTTGTGACCCCATGAACTGCAGCACGCCAGGGCTCCCTGCTCCTTAATAATACCCAAATATAGTTCTTTATATATTTGGATATTAACCCCTAATCAGATATATGGTTTGCAAATATTTTTCCCATTCTCTATGTTGTTTTTCATTTTGTTGATCATTTCTTTTGTTCTGTAGAATCTTTTCAGTTTGATATAGTACCATATGCTTATTTATTTTGTTTTTTATGCTTTAGGTATTATATAGAAAAAATCATTGCAAAGACCCATATCAATGAGTTTTCTCCTATGTTTTCTTTTAGGGGTTGTATGGTTTTCAGTCTTACATTTAAATCTCTAATCTATTTTGAGTTCATTCTTGTGAGTGCTTTACGATGGGAGTCTAGTTTCATTCTTTTACTTGTGAACATTCAATTTTTCTAACAACACTTAATGAAGGAACTGCCTTTTCTTCATTGAGTATTCTTGGCTCCTTTATTAAATGTTAGCTGACTTTATTTACCTGGGTTTGTTTCTGGCCTCGGGATTCTGGTCCACTATGTTTATTTTTAGGTAGTTTTTCTTCGCTTCTGGTAGTCAGGACTGGACACAAACATGTAAAAGTAATGAAAAAATCCAGATTCTAATTGATTTTCTTTCAAAATGTGTGTTTACTATGGTTTTCATCAAAGTGATTGAGAACTTCAGGAAGAAAAGCTAATACAAATTGTAGAGTATTTAAATATCATGTATACTATGTTGCTTTAATCATGTCTGACTCTGCGACTCTATGGACTGTAGCCCACCAGGCTCCCATGTCTATAGGATTCTGTAGGCAAGAACACTGGAGTGGGTTGCCATTTCCTCCTCCAGGGGATCTTCCTGACCTAGGATTGAACCTGCCTCTCTTATGGCTCCTGCACTGGCAGACAGGTTCTTTACCACTAGCGTCACCATATGCTATACAAATGCACTGGGATTTCCACAGTGGTCCAGTGGTTGAGACTTTGCTTTCCAATGCAAGGGGTGCAGACTCAGTCCCTGGCCAGGGAGCTAAGATTCCACATGCCTTTTGGTCAAAAAATCAAAGCACAAAACAAGAAATATTGAAACAAATTCAATAAAGGCTTTAAGAAATGTTTCACATCAAAAAATCTTTAAAGAAACCACAAATTTACAAATATTTAATTTGATACTGTCTTTCTGTTAAGGGCTTCCCAGACAGTTCAGTAGGTAAAGAATCCGCCTGCAATGTAGAAGACCCCGGTTTGATTCCTGGGTTGGGAAGATCTGCTAGAGAAGGGATAGGTTACCCATCCAGTATTTCTTGGGCTTCCCTTGTGACTCAGCTGGTAAAGAATCTGCCTGCAATGTAGGAGACCTGGGTTTGATCCCTGGGTTGGGAAGAGCCCCTGGAGAAGGGAAAGGCTACACACTCCAGTATTTTGACCTAGAGAATTCCATAGACTGTATAGTCCATGGGGTCACAAAGAGTTGGACATGACTGAGAAACTTTCATTTTTTTCTGTTTTGAAAAGAAATGCATATGGAAGACAAGGAGAAAAAAAAGTGACAATATAGTTTGAGTTATTATATTTGTGGCATAGTGAAACAACATATTCATTATTTTTCTTCCCATTGAAAAGTGTAATCTATGTCCCTTCCCTTCAAAGTCCACTGTTCTTTTACTTCCATTATATAAATATCATGAAAATGACACAATGTCAATTACTGGCTTAGCCTTTATAAGAATTGACATCTTCTGTGCCCTTATGTTTGGAAGTTGACTATCTTCTTGAAGATAGCAATTGGAGAAGCCTTGGGGTGCCTTGAAGACAAAGAGAGACTCTGGCTGAGAACAGCCTTGCAGTGTCCATCCAATAAAGCAAGTATACAGGAGGAACCTTCTTGCACACTTCACACTAGTTTTGCTACAAGTGAATACAACCAAGATACTCCTCTTTCTAATGCTAAATGGAGGAGAACTGCCCAGTCAAACCCTGACCAATTTCCTGACCTATGATTCTGTGAAATCAGTAAAATGACTGTTGTTTTAAGTGACTGCATTTTGGAGTAATCCAACATGGAGGAACAGATAAAGGAAATGAGAATCAATGTGTTTTACATAATATTACATCAATATATTTTGTAGTTGCTGCATATTTTTACTCTTTTAGCTTTTCCTTAGTGTGGAATTTCTCTTTTTAAGGCAGTTCCGTGAGATTATAAAATGTATCTTTATCAAAATTTTATTGAGTATTAAAGTATATTTTGCAATAAATTTTAAGACTTCAGGTATCTTTGGGATGTGATTTATCTATTTATAGCCATTGTGTTGACAAAGCAGGTTTAGAATGATAGCATTTTATAATACATAGTAGTGTATTATATAATTTTTAACTCTAGAAGGCCAATTAATCTAATCTCTTTCAAACAGTTTAATCATAAAACCTATTCTTCCCCCCAGTTTTCAGTATTTTGTATTAAAACTGCATTTAGATATTGTCAAGTGAATATAGTTAGGACATAAAGATGTAAGTAGGAAATGGTAGCATGACTACTAGGCTGAAACTGTTACATGAAACTAGTTATCAGACAAAGGGAAAAAAAATGCTTCCAGTAGCTAGTGTTTGAAAAATGGAACAGATGCACAAACAATTCTATAAAGCAAGAAAATAGAATAGCAAAGAAAAACATGCCAAAGGCAAAAATACTTTAATCAAAATATAAAATATGTAGTTTTATGAAGCGATTTTGTAAAATTACATATTTTAGCTCTTATATTTTGGTAAAATATGTTTCTGTCTCAATTGCAGTAGAGCAAAACCAGCCTAATATCCCTAATCCACCTCTTCATTTACTTTGAAAACAGTCATATTTATAAATACTCCTTAAGACTTGGCTACCTCACTAAATTTTCATTTTTCTGAGCTCCCCAAAACAGGGGAAAGTTTTATTTTTCCTGATTTAGAATGACAGGCACATTTTCCCCTGTAGGCGAAAGAAAAAAAAAAAAAAAAACAGTCAATGTCACTTGTGGGGTAAAGAAAGATTTAAAAAAGAAATAAATGTATTTCCACATTTTTCAAAGAATACCTGTTCTTTAAATGTTGCATATGCCTCATGCAAGGCATAAACATCTACAAAAACAAGTCATATCAGCAATAGATGTTAGATATTTACTTTTCCTGAAGGAGATTTTCTGAGTTTTTTATTTATGATAATTGATGATTAACGTTTATACAAATTCTTGTTATTATTATTATGACTTATTTGATTATAATATGACAAAGCAGTCAATGCTTGTAACAAATTTGTTTACATTCTTTAGGACACCATATCAAAGCCAGGATACACAACATTAATGAAATAAGTACACAGGCTGTTTCTTAGGAATGTCACTTCTCTGGCAGAAATAATGAAATTTATTTTGCTGGCAATCTTTCTAACATCACCCGTCTCTCCTTTACTAGTCAGACTATTCTGATACAATTTAACATTTTGTTGATAAGTCATGATCATTCAGAGAAGTTACATGAGCACTACACTCCATTGAGTCTCCAGATATTGTAATTATCAGAATTGATAAATCATCTACTATTATCTAATTATTTTGGGTCAACCTTCATAGTTTAATGTGTTCATTTACCTCATCATTTTAAATCAGTGATGATCATTTTCAAATAATAAAATAAAAAATAATGCATTTGTATAATGTTTCACTTCTTACAAAATATTTTATGGAACAGTAAATATTTTCAAAGAAAAATAGGAGTTCTATTAAAATCTTTAGTCTCTTTGATATAAGTAACTCAAGATACATTTACAGAGAGCAAATATTGAGGAGAGCAAATATTGAGGAGAGACAGCTGAAAACTCATAAGAAATACCTCTGCACTTAGTAATTCACAATGACACATAAGATTTCTACAAGAGAGATTTCCACAAGGTGTGAGACTGGACAAGTATGAGGAGCCGAATAACAAGTCATTGAACAAATCAGCATGAAAGAACAAATAACTATTCATTCCTCAGCTGCTCCAAATATTTATTTACTTCCAATATTATGCAAATACCAGAGTATGATTTTCCATGCCTTGTAGCCCTGAGAGTTTTACAAAATTTGAATAAGACATTATCACTACCCTCAAGGAACTCATTGTTCTGTCAAAGAAATAAGATTAAATGTAATAAAGTTTATACCAGTGGAATGTAAAATACTCACCATAAGCAAAGGAAGGGGTTTTGGAACCTCTTTGGGGTAGTTTTCGTAAAACTTCAGAAAGGACTATTTTAATCTGTGTTATGCAGTTTGAGTAGAAGTTAAGCATGGTAATAAACTGAAGAACAAGCAGCAGAGGCATGAAAACACAAGCTCTAACTGTTAGTGGAAGCACGCTGATTGAAACCGCCCACCCTGGCCAGGCACCACAGTAACCATTCGCATGAGATGTTTTACCACAGGAGGTCCTGGTGAGGAACACGGAACTAATAAGCCACCACCAACCGGAAGAGTTCAGGAAAGGTCAAAAGGAGACACCACATGTCTGACCACCTCCCAGAATCCTCCTCTCTGGCATCCATCTTGGCTGAACAAGTTGTGCACCACCAGAAAGGACTCTGAGTCAGAATGATTGGCTAAAGACAACCTGGAAACTAATCCCGTGACCATAAAACCCAAGACTGCGAGCCAGGGGGCAGAGCAGTTCTCCTGGGTTCCCTTACCCTCCTGCTCTCCTCCTGGGTGCCCTTTCTCAATAAAATCCCTTGCTTTGTCAGCGCATGGGTCTCCTTGGACAATTCATTTCTGAGTGTTAGACAAGAGCCCAGTTTTGGGTCCTGGAAGGGGTCCCCCTTCCTGCAACATAACTGAGAGAACCTGAAGAATAAGAAAGGGATTAAAGGGGTCTTGAAGATGTGCACAATGTATAGTATTGAGCTAAGAAGAGAATTAACTAGAGAGAATAAAACCCCATTTCAACAGTCTATAATTTTTGCAGAGTGCTGCAATTCCTTCAGCACTGAGGCTGTTCTGACTCATAAACTCAACTCTAATCTATCTAGCAGTTTAAATCCCAGTAACAGAAAAGGAAATATTCAGTTGTAATTAGCTAATGATGCTGGCTAACCAAATCATCATAATAAGTTCTCCTGACTTGAATGCATGCTTACTAACCACTATCTTATTAAGCATTCCCTTTACTCATAAAAGAAGCAAATCCCTTAATAAGCATCCCCAGTCATTTTTACATTCTGAAAGATCTTTTAAAAAGAAGGCAGGTTGTATAACTCTTCTGCAGAAAACACCATCATCATTTCCTGTAGCATTCAGAGTTAAAAACCAAAGTTCTTTTAACAGACCACAAGTTCCTCTACCATCTCTTTTCCATCTGCATTTCCTCCCTGGCCCTTGCTTACTACTCATCATCTCTTCTGTGGTTCTAGTTATACTAACCTCTGATATATGCCTGTTTTAGGCATTTCCCTGAGCTGTTCCCTCTCCCTGAAAAATCCCTATTTAGTCCTGGCATGACTTTAGCTTTTGTTATGGTATTTCCCCACTTGGTGTTATTTTAATTTCTGGCCCTATCATTGTTTTAATTACTAAGAGAGCATTTTAGAATTGGGAATTGGATAAGCTTGCATGCTACCAGCCCTGGCTGTATTGTTTAGCTCCTTCTGCTTATTTTCAAGCCTGCATGTGTTGTGCAGGCTGCTACAGACTGTGTGTGTGCTTGTGTGAGTCCAGAGAAAGACTTGCTATGTGGTTAGGGCCAGGCGAGTGAAGCTGAGAGACACTAGAGGTTACAATGAACAGAAATTAATCCAAGAATTCATGTGACTGTGACAATTAGTGAAGCAACTTAGGCAGAAGGACTCTCTTGGACCAGGGCAACACAGAGGGGTGTGTGGTACTGGCTGCAGCCCCAGCATCACTGTCATCACTTGGAAATTTGACAACTGGAAATCCTTCAGCCCCTCCAAACCTACTCAGTCAGGAACTGAGAGCACAGTTCATCAACCTCTGTTTAACAAGCCCACACAAGTTAATATTTCAGAACAGTTTACTTAGAAGGAGATTAAGGTTATAACTTCACAGTGATCCATTCAATATAGGGTAACTCTGTGTTTCTGAAGGATATTAGTACCATTAACTAACATAGAAAATGGCAAATGGGGTCTTCCCTGGCAGTCCAGTGGTTAAGACCTTGCAATTCCAATGCAAAGAGAATGAGTTCAATCCCTGGCTGGGGAACTAAGACCCCATATGCTGCAAGTGAAGACCACCTCCCAAAAACAAGAGAGAGAGAGAGAAGAAAACTGCAAACAGAAAATCAGTTTTCAAAGCAAGAAAATTTGGCTTATACTAATTTCAAGTTTCCCATGGGACTCCCATATGGAACTGAAATCAGTTTGATTGATTTACTTCTAACTTATCACTTTTTATATATATATTACATATATATATGACAAAACATATGATTTTAAAACATAACTATGAAAACATGGGTAATCATTAGCTAAATCCATTTCACCTATAACTGCTATTTTTGCCTGTCAAGATTGTTTTAATGACTGCCACTGAAGACTCATTCTACCAAGCAGCACCTGGCCTCAACAACGAGCTGTTTTCCCAGGACTTGGAGTCAGGCTGTGTCTGGTTGCAGCTGAGCGGGTGGCTAGAATGCTATCACTGGCCCTTCAACCGCGCGCGTGCTGACATCTGCCCATGTTGACCTTTTGAACCAGCAGAGGCCTGTAGCTCAGTTACTGGGCCTGCGCCTGCGCAGAACAGTGATTACCCACGTTTTTCCACTTTTCTCCGTGCTCCCCACGCCTCCACGCAGAGCCCTGCTTATTTATTCTTTCTCTGTGATACCCCGAACACCTTACTTTCTGCAGCAAGGAATAATTGAGATTTGTTCTCCTGTCTCATGGCTGCCTTGCAAATAAACCACCTCTTGGCTGCAAACCTGGACGTAGTCTCATTTTGACTTGCTACTCATTGGGCAGGATGGACCTGGGTCAGTAACAGCTAGCTTAACAAAATACAGTTCAGCTTAAACATGGATACATGATTCAAACTTTGGAAAGGTAAGCAGTTTCATATATTCATCTGGAGCCAGGCAGGTGAAGAATGAAAGCAAAAATGAAAGGATATTTTAGATATAATTAATGCTCCAACTCAAATGATTTGAGTTAATCAGAAAAAGATGACTCTGCATGAACCTGGCTTAATAAGGTAAAACTTGTAGAGAAGTCAGGGCTCCAGCTGACCACAGAGCACAGAGGCCCTGCTTGCTGACTCATTTATTGAAGCCACCGTGTTAGAAAGGCCCACTGGGTTTGGAACCCTGGGTTGGCTCTAGAAATTGAGACTGGCTTCCAGGATATAAGGGCAACTTTGAACCAACATCTAGCAAAAATCCAAATCCCTCAATCAAGAAAGAAGTCTGCCAGTCACCTAAATAATCTTGAGCGAGACTTCTTCTGGTCTCTGGATGAAAATGCAGGCCAGCTGCCATCAGCAGAGGACCCAGGTAGGCTGTGTCCAGTCCAGACCCATAGACAATGTGAGACAATATTATTTTAAGCTGTACTTACATGATTGTTTATTATGCGTCAGTATGAAAGTAATACATGAGCCCCTTCCTGCATATAAGCATAAGCATACATGTTTAAGTACAATCTATAGGTATGTATTTGGAAATAGGAAAAAAAAATGTTGTTGTGGTCTGTAGTCTTCTTTTTATTCTCTCTTGCTTCTTCCCTTCCCCTCCTTTGTCACCATGGAAGCAGGGAAATCTTACAAAATAGCTCTGGCGGTATTTTAAAGTTTGTTAGGATACTATTTGGCTGAGAGAACCAAAGAAAAAAATAACTCAGATTTGCAGGAAAACTTGTTTTTCTAAGCCTTCATAACACTTAGAAAACCCTTAGGCCAAAACAAATACTTTCTGTTGCCACATAGAAACTCTTATGAAAGGTGAATACACAACTATTGGGCTGGAGTTCACACCTAATCAGTTCTATATTAGAAGAATAAAAGTCTCACACCAAAGA
Organism: Muntiacus reevesi; assembly: GCF_963930625.1. Lineage (NCBI taxonomy): Eukaryota > Metazoa > Chordata > Mammalia > Artiodactyla > Cervidae > Muntiacus > Muntiacus reevesi. The sequence continues at coordinate 52,852,392 of NC_089259.1, read as the reverse complement.
CAAATGGGTGTGAAAGCAGATTGTGGAAAGAAAAACATATTCATTTTATACTTTGTGATCCTGTTTCATCCTAGAGTCTAAAGGAACAAAAACAAAGAAACCATCTTTTAAAATATCATTTTTACAATGTTTGTTTTATCCTGTAAGACTTTCCTCACCTCAAAAATTCTTTGGAGAAGGAAAACTTCTTAAACATACCTCGCTGATCTTTCTAACGAAGCAGTAAGTTGGCATGCAATTATTTAAGAGTTTTACTGCTACTTATGAAAGAAAATTGGCAACCCATGAAAAAAATTACATGTGAAAAAGTAACAAAATTTCCAGAATCTTAAAAATGCCATATACATCCCTGTCACTGATCTATAGTTTACTCTATTAGAGATTATAATGTAGTCTTAGAGATTAGTGTCTTAGTTTGCTTACCTCCTGGGCATAAACCTGTCTGTGCTATTTATTATTCTTTTTCTACTATGCTAATTTTTGTTGTTGTTGTTTTTCTCTTTATCACCTGAATTCTGTCGCTCTGCCAGAAACCCACTGTGTAAATATGTCTGTACTTCACAGTTTGGAAATAGTTAAAATTTAACCCACATCCCTTTTCTAGCTTCTGAGCACGTCCATCGGGGTGATTGTTTGTTCTTAAATATTCTGTGATAAAGAACCTTTGTCTGGTTTGGAGACTCAGAGTGATATCAGTTTCTGGTCTAATTAAAGTATCCTGTAACTTATATGTTGGTTCTAAGATTACATTTTTCTTCCAGCGCTTCAAACAATTCAATCTTTCAAGTGCCACACTATTGCCCTTTATCTACTCAATGGCAGCAAAAATATTCAAGATAGCTGAAACTGAACTCATCATTCTAATCTATTTGTACCAACAATCCAGTTGCCCAGCTCAGAAGTCTGATGCTCATTCTAGGTATCCTACACCTCGTAAACTCCTCAGTCTTCCTTAATTTCATATTCAATCCATCAGTGACCTGGTCTGTTTGCCATCTGAATAGCTCACACCTCTAGCTTTCTCTCTCATCCCTATTCCCTGCTCATAATCAGTTCAACCTTGAGAAAAGCAGATTTGGCACCTTGCTCTAGGAGAATCCACAGTAACATAAAAGTCACAGCAACAGGTTCAGTGTTGTTAGGGATGTTTATAATGTTAAGTATTTATCTTGGAGATATTGTGATTCTGGAATCAGTATTTCAGTGAGCACACCATTAAAGCAAAAGTGATATACTAATAATTTAGAATTCTAATTGTTAATAAAAAATGCACAAGCTAAAATTCACTGAGCAATTACTGCATTCAATTTAGATGCATTATTTTATTTAATTTTCCCAATAATCTACCACATCTTATGAAAAGGCAGTATAGCTGTGGATTAGAGCCTACACTTTGAAGTCAAACTGGTTGACATTGAGTTGCATTTTTGCTTTAAAATTTGTGTAATCTTAGACAAATTTTTAAATTCTTTGGTGTCTTGGCTTCCTTATATATAAAATGGGGGTGATGGTAATTGTAATGTACTTTAAAGGATCTTTCTTGGGATCGGGTATACACTCAATGATTAGAAATTTTTATTACCTTTATTATGTGATTCTTAGAGACTCGGATTTTAAATAACTTGTACAAAGTTGCACAGTCATTAAAGCAGTATAAGTTTAACTGAAATATAAGTGCTTACTCAGAATGCATAATTTTAATCTTACTGCTTTACTGCCTTCCTACTAGTGTGAAGGCTTGGAAACACAATTATCAGACTATATATTTTTTTCCATTTTCAGTAAAATCTATTTTTCAGTTAGTATTTTGTCATATTATTTTTGCCATAAAATTTATGACAGATTCTTAAGAATTACATTAACATTTTAGAAAAGGAAAATAAAATGTTGACTGACATTTCCCTTTATTGCTTCCACCTGGAAAAAAATGTGAAAAGAGTATTTACTTAGCCCTTATCCTGTCCATTAAAGTCCCGAATTAGTCATCTGGTAGGAAATGATTTACAGTGGTATATTTAGACATTTACATTTTACAAAGAAATAGTGACATCAAAGTATTTAGAATATACTACATAGTCTTCTTTTGACTAAATATTCTGCTCCTATGACTGAAGGATGAATTTAAGGTTTAATAGATTATTTTCTAGCATTTAAATTACAAATAAATGACATCTTGAATTTTCATCTTCATTGATTATTTTACTTTGTGTCTTTATCAGTTCCTACTATTTGAAGTCATAATGCAAAATAAGACTTGTTGATTCCTTTAATGTTCTTCATCCTCACACTGGTATGAAATAATCTGTGAGCTGGGTCAGAGGACGGGGCTGACCTTGCTAATGACACCTGGTGCGATGTGAGATGGTTTACTGGGGAAACCTAGGGGCAAGGGGTAGAAGAATGGACTCAGCTCTTACGCTGTCATCTCATACTGCCATGCACTTAAATCAGGCACGGTGGTGCTGGAGGGCGGGAGACCATCCACTTCCCTGTCACTCTGCCTTTTGTATATTTGTGAGGAATTTGTAGGGGACAGGCTGTGACCAAGCCATTCTGTAACGAAGGAAGGGTGTTCATTCCTGGGTTGCTGGTTACAGAAATTAACATCAGTATATGTTTACTTTTTTTGCCTAGAAAAATTTCTCATATAGTTTAATTTTTTAGAAAAAGTCTTTTGGTGGATATTTTCTTTTTAAAAAATATTTATCTATTTGGTTGTGTTGGCACATGGCATGTGGGGTCTGCATCATGCTGACCCTCTTTGTGGCACACATACCCAGATGGTTCCAATCTATTTGTTGAGATAGACACACTCAGTACATGGCACATTTAATTTTGTTCAGCTATTTGGATTTCATGGATCCTATTCCAAGTCTAAGAATGGAATGTTGATTGAATATTGATTAGCAGTCACGGTAATTCCATTCTCTTTGACAGCGATTGTTTTAGATTTGTCCGTGGTAAACACTCTTGACTAATGTAGAGATGGAGTTGGTGATAGGGAAAATGTTCCTAAATAGGTATCAAATGGCAACTCATCTCTTTTTTGCTTTGGATAATGTTCTTTGAGGATAAGATACGGGGATCTGCTATAACCCCATAGAGAAGCTTCTCTGGATCCCTCAATTTGTGACCAATTGAAATATTCCTGAAGCTCTTCTGGCTACAGGCTCTTGATATGAAACATAAACAAGAGAGAGCCTTATCTATGCATATTTCATGTGTGTGTGTGTGTGTGTGTTTAATGGTATTTTGTCTTTTCCTTGAAAGGAACAGGATTTGCTTAATCACATCGGCCTCTATTTTTCATAATTTCTTGCCATTTTGGTGTGGCTTAATATATATGATTTATATTGCATTTTGTTTTTAATAGTGGTTTGTTTGGGCAGCTATGACATTTACTGTTATTTACTTAAATATGACTCATACTTAGCTTTTGTGAATTCATTCCTCATATTGATGCAGTACCTCTCTGAAGGTGTTTCCTGAGAAGTTCTCTGATACATTACCTATGGTTGCCTGAGAGTATGTTTATTTTCTTGGCATTTCGATGATATTTTAGCTGGCATTAAAATTATATGCTCTGTTTTTCTTTGACACCTTTACCCTACTACTCATTATTTTGTACATCTTGGTTTGCTCCTAAAAATGTGATATTTATATAGTTCTCATTTCTTTGCAAGTGCTTGTAGTTTTTCAGTTTTTGAAAGATGTTTGTGTTTTAAGTCTTTCATTGATATTCTTAAATCTCATTTAATTGGGATAGGGATTTTTCTATGGTGTATTTTTGTGTTTGTGTTATGATTGCCACTCAACATTTTAAAACAGTATCTTCTGTTGGAAAAATTATCAATCATTAATTCAAATATAACTCTAATTTACATTTTTCTTTCTATAAATCTCCAAATAAAAATGATATGACTTCCAGTTTCTGGTCTGGTCCAACATTTTAAGAAGCTTTAAGTCTTTACACCCTATCCACATGACCAGAAAAAAGCTAAACAAGCTGAAAATCAACAGTTGTTCTTAGATTCCTCAGAGCAGATAGGAAAAATTGCTGCCTGAAAAATTGGAAAGATCAAAAGCTGGGTAGAAAAAATTTCAATAATTGTCATGCTGCTGGTGACAGTGCAGACAAGTGTGAGAGTTAAAATTCTATAGGGGGGGCTAGTCTTAGGGAGGCCCCTATACTTTCATAAGGTTTACATCTGGGAGGACTACCAGGTTACAAGGGTGAAGATTGGGGAAAATTCATATTCTTTTGGCAGGGGGGAGGGAAAAAGTAGCCATTTAAATTGCATTCAGGGGGCCTCCCTGGCATTCCAGTGGTTAAGATGCCACACTTCCACTTCAGGAGTCACAGATTTGATTCCTGCTCAGGGAAATAAGATCCTGAAAGTCATGCAGCAAGGTCAAGTAAATAAATGAAATAAATAAATTACAAGAGAATATATTCTACAACACAAGAAATATAGCCAATAAATAAAATGCATCCAGAGCATTCTCTCCTTTCTACAAGACAACTCTCAAGGGCACTGTTATACCAGACCCTAACAGGAAATGGCAACCCACTCCAGTATTTTTGTCTGGAAAATCCCATGAACAGAGGAGCCTGGTAGGTTACAGTCCATGCAGTGGCAAAGAGTCAGACATGACTGAGTGAATTCACTTTCACTTTCAACTTTTCTTATGGGGGTTTGTTGTCTAACTGTTCTGGGAGAAGGGAAATTGATAACTCTAGTCCCCTTTAGCTTTCCACATGTGGGAAAAGAAAATAAACACCCACATCACCTGCTTGCTTTCTTATAACACCTAAGGGAGGAAGAAAACAGATAAACTGGGAAACAGTTATGAAGGTCACAGTCCAGGGCTTAGGCTCACTAAGAAAGACTAAGACTTAATTAAAGGGCTGTAAAGCATATCAGCAGTGGTCCTATATAATAGCAGCAAAATACAACAAAACTAACTTTTGTCTCAAACCTTAAGGAGAGATTCTAGGGAAATGCAAAAACAAAAAAACAGCCAAAACAGGTACATGAGAGGACGATTTAGTTTCTGACATCTACAATTATAGCAAGCAGTAAATACAGCCTAAGCCCTAGTCAGGTAAACACAAAAACCCACAATAAAGACCCATTTACCTCTGTTCTGTTTACCTAATATATTCCAACATTCAGCAAAAATTACTAGACATACTAAGACAAAAAAGCACAGTTTGAAGACATAAAGCATGCATCAGAATGAGACTCAGATACAGCAGGAATTTGAGAATTACCGGATCAGGAATCTATAATCTATAGTTAAAAACCATAATCAACATGTTAAGGACTCTCATGGAAAAAGTGTACAAGATGCAGGAACAAATGGGTAATGTAAGCAGAGAAATGTAAATTCTAAGAATCAAAAGCAAATGCTAGAAATAAAAATATGCAGTAACAATGTTAAACTAATTTGTGTACTTGAAATTAAATTCTACATAGTCATGTGTATATTGTTTCTATTTGGATAAGGATTTTTGCATCTATGTTCATGAGAGCTATTGGTCTGTAATTTTCTTTTCTTGTAATATATCTCTTATTTTGGAATTAGCATAATACTGACCTCATGGAACAAGTTAGACTAGGAGTCAGACTGTGTTTACTGTTCTCTCTTGATGCAATATCAGAGGCTAAGATCTTTATAGAGTTCTCATTTTTGTCTCTGTTGTGTTTTTCCAGAGACTATTTCTTAAATAAAACCTGAGCCCTTCAGTTCTTTCACCTGCAACTCCTGTTATTACACAGAACCACAGTTGATGTAATGGTGAGGTGGGGCAAGGGAGAAAGTGTCTATAATTCTATGTTTAAGTTTCCATATTTGAGGGAATCTATCTGCTTGAGCTCTACCTTCTTAGCTTCCCCCTGCCACTCACTTCTATGTGAGAAAGGAAGGCTAGTAAAGGATGGAGTTGGAGTTAAATTTCCCTGCCCCCAGGTGGGCCATGCCCTGATAAAATCCAAATTGGTTAGACATTAGTAAACTGTTAATAGTTTCCCCTGGGAACAGGACTTTGTTAAGGAGACTAGCCTGCTATAGGACTATTTTCAAACGATCACATTTCTTCTTCCTGTGCCAGAAGCAGGAGGCACTTTTTCCAAATAGTTACTCTGAGAACCTGGTGGAACTATAGGAAGTAAACAGGGGTTTGGGGGGGGGGGGTCTCCTTAAGACGGGGCCCCGGGAGCTTTAAATCTCTCAGTCTTAGCCCTCACCAGTTAGTTAATTACTCATTAATGATTTCTGTCAGTTGCTGGCTCCAGGGGCAGCAGCTTTGGTTCCCAGATACCTTTGATTCTCTGTGTTTACCTGCTTTTTCTATTTTTGATGTGGTATTGATAGTTTGACTCTTGACCTCAGTTCTCTGATAGATACAAAAAAGACCTGTCAATTTCCAGTTTGTTCAGCTTTTTTCTTACTGCAAGGATGAGGATGGCAATTTTCAAGCACTTTACATGTTGTACTAGAAACCAAAAGTCTGTTATTGTTTTTAATTATAGTTGAATTTCTCATGTCTCATGGTCCCTCATGGCTGCAATATTCTCTTGGAGTTATTAAATAGCTTGGATGGTAAATTCTATTTAGGAGAGATACTTAGATTCCATCATGTGTGTGTGTTCAGTTGCTCAGTCATGTCCAACTCTTTGCGACCCCATGGACTGTAGCCTGCCAGGTTCCCCAATCCATGCAATACTGGAGTAGGTTGCTATTTGCTCCTCCAGAGGATCTTCCCGACCCAGGGATCGAACCCGTTTCTGCTGTGTCTCCCGCATTGGCAGGCAGATTCTTTACTACCAGCGCCATCTGGGAAGCCTCAGATTTCACCATGTATGACATCTAATGTGTTTAGATGGAGATGAAAAAGCCTCCTGAGAACGGAGAATTTGGTATTAAAGTCTTAGAATTGATGAGGAATATTTGATCCAGAGCATTCTGTTTAAGAACTCTCTATTTCAACTCTGTCCTCTGGGAGATAGTGGAAGACAGAGGAGCCTGCAGGTTACATGCATGGGGTTGCAAAGAGTTGGACATGACTAAGTGACTGAACAGCAACAATTTCAACTCTAATAATCTAGTTCTCTGGATAAAGAGTGAGAATAGGGAAAAGAAGGATGGGCTAATGATTATCTCTTACATAGTCATCTTGTCTCCTTCCTTGCAAAGTGCTAGCAACATCTTAGTATAACTCAGCTGAATTTTTAAAATTAATTTAGTTGGAGAATAGTTTCTTTACAATATTGTGATGGATTTTGCCATACATCGACATGAATCACCCATGCGTGCACATGTGTCTCCTATCCTGAAACCCCTCCCACCTCTCTCCCCACCCCATCCATCTGGGTTGTGCCAGAGCACCAGCTTTGAGTCCCCTGTTCATGCATCCAACTTGCACTGCCATCTATTTTACATACGGTAACATACATGCTTCAATGTTATTCTCTCAAATCATCCCATTCTTGCCTTCTCCCACATAGTCCAAAAGTCTGTTCTTTACACCTGTGTCTTTTGCTGCCTCACATATAGGATTGTCTTTACCATTTTTCTAAATTCCATATATATGTAATATACTGTACTGGTGTTTCTATTTCTGACTTACTTCACTCTGTATAATAGGTTCCAGTTTCATCCACCTCATTAGAACTGACTCAAATATGTTCTTTTTTATAGCTGAGTAATATTCCATTGTGTATATGCACCACAACTTCCTTATCCATTGTCTGTGGATGGACATCTAGGTTGCTTCCATATCCTGGCTATTGTAAGCAGTGCTGCAATGAATATTGGGGTACCTGTGTCTCTTTTAATTCTGGTTTCCTCAGTGTGTATGCCCAGCAGTGGGATCACTGGGTGATATGGCAGTTCTTTTTCCAGTTTTTTAAGGAATCTCCACACTGTTCTCCAGAGTGACTGTACCGGTTTGCATTCCCACCAGCAGTGTAAGAGGGTTCCCTTTCTCCACACCCTTTCCAGCATTTATTGTTTGTAGAATTTTGATGGCCATTCTGACTGGCATGAGATAATACCTCATGGTGGTTTTGATTTGCATTTCTCTAGTAATGAGGGATGTTGAATGAGCATCTTTTCATTTGTTTATTAGCCATCTGTATGTCCTCTTTGGAGAAATGTCTGTTTAGTTCTTTGGCTCACTTTTTGATTGGGTTGTTTTCCTAGTATTGAGCTGCATGAGCTGCTTATGTATTTTGAAGATTAATTCTCTGTCAGTTGTCTCTTTTGCTATTATTTTATCCCATTCTGAAGGCTGCCTTTTCACTTTGCTTATAGTTTCCTTCGTTGTGCAAAAGCTTTTAAGTTTAATTAGGCCCCATTTGTTTATTTTTGTTTTTATTTCCATTACTCTGGGAGGTGGGTCATAGAGGATCTTGCTATGATTTATGTCAGAGTGTTCTGCTTATGTTTTCCTCTAAGAGTTTTATAGTTTCTGGTCTTACATTTAGATCTTTAATCCATTTTGAGTTTATTTTTGTGTATGGTGTTTGAAAGTGTTCTAGTTTCATTCTTTTATACGTGGTTGACCAGTTTCCCAGCACCACTTGTTAAAGAGATGGTCTTTTCACCATTGTATATTTTTGCCTCTCTGGGCTTTCTATTTTGTTCCACTTATCTATATTTCTGTCTTTATGCCATACCATACTGTCTTGATGACTGTAACTCAGCTGAATTTGATACCAATTTTTTTGTTGTTGCTCTTTCTCAGTGACAACTTAGATGGTCATTATCTAATAGAAGAGAACACCTAAAGATATCTCCTCCAACCTAATTCTTGTTTCCTAGCTAGCAGTTTTCTTCTGTTCCAGGCCTTTTCTTTGGGGTTTATATTTGAAAATCAGATATATCAACTGACTTCTTGGTTTTTGGACATCACATGGATTGGGATTTGGAAGGGGAATTGGCAGTTACAAGTTACATAACAACAGACTCTATTGTGCATGTCTTCCCATAATTCAGTCTGTTATAGTCAGATGTATATATGTATAGAATATTTATTAACTCTTCATAAGCTCCTTGCCGCCTAAGGTTCTAGGGAAGGTTACTTGAGGAAGGTCCTTTAGTTTGTATCCACTGTGTGCCTAGGGTGCATGTGTAGGAGTTGAAAAACTATCTGTGGTTATTTTGTAGCATATCTCTGAGCTCTCTTGGGCTGTCTGGGATAGGGTTTAGAGATCAGCTTGCATCTTTTTTGGCTAGGCTACCCCTCCTTGCTCATGCCTAACTTGCTACCTAAAAGATTTATATCCTTTTTATTAATCTTGCCCTTATACAATGGTTGTATTATGGCTCATATCTCAACTTATTAACTTTAAAACTTCAAATACTCTTTTGTAGGGCACATTTATAAAAATGATGATAGAGACAAATGACAGTCCCTCTCCTCCATCTGCCATCATAGTCACAACAGATTCTTATGAAGTTCTTTTTCTATCACCCATTCTAGACTCTTCTGATGAAGAGGTGACTTGCTTGGTGGGGTGACCCAGATCCTCATTCCTGAGTGGTCTTAGCTCTATATACCTTGCTCATTTGGGTCCCAATGCTGTGCTTGTTAATTTACCATCAGAATTAGAATGGGGAGTTAAAGACTCGCCAAGTGATCTCTTGGGTGCTATATATATTCCCTGATAACTGTTATGTCACAGCAAGTGCACCTCATTCCAATGATCAGGATTAATTCTCCCTGAATAGTGAATGACTTCTCTCCTGACAACTGCTATCTTGAAACAAGAAAATTGAAATATATGTACAGGGAACAGTCTTCCTTTGAGGATGAATGGGACTCCTTCTATAGTATCTGGTGGTAGAATTTCTCTTCTAGGAACTGGAATCTCTGAGCCCAGAATTGAGGGTATTTAAAGTATAAATTTGCCAAGCAGTTTACTGAGTACTGTTGCAAATGCAAATTATGGGTTGAGTTTCATAGAAATTAGACTCAGAGTTGTTGAGCTTTGCATGCATGAACTTAATTGGAAAGTATTCTTGGCATCAGACTATGGGAAACTTAAAGAAATATGAGGGAAATATTGTCCCTTACATGAGGGACAATGAAGTTGTGGTACAATCACAGTAGATTTTAGTTAATCTCACTGAGACTACTCTAATTGTTGAAATAAAGGTGGGTTGTAGTGGATTATGTCATGTGTTGTCCAGATTTGTCCTGCAGAACTCAGGCTTTAGTTTACCAGCTAATGGGGGTATTAGCAACCAGCAGTCTCAACTCTTTTCTCAGATAAAGTCACAGCTCAGAAATCACCCACCTCTTCCTGGGACAGCCTCTAGTTTAAACACTCATTAATGATGAGGTGTGAAGATATGAGATCCAGAATCATTAGCGAATTGGCTCAGACCTTTGTAACTAAACTTCAGCTCACCATTGCCATCTCCTCAGTTCTACTTTCTTCCTCCTGTCCCCCAGGATATGGGCCCTGAGAGCAACCCCTGTTAAACTTCACTCATGTCTCTATGCATGTCAGATTCATCTGTATGGGGAGACTCTTGTGACACTAATATTTCCTTGGCACACATCTCCACACATATTTCATGAAGCAAGTGGATCTAAATATGAAAGCAGCCTTGACAATGACTGTTTTTTTCATGGCTTTCAAATTTTTCATGGATGAAATTGCAAGGTCCCCTAACTTTCTGCTGGCAAAGTACTTTTTTTATTCAGTCTGCACGTGAGATGGGAAAGCAAGATCCTATGTAGATTTTTCACCTCATTCTCTTATTTTTGTCTTCTTCTTCTGTACCCTGCTTTTCCAGATTCCATTGACATCCATTTTGATGGCTTGGAACTTTTGCTGTTACTTATGTCAACTGTCTCAATGATTTAAAAATATAACTTTCAAAATCTATACCAACTCTTTTCAGGTATTTTGAAATTCATTTTAGGGATATAATCCTGGGAAACTTATGCTGAAATCCTCCAAACACTAACTACAGGAATTTCCTTTTTTTGTCAAATTTTAAATGTCTAATGATTGTACCTGGCCTTAGAAGTTTCAATTTTACAAAGACATGTTCTCATATGAAGTTTGGAGACGACAATGGCAACCCACTCCAATACTCTTGCCTGGAAAATCCCATGGACGGAGGAGCTTGGTAGGCTGCAGTCCATGGGGTCACGAAGAGTAGGACATGACTGAAGAAACTTAGCAGCAGCAGCAGCATATGAAGTTTAAAGACAACACTAGCAATGGTACTACTTTTGGTACTCTGATCTAAATTCGTGCTTAGAAGCTATGCTAATATTTATATAAAATAGTATCTCTCCATATACATTTATAATCTAAAAATTTAATTTGGTACTAACATTTTTCTAGTTTCTGATATTCAGAAAGCATTTAATTTTAAAATCCCTTGTATGTCTACTCACCAGGTAGATATTTGCAATTGTCTTTCCAAGAGCTTATTCCTTGACGGAATAAGTCTTTCCAAGAGCTTATTCCTTGTGTGTTTCTGTGTGGGGTGAGGGGACTATTTTGAATAACATCTGAACATGAAAAAATATGACAAATAGTTATAAAATCTGATACTTCTCTGATTCAAAATAACATACGAAGTACAGATATGACAGCATTAATCGGCAGTAAAATGATTGAACAAATTGATTATTTTTCAATTCAGTGTTGCCTGATCATTTTGTGAACTATATTAATTCTCAAGCAAGGAAAAAAAACAGATTTGTCTTAACTGATACTATCTTTGAATACATAGTGTAGAGAATATACTGAATGCTGTGAGTTTTGGTAGATAACAAAAATTTTATTTTTCTTTAAATTTTGTTATTTGAATCCCTTTGTTTATTGTAGTCCTGCCTATATAACATTTGAAGAGAATACAAAGATAAACTTTCACACTTCTCTAAAGTCTTTGAACCTTCAAAGTTGAGCATTATGCTGTTTTATTGAAGTAAAACTTCAAATTTTACTCTGAAAAAAATTTCCATTTATAAAGCAAGAAAAACTTGCTAAAGGTGTTTCTTTAAAGTGTTTCATTCTTTAGCCATATCTGAATGTCTTGTATTTTGAGTTTTTTCCCCTTGCATTTGTTGTGATGTATTTCTTCCTAAAAATTTATCTCTAATGTCCTATTCTGTTAAAGTCAAAGAGGCTTTAGTCTACATTTTACTGTTTTATGAGTGACTTTTCAAAGGGAAGATTTTGTTTCCTCTCAGTTTGATCCTTCTTCAATAGTGAAATGTTGTATTTCTGATTCTTCATTCTGTCTTTAAGGAAATCAGTCCCACATAATTTACTTTCTAGAAATAACTAATGATGCTGGAAGTCCTTTGGAAGCATAGAAACTTTTTATCAGTATATTATTTACAATTGATATAATATCAGACTTTGCGAATCTATTCTTTAATGTTCTTTACGTATTTACCTATTATAACAATGAAAGTGAGAGTAAAGTCACTCAGTTGTGTCTATCTCTTTGTGACCCCATGGCCTGTAGCCTGCCAGGGTCCTCCATCCATGGGATTTTCCAGGCAAGGGTACTGGAGTGGGTTGCCAATTCCTTCTTCAGGGCATCTTCCCGACCCAGGGATTGAAACTGGGTCTCCCACATTGCAGGCAGACTCTTTACCGTCTGTGCCACCAAGGAATAGAGTGGCAAAAATAAAGTTGAGAAATCAGACCCATGATTAAGATTTTATGATAGACACTCATTTCTTTCTCTCCCCAATATCGAAAGGTTTGTGTCTCTGTTCAAAAATTAAACTTGATAATTGTTATGGAAATACTAAAAGCCCATCTGTGAAAAGATCTTCCACACTTGGATAATACCACCTTGTTCACAGAGCAGGGTTAGAACCATATATCACTTACCCATCAGCGTCCTAGAGTAAGGATGCGTCACTTACCCATCAGCGTCCTTAGAGGAGTAAGGGTAAATCAAAAATCCTTTACCCAGCTTCACCCTGAGCTTTCCCTTTGGCATAATTTTGATTACTGATTCAGTTTCCTTATTTATTACTGACATGTTCATGTTTCCTGTTTCTTCATTATTAAGTCTTAGTAAGTGGTTGTAGGTTTCTAGAAATTTATCTAATTCTTTTGGGCTGTCAAATTTGTTGTAATTATTCATGGTAGTCTCTGAGATGCTTTTATTTCTTTTTTATCAGCTGAATGAATTGCAATAACCTATCTTTCATTTGTAATTTCAGTCTTTTTCTCTTGGTTAGTGTAGCTAAAGTCTTGACAATTTTATCTTTTTAAAGAACCAACTCAGTCTTGTTGATCTTTTCTATTTTTCTAGTCTCTACTTCATTTATTTCTACTATTAATAATTTCATTATTATTGTTAATAATTTCATTCCTTCTGCTAACTTTGGACTCAGTTTGTTCTTTTTCTAGCTCCTTGAGGTATAAGTTAGGTTATCTGAGATTTTAATTCTTTCTTAGTGTAGGCATTTATCTCTGTAAATGTTTCTCTTGCTGTTTTTGCTGTATCCCATACATTTTGGTATCTTATGTTTTCATTTAATCTGTCTTGATTTTTTACTTCCCTTTTGAATTCTTCCCTGAGCCATTTATCAGACATGTAAGTTTATTTTCACAACAGAGGAAACAATATAATGCAAAGACAATGCATGAATGGAAGAAAATCTTTGTAAAGCATATATTGGATAAGAAACACCTATAACTCAATATACAAAGAACTTCTGCAACTCAGTAGCACTAAAACAAAAACAAATAACCCAAATAAAGGCAAAGTATTTGAGTAGACATTTAACCAAAGAATATATGTACATAGCCAACAGATATATGAAAAGGTGTTTGTCACTACTAATCATCAGATAAACACAAATAAAAATCACTGTGAGATAGTGCCTCATAACAGAATGGCTATTAAAAATGACAGGTGATAATGAAAACGTAAAGAAATTTGCTCTCTTATATGTCATTAAGAGGTACTGTAAAATGGCACAGCCTCTTATGATAAACAGTACAGAGTTTTCCTCAAAATTTGTACAACTGCCATGTGATCCAGAATTCCCACTGCTGAGTTTATACCGGAAGAATTTAAATTAGAATTTTAAAGGGAGATCTGCACTCTCATGTTTACTGCAGCATTATTCACAGGAATTAAGATAAGAAACCAACCCATATGTCCATCAGCAGATGAATGGCTACAGAAAATGTGCTCTATGTATATAATGAAATATTATGAATTTTTTAAAGGAAAGAAATCCTACCACTTAGGACATCATAGACAGACCTGGAAGACACTATGCTAGGTGCAATATCTGTTATAGAACTACAGATACTGCATGATTCTACTTACTTGAACTATCTAAATAGTCTCATAGAAAGCAGAATAAAGTGATGATTGGTAAGGGATGAAGGGACAGGTTATGGAGAGCCTTGTCTCAATAGTTACAAATTGGTGGTTATAAGGATGGATGAATTCGGAAGATCTGTATAACATCGAGTTTAAACTTAACATGGGGCTGTGCTCTTAAATCATGATAAGAATATAGATACCATGCCAAGTATTCTTAACACACACACATCACAAAATATCTTGAAGTTGATGAGTACCTTTATTACCTTGGTGGTGGTGATGGCATTGTGGATGTATACAATGACCAAACTTACCAAAATGCATATATTAAAAGCATGCAAATTTTGTATATTATGTATACTGCAGAACTTAAAGAATTCATGGGAAAAGGAAAGGATCCATTTACACTATTTTGGGAATTTTTTTAATGTATGGTGACTAAAAACAAGATACTATGTACAGTAATTAGTAGTTCTTTACTAATATTACAAAGATTCAAAGTATAGCTAAATTGGACACATATTTAATATGTCCTTTCTCTAGTTTGTCCACTTTGAGTAATGTATTTTCCAATAATTTTCTAATGGAATTTTAAAAGCTACCAAGTCCAAATATCTTAACTTTAAAGTGCTGTATCTAAACTTTCCATTAAGTATTTTGCAGATTGTTCTAAAGTCTGAATGATTCATCTAATGGCTGAAAGTCTGATGTGGGATTTCTGTTGCTTTGTCATTTGGGGGCTGTGCTAGCCTGACACTCTGCCTCTACAGCCCAAGTGTGCTTTGAGTAGATGGCTTCTGCAATCGTTATCTTTGCTCTGATAGAGCGCATATGTAAATCAAGTCTGTCTGTTTCCCTTTCACGTTGTGCTTTTAATTCATTGTGATAGATTTTGTCTTTCAAGTCATGCCAGATCTACTGGGATTGATGTGCTTTTCATCTGTCACTCTCTCCACACTGTTTGATTAAATTGGTTCTGCTGCTTTCAGAGGAACAGACTAAAAAGCCTAAGTGGCCATTTCTAACTCAATTGTGTAATTCAACTTTTTTACTATCCAAATTCTTCTCATTAGCCTGAGTTTTCATACAAAGGAATTACTATAATTTGTAAAGTTGTCCTCTAACAACCCTTTAAAGGCAAAAATTCAAAATAAGATATCCTAGTTCACATTCACAGTACTTATACGAAGATTCAGAAGTGCATTCTGAGAGTAGATTCTGAATTTCATTAGGTACATTTTGAATAAGACTAGGCAAAGAACCGCCTGCCAATGCAGGAAACACACGTTGGATCCCTCAGTCAGGAAGCTTTCCTGGTGAAGGAAATGACAACCCACTCTAGTATTTTGCCAGGAAACCCCCATGGACAGTGGAAAGTTCATGGGGTTGCAAACAGTCAAACAGGATGGACTTAGTGACTGAACAACAAGAAGATACCATCCTAAAAATTAAATATGAACTTGCTTTAACAAAAGAAATTGTCATTATATTAAAATTTTCTCCTGATATGCAAATGAAAAGTATACTGACTTAATAGAATATTACATCAATGTCATACTTTTTATAAATTAAGCTTTAAAAATGCTTACAGTTTATGGCTCCACTTAGTTCAGTTCAGTCGCTCAGTCATGTCCGACTGTTTGCAACCCCATGAATTGCAGCACTCCAGGCCTCCCTGTCCATCACCAACTCCCGGAGTTTACTCAAACTCATGTCCACTAAGTTGGTGATGCCATCCAACCATCTCATCCTCTGTCGTCCCCTTCTCCTCCTGCCCTCACTCTTTCCCAGCATCAAGGTCTTTTCAAATGAGTCACTTCTTTGCATCAGGTGGCCAGAAGTATTGCAGTTTCAGCTTCATCATCAGTCCTTCCAGTGAACACCCAGGACTTATCTCCTTCAGGATGGACTGGTTGGATCACCTTGCAGTCCAAGGGACTCTCAGGAGTCTTCTTCAACACCACAGTTCAAAAGCATCAATTCTTTGGCTCTCAGCTTTCTTTATAGTCCAACTCTCACATCCATACATGACCACTGGAAAAAGCATAGTCTTGACTAGATGGACCTTTGTTGGCAAAGTAATGTCTCTGCTTTTTAATATGCTATCTAGGTTGGTCATAACTTTTCTTCCAAGGAGTAAGCATCTTATAATTTTGAGGCTACAATCACCATTTGCAGTGATTTAGGAGCCTGCAAAAATAAAGTCAGCCACTGTTTCCCCATCTATTTGCCATGAAGTGATGGGTCCAGATGCTATGACCTTAGTTTTCTGAATATTGAGCTTTAAGCCAACATTTTCACTCTCCTCTTTCACTTTCATTAAGAGGCTCTTTAGTTCTTCTTCACTTTCTGCCATGAAGGTGGTGTTATCTGCATATCTGAGGTTATTGATATTTCTCCCAGCAATCTTGATTCCAGCTTGTGCTTCTTCCAGCCCAGTATTTCTCATAGCTAAGGCCAAACTCGTAAACTTTTTTGTGCTTTGCTTCTTTATATATAAGATGAGAAAGCTGAATTTTAAAAAAACTTTAAGGTTATTTTTAGCTCTTCAAAAATGCATATTCAGGTTATCATATGCCCCTATGTGTCAGTAGGTGTGCCTACATAACCTTCTGTCTGGATAGGAGGAGATGTGCGTACATCTCCTCCTGTTCAATGGAGTTGAAGTTGAGTTATTTTCACAAAATATTCTACTTCAGAGATTGACATTGCTGTTTCCTTTTTAAATGTTTACATGTGTATTAAATTTAAACTCTAAGGTATCTTGAAATTTTGACAAGACTGGGTTGAAATCCTTGTTCCCAATTCTTCCTTGCTCTGAAGCCTTGAGAGATTGTGTATGTCTGTGTGTGTGTATTTGTTTAAGTAATTTCAGTATATCTACACATGAAAATAATTATTCTTACAGAGTTGGTGTAAGTTGCTTAGTGTAGTATATGTAACACAGTAAATTTCAGTAGATTATAGTTACATTAAAAATCATAAAATTTGATATGTAATCTATAAATTATTTTAATACTAGTTTTCTAGAAATAATATTATGCTATCCTTATTCTTATCTTTACAAAACTTGGCTCATGTAGTTTAATTTTTCCTTAAAGATTAAACAATGTATCACTAGTTAGGGTCCCTGTGGAGATTCTGCTGACAGAAAATACTAATATAACTAGTATTATATGTTATATTATAATGTTAGTATAACCTAACATTACTGTTTAGGTAGGATTATTTGAATTATATGTAATATGTTTTATAATGGTCTCAAGTTTAGTGAGAGGGAGTTTCTATGGATTATTTGGTATATTTAATATGTGATTCATTTTCTTGTGTGGAGAAAGGCTTATTTCTGATTTCTACCTTGAAAATTTAAAGAGACATGCAATTTAACCTTTCTAAAGAAAATAGTAAATGTGAAGTTGCTGGAATGTAGCATCCACCTGAATTCCCAGAATTTTTGGGTTCAAAGGACCTATGTACATTTCAAGTCAATTAAATCATTGGTCACAGACACCTGGTATTTCTTGCACCTGTGTCTTAAATCCTAGGGCCCAATAGTGAGAAACGGAATTCTTAAGGTACTAGCAGGAATAAGTCATCAAGTAGAATATGTATAGATATATATGTCCAGTGATGTACTAGTAATGTCTTACCACTAGTTCTCTCAAAAAAGGTCAGCACTGAGCATGCATGCATGTCTGCTCAGTCAGTCATGTCTGAATCTTTTTGACCTCATGAACTGGGATTGAACCAACGTCTCTTGCACCTCCTGCATTGGCAGGGAGGTTCTTTACCACTGTGCCATCTGAGCTTCCGTGGTGGCTCAGGCACTAAAGAATCTGCTTGCAATGGCAGGAGACCCAGGTTATATCCGGGGTTAGGAAGATCTCTTGGAGAAGGGAAATGGCAACTCACTCCAGTATTCTTGGCTGGGAAACCCCAGGGACAGAGGAGCCTGGAGGGCTATAGTCCGTAGAGTCACAAAGAGCTGGACATAAATGAGTGAGTGACTTAGCACGTTTAGCAGGAGACCACCAGGGAAGCCCTGTCATATATACACACAGATTTATTATAAATTGTACTTATCAATGGGATATGGACTACCAGTTTTACAAATGACATATAGTATTGCTTATTATAAATTCCATGTAGTGCCTTGATTTTCATCAAATTTTTATTGATTTTTTCCTAACTGATATCTCAGATGGTAAGAAATCCAGCTGCAATGCAGGAGACCCGGGTTCAACCCCTGGGTTGGGAATATTCCCCTGGAGAAGGGAATGGCAACCCACTTCAGTATTCTTGCCTGAAGAATTCTGTGGACAGAGAAAATGACGGACTCCAGTCCATGGGTTCACAAAGAGTTGGACATGACTGAGTGACTAGCACTTTCACTTTCACTTATATTTGTAGCCTAAAGATGGTTGTAACTGATGAAATAATGTAGCTCCAATGTAAATGTTTGCTGATCTTTTCATTTACATTAATAAGATGAAAGTGAAACAATGAATGTCAGAACTTCACTTTTTCCACAATCACGTGAATGGCATATTTTATACGTTTTACAATATTTTAGGAATACTAAAAAAAATTATAAATTTTTGAGCTATTCAGAAAGTAATGTCTTTAATATCTATTGTTGTTTTTCAGTCACTAAGTTGTGTCCAATTCTTTTGCAACCCCATAGACCAGAGCATGCCAGGCTCCTCTGTCCATAGAATTTCCCAGACAAAAGTACTGAAAGGGGGGATGCTATTTCCTTCTCCACAGGTTCTTCCCAACTCAGGGATCAAACCCATATCTCCTGAATCAGCAGGTGGATTCTTTACCACTGAGCCACCACATAGCTCTTCATATGTACTTAAATTTTATCTACATTAATCTTTTATCCATTACTGTTTTAAATCTAGATAGTTAAAAATAAAACCCTGATCTATATAGTGTTTTCTGATTTCTGATTCTGTGGTATAAATACTCCTACCCTGTTAGATCTTATGCTATTAATACCAAGTTGACATCATTGACTACTCCTTCTTAAAGAGATGTGCCATGCCACACCAATATATAATGCTTTTATCAAAGACAGGAGCCATGAATAACTTCAAGAGAACATAAAATAGTAAAATATAGTAAGTAGGAAATATTACATATTTAATATTATTTTAAAAATAATATTTCCATATTTTAATTTAAAACATGTTATTGAATTATAGTTAATTTACAGTGTTGTGTTAATTTCCACTATACAGCAAAGTGACTCAGTTATATATATATTATATATTCTTTTTCATATTATTTTCCATTATGGCTTATTACAGGGTATTGAATATATTTCCCTGTGCCATGCACTAAGGCCTTTTTTATTCATCTTATATATAATGATTTGCATATACTAATCCCAGGCTCCCAAATGATCCCTCCTCCACCCTGTTTGTATATTTTGGAAATTAAGCCCTTATTAGATGTACCCTTTACAAATATTTTCTTCCAGTCTGCAGGTTGGTTTTTTTTTGTTGTTTGTTTGTTTAATTTATCACTTCCGTTGCTGTGTGTAAAAGCTTATGAGTTTGATTTGGCCCCATTTGTTTGCATAAATATTTTCTTCTATTTCTGTTGCCTTGGGAGACTAGCCAAAGAAGGCATTTGTAGTTTCTGTCAGAGAACATTGTGTATGTTCCCTTCTGGGGTTTTATGGTGTCTTGTCTTATTTATATGTATATCACAGTCTTTAATCCATTTTAAGTTTATTTTTCTATACTGTGTGACAGTGTGTTCTAACCTCTTTGATTTACATGTAGTTAGTTACATGTCCAACTTTCCCAACACCACTTGCTGAAGAGATTTTTTTTCCCCATTGTATATTTTTTCTCACTTTGTCGAAAATTAATTGTCCATAGATGTGTGGATTTGCTTTTGGGCTCTGTATTCTATCCCATTGATCAGTCTGTTTTGTACCAGTACTCCATTTTTTTGACCACTGTTGCTTTTTAGCATTGTCTGAAGTCTTAGATTGTTATACCTCCTCTTTTGTCTTTTTTTTCCCAGAATTTCTCTGTGAATTCTTTTATGATTCATATAAATTTTAGATTATTTTAGTTCCATTTAGAAAAAGAAATTGTCATGAGTAATTTAATAGGGATTGCATTAAATCTGTAGATTTCCTTGGGTACTATGGCCATTTCAACAATACTAATTCTTCGAATCTGAGAGCATGGAATATTTTTCCATTTCTTTGAATCATCTTCAGTTTCTTCTATTAGTGTTCTGTCATTCTCATCATATAAGTATTTCATATCCTTGGTGAGGTTTATTCCTAATTATTTTATTTTTGATGTAATTTTTAAAAGGATTGTTTGTTTACATTTCCTTTCTGATATTTCATTGTTAGTCTAAAGAAAAGCAACTGATTTCTATATATTAATCTTGTATCCTGCTACTTTGCTAATTTCATTTATCAGTTCCAATACTTTTTATTTGGAGCCTGTGGGATTTTCTATTTATAGTACCATGTCATCTGCATAGAAGAACAGTTTTACCTCTTCACTAGAGTGCATTTTCTTTTCCTTGTCTAGTTGCTGTGACTAGGACCTCCAATACAGTGCTGAAGAGAAGTGCTGAGAGTGGGCATACTTGTCTTTTTCCAAATTTTAGCAGGAAAACTTTCAGCTTTCTCGCCATTGAGTGTTATATTGGCTGTGGGTTTGCCATAGAAAATTTTTTATTATGTTAGAGATATGTTCCCTCTATACCTACTTTCATAAGGAGTTTTAAAATTATGAATGGATGTTGAATTTTATCAAACAATTCTTCTGAATCTATTGAGATGATCAAGGGGTTTTTGTCTTTTCTTTTGTCGATGTGATATATATTATGCTGATTGATTTGTGTATGTTGAACCATCCTCGTGATACTGGGATGAATCCAACTTCATCGTGATGTATGATATTTTTAAATGTGTTATTGGATTCTGTATGCTAATATTTTCTTGAGAATGTTTGGATCTACATTCATCAGAGATATTGGTCTTTAACTTTTTTTTATATGGTTTTGGTATCAGAGTGATGGTGCGTCACAGAATGAATTTGGGAGTGTTCCTTCCTCTTCAGTCTTTTGGAAGAATTTGAGAAGGATAGGTACAAGTGATACCATTAAATCAAGTTTGACATTTTGATCATTAGCATAATAACAGGCATACAAATTTCTTTTTTTTCTATTTTTTACAAATTTCTATACTTAGAAAATATTTGCCCACTTAAAGTTACTAATTGACATTTTGTAAGAGATCTGAGGAGAAATGGTCTTATCACCCTTGAATTTTAAAAGGGTAGACTTAAAAGAGAGGAAGAAATCAATAAATACATTGTTATTCAACCCATAAACCATAAGTGTAATCCATAGAGTTATATAGTTTCTATTGCCCCAGATATTTTAATTAATTCAGCAGATATATTTTAAATATTGGGTATTAAGCATATTTCATATTAAGGGTGATTTCTGTTTAATTACATACAGAATACCCTACAGGAAAGTAACTTCATTTTTTGTTTGTTTCAAGAAAAAAAAATTGAATGGTTAAGTTCAGTTCATTTCATTTGCTCAATCATGTCCTTCTCTTTGCGACCCCATGGACTGCAGCACATCAGGCCTCCCTGTCCATCACCAACTCCTGGAGTTTACTCAAACTCATGTCCATTGAGTCGGTGATGCCATCCAACCTTTCCATCCTCTGTCATCCCCTTCTCCTCCCATCTTCAATCTTTCCCAGCAACAGGGTCTTTACAAATGAGTCACTTCTTTGCATCAGGTAGCCATAGTATTGGAGTTTCAGCTTCAACATCAGTCCTTACAGTGAATATTCAGGACTGATTTCCTTTAGGATGGACTGGTTGGACCTCCTTGCTTTCCAAGGGGACTCTCAAGAGTCTTCTCCAACACCACAGTTCAAAAGCATCAATTTTTTGACTCTCAGCTCTCTTTATAGACCAACTCTCACATCCATACATGACTCCTGGAAAAACCATAGCCTTGACTAGATGGACCTCTGTTGGCAAATAATGTCTCTGCTTTTTAGTATGCTATCCAGGTTGGTCATAACTTTCCTTCCAAGGAGTAAGTGTCTTTTAATTTCATGGCAGCAGTCACCATCTGCAGTGATTTTGGAGCCCCCAAATATAAAGTCTGTCACGGTTTCCACTGTTTCCCCATCTACTTGCCATGAAGTGATGGGACCAGATGCCATGATCTTAGTTCTCTGAATGTTGAGATTTAAGCAAACTTTTTCACTCCTCTCTTTCACTTTCATCAAGAAGCTCTTTAGCCCTTCTTCACTTTCTACCGTAAGGGTGGTGTCGTCTGCATATCTGAGGATATTGATATTTCTCCCAGCAATCTTGATTCCAGCTTGTGTGTCTTCCAGCCCAGCATTTCTCATGATGTACTCTGCATATAAGTTAAATAAGCAGGGTGACAATATACAGCCTTGATGTACTACTTTCCCTATTTGGAACTAGTCTGTTGTTCCATGCCCAGTTCTAACTGTTGCTTCCTGACCTGCATACAGATTTCTCAGAAGACAGGTCAGGTGGTCTGGTATTCCCATCTCTTGAAGAATTTTGAACAGTTTGTTGTGATCCACCAGTCAAAGGCTTTGGTATAGTCAATAAAGCAGAAGTAGATGCTTTTCTGGAACTCTCTTGCTTTTGTGATAATCCAACAGATGTTGGCAATTTGATCTCTGGTTCCTCTGCCTTTTCTAAAACCAGCTCGAACATCTAGATGTCCATGGTTCACGTATTGTTAAAGAGTGGCTTGGAGAATTTTGAGCATTACTTTACTAGTGTGTAAGATGAGTGCAATTGTGCAGTAGTTTGAGCATCCTTTGGCATTGCCTTTCTTTGGGATTGGAATGAAAACTGACCTTTTCCAGTCCTATTGAATGTTTGAAATGTCTTAAAGATCTTTTTAAACTGTTATAATTAACTTATTTAAAATAAACTAAATTGACTTATTATTTATGCCTTATTGCTTGATGGGTATAAATGCAAAGTCGGAAAAAGATCATCATCTGTATTCAAACGATTGAAGAAGCAGTTTTCACAAAGAAAAAGTATTCCTTTTACTCTGTAAATTTATTAGTCCTACTTAATTTGGGTACATGTCTTTTCTTAACTTTCCTCTGACCATCCTAGTTGACTTTAAAGCTTAATGAATACTAACTGCTTAGATGATCATTAATATCTCTGTATGTCTAAGAAAAAGAAAAACCTTTTAAGGAAATAAAGGTAAATGAATGAAAAGACTCCATTTACAACCACCACATAACTACGTAAAGGTATGGCTTCCATGTGTAGCTTAATCCACTCAAGGAAACGTGCTTCTCTAATGTTCTGATAAAAACTGATAGTCAGTCAGTGTGTGTTATTTCTGGTTACATATCTTTACAAAATAGCTTTTGGAACAATTATTCTGCCTAGGGAAGTCTCAATAAAACAAAATCACATCAAGAGTTAACAATATGTGTATTTTATAATTCTATTTTTTTATTTTAATTTAATTTTTTAATAACAAAAGCATTTTGTATTGGGGTATAATCAATTAATAATGTTGTCATAGTTTCAGGTGAACAGCAAAGTGACTCAGCCATACATATACATCCATCCATTCTCCTCCAAAACTCCTTCCCATCCTGGCTGGTACATAACATTGGGCAGAGTTCCATGTTCTATACAATAGGTTTTTGTTGGTTATCCATTTTAAATATAGCAGTGTCTACATGACCTTCCCAAACTCCTAAAGTATCCCTTCACCTTGGAACTATGAGTTATTTTTCTAAGTCTGTGAACTCTCTGTAAATTCATTTGAATTATTTCTTTCTGAAACCTCAGGTACATTTTTGATACATCAGATAGAAAATGGATATTTCTTAAATGAGAATTTTTGTATGACTAAACACATATCATGTAGGAAATTGTGATTATGGAGGTTCTATGTATATAAAACTATAAAATTATAATAATATTATTTAGATAGAACTATTTATATTGATTTATATTGGCTGAGTGGGATCACCGACTTGATGGGCATGGGTTTGGGTAGACTCCGGGAGTTGGTGATGTACAGGGAGGCCTGGTGTGCTGCGATCATGGGGTCGCAAAGAGTCGGACACGACTGAGCGACTGAACTGAATATAGTTATATGTAGAAATGATAATGTTTTAGATGTTTTTTTTTTGTCATGTTAAAATATTTTGTATTCCAAATATAATTTCTTTATCACTATATGTTGAAATTATATCAATTAAAAACAAAGAATATTTTAATATGACAAACTAGTATTATAACTCTGGGGCATTTTAAACATTTGTTATATAATTAGTATCATGTAGAAAATGGCAATAAATAAGAATTATCAGTTATATAAACAATATTTAATTAGTTTTTGAGCTATTAAAACCTTGAAACTGATATGAAGACTAAGACCTATAACTTGAAATACGGAGTCTGCAATAAAAATTTAAGCTGATTATATTTTACAATGTTTACCAGTTGATATAAATGCATTGCTGTATTCTGTTTTCTTACTGAGGCTTTTGAAATATTAATATAACAAATTATGAGTGGAATCCCATAAAAGACATGCAAACAAACCATCTGTTGTTTTTTAATCCTAAATTGTGTCCAACTCTTTGCTACCTCATGAACTTTATAGCACATCTGGCTTCCCTGTCTTTCACTATCTCCCAGAGTTTGCTCAGACTCATGTGCATTGAGTCAGTGATGCCATCCAGCCATCTCATCCTCTGTTCCCCCTTTCCCTCCTGCCTTCAATATTTCCCAGCATCAGGGTCTTTTCCAATAAGTCGGTTCTTTTCATCAGGTGGCCAACGCATTGGAACTTCAGCTTCAGCATCAGACCTTCCAAAGAATATTCATGATTGATTTCCTTAGGATGATTTCCCATAGTTTACTGATATTTTTCTTAGACTTTTTCTTAAATAGACTTCTTGTCAGTTCTAATGGTTAGAAATTATATCACATACATATTATATGTAATACATATACATATGTTACACATAAACTGAGCAGCCTTGAGGCACTGGATGATGCAATGATGTAGGCCAGGTAGTTCTCATCTCTTATTATGTGTATAGGCCAATGACCTGGTGTGGTACTCACCTAGAGCAAGACATCCTGGAATGCGAAGTTAAGTGGGCCTTAGGAAGCCTTACTATTAACAAAGCTAGTGATGTAATTTCAGCTGAGCTATGTAAAAGCATAAAAGATGGTGATGTTAAAATGCAGCACTCAATATGTCAGCAAGTTGGGAAAACTTAGCAATGGCCACAGGACTGGAAATGATCAGTTTCATCCAATCCAAAGAAGGGTGATGCCAAAGAATGTTCAAACTACTGTACAGTTGCACTCATTGCATAGGCTAGCAAAGTTGCATTCAAAATCTTTCAAGATAGGCTTCAGCAGTATGTGAACCAAGAACTTCAAGATGTATAATCTGGGTTTTGAGGAAACAGAGGAACCAGAGATCAAATTGCCAACATACATTGGAACATGGAAAAAGCAAAGGAATTCCAGAAAAACATGTACTTTTGCTTTATTAACTATGATAAAGCCTTTGACTACGTGGATCATAACAAACTGAAAAATTCTTAACAAGATTAGGTGTAGTAGACCACCTTACCTGTCTCCTGAAAACCTGTATGTGAGTCAAAAAGCAATAATTAGAGAAATATCAACAACCTCAGATATACAGATGATACCACTCTAATGGCAGAAAGTGAAGAGAGACTAAAGAAGAGACTCTTAATGAAGGTGAAAGAGAAGAGTGAAAAAGCTGGCTTGAAACAGCATTAAAAACATCGTGGTATTTGGTCCCATCACTTCATGGTAAGTAGGAGGAGAAAAAGTGGAAGCAGTGAAAGATTTTATTTTTCTGGGCTTCAAAATCACTGTGGATGATTCCTGCAACCATGAAATTAAAAGACAGTTGCTCCTTGGAAGGAAAGCTATGACAAACCTAGACAGCATATTAAAAAGTAAACACATCATTTTGCCAACAAAGGTCCGTATGCTTAAAGCTATGGTTTTTCCAGTAGTGATGTACAGATGTGAGAGCTGGATCATGAAGAAGGCTGAGTGCTAAAAGAATTGATGCTTTCAAATTGTGGTGCTGGAGAAGACTTTTGATAGACCTTTAGACTGCAAGGAGATCAAACCAGTCAATCCTAAAGAAACCAACCCTGAATGT
Source organism: Muntiacus reevesi (assembly GCF_963930625.1). Classification (NCBI taxonomy): domain Eukaryota; kingdom Metazoa; phylum Chordata; class Mammalia; order Artiodactyla; family Cervidae; genus Muntiacus; species Muntiacus reevesi. Next base: position 52,825,794 of record NC_089259.1, on the reverse strand, counting down.
TCACTGGAAAGACTGAACTAAAGCTGAAGCTCCAATACTTTGGCCACTGACATGAAGAGCTAACTCATGGGAAAAGACTGATGCTGGAAAAGATTGAAGGCAAAATGAGAAGGGGGTGACAGGGGATGAGATGGTTTAGATAGCATGACTAACTGAATGGACATGAATTTGAGCAAACTTCAGGAGATAGTGGAGGACAAAGGGTCCTGGTATGCTGCAGTTCATGGGTCACAAAAAGTCAGATGTAGCAACTGAACAAAAGCAAAATGGGGAAATTGAGTAAATTCTTGTATACAAAGTTATTTTTACCAATTCAAGTCCCTTAAATATAAGGTCTTATAATGTTATAATCATTTTAAGAATTAAAATCAATCATGTATATAAATGATGTCATAATACTTGCTTTATGACTCTCCTTAAATGCATTTTCTTTTTTCTCTTCATCTGCCTCTTAGATTAGATACATTCACATAGATAAAATTGTAAAATAAATAATTATGCTCATTAATCTTAAAATACTTTGATAGCAGTAGTTTAATGATAAATTATAAATATGTGTGTATGAGAAATTATAAATGTGTGTGTGTGTGTGTATATATATATATATGATTTATATAATTATAAAGCTAAGCCAGTTGGCCAGGGATAAAATACTAGTTCCTCCAGTTCTCAAGTGTGTGGCATTGAACAATTCCTTTAAATATTTTGTATCGCCATTTCCTCATCTTAAAACTAGTATGATAGTTCTTTCCTTAGTTGCTAATTACTTCCAAAATTAACTGGCAAATATTAAGCTTTCAGTAAATGTTTGCTCTTGTTATCAGGTAGACTTCTCTTGCAGAGGTGGGAAAAATCAGTTCACATTCTACACTGTAGACATGACTTTCTTGAGGGTGGTGAATGAGACTCTCTTCCCATAAACCTTAAAAGACATTCTTGAATTACCTACTTTATAAATAAAGCAGCAAATGGTAAGTGACTTCCGTGGGTGTATATCTTTGAGGAAACGTTTTGTCTCAGAGAAGGAGAAGTTCTGTATCAAAACAAATGTTTAATCATAGTACAAAATATGAAGGAAATAATCCAGTTTTAAAGTGCCACCATACACCACACACCTATACTTGTCTAGTCTCCCTAAACATTAATGCAAGTGATATGCTCTTAGATTAGACCAAAGGGCACATGCCAGCAACTTAGTGAATCATCATGTATTTCATGAAGGGTAGGGTGAGTTTACTTTTTATTGTTTGTGACTTTATATTGTTTGGTTAATAATCCAGAGTGATTGAGAATAGATTAAAAGTGTAGAGAACATTTCAAAGTGGAACATACCTTGAGAAACTTTTTCATAGACAGAAACATCCAAGATACTGAAAAAAGCTAGAAAAGGGTCAATGGGAAATATTATGGTAGATAATATTGCATAAAATGGCAAATTTAAGAACTGAAGCTGAACAGTAATTCCCTTAGAATTAAGTACAGACTTTGCTAATTAGTTACTTCCCTGATTATATAATATAAATTAAATGCCTGTAATAAAAAACATATAGCAATTATTTTAATCTATTTAAATTTGCCAAAGTTTCATTCATGGGTACCCTCCATTTTAGAGCACACAGTTATTTTCAGTTGCAATGCAACTGAAATGCAATAAAGTGCAATGCTTGTGTAACATATGTGTATTTGTACTTAATGGTGGTGGCCCTGGGGAACATTTCCCATTTTAAAGAAATCAGCTACAAAGCAAGCCCTGTCAATTATTTGCATGCAGTTTTCACAGATTTCACAGGAAAATATGGACATGGCGTATTTGTATAAAATATTTTGATGTATACATTTGGACAACTAAATATTTTGTAAAACACTGTGCAAAAAGCTCACTGTTCATTAGACAGATTTGTCCCCTGTGCTGCTGATTCCCGTCTTCACCCTAAAGACGAGCAAATGGACTAATTCAGTGTTCCATCAATTGATATGTACAGGTTTAAATGATCATGAATGCTGCCTCCCATCCATCATGTTCTTGTATCACCATGAAATTCCTCAGTTGATACATAAACATGAGTGCTTCACCTTACTGACATAACACGCACACGTACACACCTGGAAATGCAGGTATAAATACTGCAAATATTTTTCTGCAGGACCTTTTAAGGTTCCATTTCAAAACTACCTTTAGCACCTATTACTTCAAAATATGCTAACATTAACAATTTTTGTTGGCTATAGAACACAGTTTGATTTTTTCTTACAGTTATTAATCTCCTGATAGTTTAACTCCAAATTTCAAATGTTTGAAGAAATCTTGCTTTATACTGTCATCAGTTTTCCTTTTGTATGGAAATACATAGGTTTTATTTCGAAAAGCAATGATAACAAAGTAGTTGGAAACATTGCATAATGTGTATTATTAAGCCTTCATTTAAATCACTTTTCAGAGGCATTGAACTCTCTTCTCTCTGATCATCTCCTCCAGTAGCTATGCATGGGCAAGTAGGGAAGGTTATCTGAAGAGATCTGTGTTGATTATAATTGCATGGAGGGAATGTACCCTTTCAAATTCCTCCCTTACTTTATTTTCCAAAGTACAGGACAGTGCTGACAGACCTCACAGCCTGGTATCAGTTCTCCCTGGGTCAAAGAATAGTCCTGTGGTACGCAAAATGTAATTATGTTCAGCAGGATAACAGATAATTGGGATTGGCATAGAGATATATTTTTATCAGGTCCTCTGCTGTATACAGTCTTGTTATTTGTTCCTGAGATGTGGGAGAAGTCATAATAACAATTTCTTTATAGCAATCAAAAGAGCTATCAATAAAGTGTTCCTATGCTTCCACCGTATCAGGTGAGCAAGAACATACAGAAATGAAATGTAGGATTCTAGTTCTCTGTCACAACTAAGAATGTACTTCATAGGGCTCATCCAGGCTCTTGACAAAAATGTTTTTCTCTAAGAGAAACTGAAAAAGTAATTGAAAACATACTGGCAGAGGATCTTCTGGTTTCTGTTTTTGCATGTAAAGATCTTTTACATTATCACTCCTGCACTGATAATAAGAAATGACTAGAAAGAATAAAAATTAGTGACTGAGTTTGCTTGGACCCATTAGAGAACAGAAGAGAAAACCATAATCCCAACCTTTGAAAAACCATGCAAATCAGTCTCTTCCCTCCCCCCACCCTCCTGTCCCGCTTCCCCTTTCTCTCACTGCTTCCTCTCTCTCAGATATAGATATGGAGAGATAAGAACAGTTGCCAAGCCACGATTATAATCAATTTCCTGTTTGTAATTTTTATAACCAGTTTTTTTCTAGAAAGTGATTGGTGTTGAGCAAATAAAGTATTTTGTTAATTTAAAAGTATATTTTTATATATCAAAACCTTTATTTGGGTTTTAAATGTACTTTGCACTCTGTTATAGTCTGCCAAGATGAATTAGGCATAGTGCCTTTCATGAAAAAACTATACCATCATATTTTTAGCACATTGTTATGGAATAGAAATATTTCACATTCTAAACACATCATGTAATCTGTTTCATTTGCAATAATATGATTTGCTGCTGCATCTATTTTACTCACATTATTACATCCAAAATTGGAGTCACAAAATTTGTACATAAAGCTTAACAGATGGAGTTCTTAAATTTTATCCAGCAAACAATAATCTACCACGAGTGCTTAAGAGTCCTATTCTAACACATTGAACAGATGCAATTTCAGTTTCAGCACATCTATTCCTAAATGAAAGAGCCCTTTTGAATATGATATTTTGTTCATTTTTGAAATTAAGAATATGATAGTCTGAAAATAGTTGTCAGTCCTTTAAAATAAAAAAGAATGTATTATGCTGTTCCAAAATTTATACAATACATATTTACTGTTACATAGAAATTTTAAATGGATAAAGGAGTTACTTAAAAGTTTGCTGCAAAATTTTAGAACCAATGGTTTAGTGCTTTACATTAGCGCTTTTCCAAATGAAAAATAATTTAGCTTGACTTGGCAAATTAATCATCTTTGTGTTAAACATTTACATCTAAAACTAAAAAACATACTTTGCATTACCATTCAGTGCCTCTGGATATTATAATTGTACCTGTGTACCTATTTCAAATTTTATGAATATATCTTCTACCTAATAACATCCTTGTACCAGTTGGCTTATTTTAATGTAGCATAATTATCACAAAGGAAAAAAATAAAAACCTAATAGTGCCAGTAGTCATTTTGAATCACTACAACTGTTAATAAATTAATTTTTTTTCCCTTACACATACAATGTATTCAGGAAAGCTGGGATTTTAATTCATTAGCATTCAGTAAACCACATGTACAGTATATAGACCTGGTTTTCTCATAATCAATTTTCAGTCTTCTAGGACAGATTATCCTTAGGTATTGAAAATAAAATGCATATATCTTTCAATCTTTATTCAAAACAGGAATTTGACTCATTAGAAAAGAATAAAAGAGTATTGTGAAACTGCTGCTGCTGCTAAGTCGCTTCAGTCATGTCCGACTCTGTGTGACCCCATAGAGGGCAGCCCACCAAGGCTCCCCCGTCCCTGGGATTCTCCAGGCAAGAACACTGGGGTGGGGTGCCATTGCCTTCTCCATTGTGAAACTAGACAGTACAAAGTAGGTTAAATTACATATGTAACATTAGAATAAAATAATACAGACAATTATTTACTATAAATATTTGAAGTTTTCTTAAAATTCAAACCAGGGCAGAAAATTACCTTCGAAAGTGGAGAATGAATTATTCTGATGATTCTTCTTTATCAACTATTCCTTAATAGGTCCTATTTACCTAGGTAATACCTCTCCTATTTTCCCCTTCTTGCCAAATGCTAACTGAGTGACAGAATGATGAAAATATCTAGCCAGTAATTTTTTTTGTTTGTTTTTTTGCCCAGCTTCTTTGACAGTGGTTACCAGAATCTATCACTGGTCAATTTTAAGATAAACAGAGTGTCTCTGTAGATTACAGGAAGAAAGAGAGAGTCAACAATATCAATAAGTAGGAGAAATGTAGCTTACAGCCAAGAGCAACAAAAGAAGGCATGAGTAGGTATTTTCTCCTATCACCTTTCTCTCTGTTAAATTGAGTCCTAGAGAAGAAAAAACATGCCATTGTACTTTGGTAGGAAAAAGCTCCTATATATTTAGTTTAGAAGACAAATTGTATGTGAGTGTATGTGATGTATATATACAGAGTATATGTGTGTATACTTGTTTGTTCTTAAACTGCTTCATCATCTGTTTTTCCCTGTCTTTTGTTATGAATGAATTGACATTTTAAAGGTCACAAGGACCACAATTACTGGCATGCTTGCTGATTCAAAGCAGAAAAAAATCCCAAAACTAAGATTGATAATTCTGTGGTGGCTGAAGACATTTATTTCATTGACTCCTCTCTAATAGGCTAGTAGGAAAGAATACGTTATTTGGTCTGCTTGAAACAAACTCCTTCTATGTATTTTATGAATAGCTTCCAAATGATCAACAAAACATGACATCCCAATTATTTTATGTTTTGTTTACCATAATGAAATGTCATAGGTAGACATAAAAAGCAATCTTTCAATGTATAAAATATGCCAACAATAATTGTCTATGGCAGTGGATATTTATGTAGATGCTATTTTAAAAATCCACTGCAACTCTTCATTTTCTGTAACTTAAATTTTTCTTTCTCTACTTGCATTCCTAGGGAATGCAAGGCTTCCATCATCAGGCACCTAGTTTGAATTACAGAAACTATGAAGGTAGGTATAGATCTTTTCCTCCCAAAATATGCATGGGCATGTACCTGGATAAATGGTACATGTAATTTCAAAGGCTTTATGAAACTTCTGAAAATCACATGTGGATCCTGGTCCTCCAACAAGAAATGGAGGCTGTTTTCAAAACTACTATCAGATCTAACTCAGAAACAGATCTGTTCTTTTCTATCCTTTATAATGATTACTCTTAAGTAGAGAAAATTCCACTAGTTAATGATGAATAATATGCATATGCGTTTTATCAGTCATAGTGATCAACTAATTTATCTATTGACTTACCAGAAATGTGACCTTTTGAATGGGATTTGATTAACTTCCTTTAAAATTGTATTTCAGTTACTATGTATTGTCTCCATTGGGAAATGTAGATATCCTCCCACAGATATATCATTGGATTTTACATTTGTAAACCAGTGATCAGTGGAATTGGAATGACTTAGACACCTTTAGGAGCAAACAAAAGAGGAACCACCTTTACTATTGTCATTTGCTTTTGCGCTGACTTGGAAACAGTCAAACGAGTGATGTTCTCTGAGTGAGTGAATTAGTGAAAGTTGCTCAGTCATGTCCACTCTTTGTGACCCTATGGTCTACACAGTTCATGGAATTTTCCAGGCCAATCAGGCATAAATGCAATTGCTTTATGATGTAATAAGTTACATATTCTCCATTATATCACCTTAATTTTTTCCCCTCACATTTGTATTAGCTAGCTTCATCTACCCTATAACAGCTCCTTTTATAATATGTCCTATTCTGCTTTAAGAAGAAGCAAATATAAGATGGACAAATATGTACAACATTACAAAAAAAGCAAGAAAAACAGGTTTTGGATTTTAAAAGATGCATGAGTTCAGAGTATGTTGACATGATTGGCAGATATCAAAATGTTCCTTCACATGTATGATTGAAAAGTAATAAAGGAAATAATTCAGCTGTCTGTGAGTTTGCCTTATGTCTGTAATCAAAGTGTCGCTGTTCAAAGCTCAACATGACAGCTTCCTAATTTTCATTGCTTATTTAATTTTTTAAAGTTGCCAAACCCCCAAGGGCTAAATTCCAATGATTTGCTCATTGTTAGAGAAGTTGAAATTGAAGAACAATGAGCATAAAAATATCATAAAAAATAAGGAAATGAACAATAGTAAAAATGCAAGGGTGCATTTCACATAATGTTATTTGAATTAAGCATAACTATGACCAAATTTCCAGTTAACTTTTGGGTAATATTGAATTCATAAACCTTGAAACATTATTCAAACTGGCATTTAATTATGTGCATTTACTGAGCACTTGGCTTTGTTAGGCAGTGATTCTGTATAAATCACATTAAAGCAAAGGTAGATATTTTTATTTCTAATATTCATGTTCATATATTATTAATGTATTTAAAATATAAACTTTTACGACTTTATTTTAGCCCAACCCATGCATTAATTTGAGAGAAAATATAATTCTTTTCAGTTTTTTAATGTTCACAGGGTTTTTTTATATGCATCATCAAACATACACTCCTTTAGCTTTTCTTTTTTTGATCAGACACCCCACAGTATTATTCTTTGACTTACACTTTTTAAAATTTGTATAGGTAAATACAGCTTTTCTTTAATTCCTTTAATATTTCACTTTGTTTCACTTTACTTTTTTTTCCTTCTTGACATTTTAATTCATTTTTCAGTGTTGTGTTTTTAATGTATACTTAAAGATTGTTATACATAGCCCCCTAAATTAATATGTCGTTTATATATCAGTGATCTTGAAATCTGTTATCATAAGTAGATAAAAATATTTCATAAATTCCTTAAATTCATTGATTTCCTGAAAGGCATGATTTTTTTTCCATATGTGTTTTTTAATGTACAACTTAGTACTGCTGTGAAACAGGAAAAATGAATAAGCTCTAAGTATCACCAACTCAATGGACATGAGTTTGAGTAAACTCCGGGAGTTGGTGATGGGCAGGGAGGCCTGGTGTGGTGCAGTCCATGGGGTCGCAAAGAGTTGGACACAACTGAGTAACTGAACTTAATATACGTAGAAATGAATGACTGACTTGTCCAATGTAATGTGGAATCAAAAGGCAAGTGATAGAAGAGTCCATAGAATACCACTAAATATTTGTTATCTGATTATTTAGTAATACTCCTCTATGCCTATATGAACAGATTCAAAATTACAATGACATAAACTACATGTATAGAAATTTTTCTCTCACTATTAGTGTGGAGAGAGCAGTTGCACCTTAAAGTCATACTTCTAGGTTGTTATGCAACCATAACCTATCATCTGTTGTCTCTTCATCCAGAAAAAGCAAAAGAGGATGGAGAACAAACAGTTTTCTCTTTAGCAGTGTTGTAGGTCACACACACAAATTCAGGCACACTTCATTGGCTAGAAGCTAGTTTCACTGGTCACTATTACAGTAGCTGGTAGCGAGTCACAAACATCATCTCTCTTGATCTAGATCTGTTTGTCCTACGTAAGGTGTAATCTGTGTACCTGTGATGGTAAGGGGTTATTTCTTAAAGAAATAGAAATTTCTGTCACATCATTTAGAAAACATTAAAATTCAAAACTGATTAATATATTACTTAAGGCTTTATATGTATATGAATAAAAATGAGTAACATTACATAACAAAAAATTAGAGCTATTACAGTTTTTATTTACTTATGATTTATAGCTGATATTTATCTACATAATTCTGAATACAAAAAATATAAATAGTACACTTAAAATACGAACCTCCTAAATTTTTTGCATCTACCCAGTAATGTTTTAGGGGCAATTTATGTTTTCATATGCAAATATGTACATGGATATACAACCTGTCTTAAGCTGTTACCTTATTTTACGTGATATATTTTAGATATTTATAAAAGAATATGAAGTTTTTCCATAGTTTTTACAGCTGCTTTATATTTATTGTTTAGGCTTTGTATGTTATTTTTTTTTTCTCTAAGCATCAGTTATGACTTCTGTTTAATAAGGACAAAAATACTATCCACTTAATAAATCCATACAGATATGCTAGGTTTTTACAGTTGAACTCAATGTCTAGTTGTTGGTAAAACATCCCATAAATATTATTACTTTTAATAGTATTAATAGTATTAATATTAATAGCATTAATAATATTTATAGTAGTATTATAGTAATATAGTATATATATAATATAATAATATAGTATTATAGCAATTTAGTATTATAGTATTATTAATAGTATTAATAGTATTGCAAAGTGTTTAGCATTTTTTAGAAACAGTGGGCTTCCTGAGTGGCATGAGTGGTAAAGAACCTGCCTGCCAATGCAGGAGACCTAAGAGACACAGGTTCAATCTCTGGGTCAGGAAGATCCCCGCAGGAGAGGGCATGGCAACCCACTTCAGTGTTCTTGCCTGGAGACTCCCACCGACATAGGAGTCTGGCAGGCTACTGTCCATAGGGTGGCAAAGAGTCAAACAGGATTGAATCAGCCTAGCAGCAACAACAATACAGCATTTTTTAAATGATGGTACATTTTTGTGCATATTTCCATCATACACTAATAGATTATGGTATAATGAAGATAACTTTATATGCACAGAGAAACCAAAAAACTTGTGACCTGCTTTACCATGATACTGGCTTTATTGAGATGATCTGGAAGCAAACCCTCAATATCTCTGAGGTATGCTTGTATTTTACTGTTGCAATAAGCAATATTTCCTTATTTTTGTGCCTAAATAATATTTGTATATGTATATATATATATATATGTACACACATATATTTGTATATGTATGCATATATCCATATACATATAAGTATATATATACACACACATACATACATATGTATCCCATCATCCATTGCTAGACACTTGGTAGACCCTTTGGTTATGTCTGTATTTTGATTATTGTGAATAATGCTGTGATTAACATGGGGTTGCAAATATCTCTTTGAGTTAGTGTTTTTGTTCTCTTTGGACAGATACCCAAAATAGAATTTCTGGATCGTGCAGTAGTTCTATGTTTAATTTTTTGAGGAAAGTCCATATTGTTTTCCATAGTGGTTATACCAACGTACATCACAAACCAATAGTGTACAACAGTTCTCTTTTTCTCTACATTCTAGTCAGCAATAACTACTATAACAGGTGTGAGGTGATAGTTCCTTGTGGTATTAAATTTTCATTTCCCTGATATTAGTAATGTTGAGAACCTTTTTATGGATGTTGGCCATCTACATGTCATCTTTGGAACAATATTCATTTGTTGCCATTTCATTTTATTGATGTTTCTTTTTCTGTGCAGATTAGTGTGATGAAGCTCCATTTGTGTATTTGCCCTTTTGTTGCCTTTGCTTTTAATTTCATATCCAAAAAACCATCACCAAGACCAAAGTCAAGGAGTTTATGGCTTTTTATAGTTTCAATTCTTTTCTTCAAGTCTTTGATTCATTTTGAGTTAGATATTGTATATGGTATTTGACACAACTTCATTCTTTAGCATGTGCCTGTCCAGTTGTTTTTTTCAGAACCATTTATTGAAGAGATTCTCCATTTCTTACTATGTAGTTTTGGCTTTGTTGTCATAAATTAATTGACCGTATATGCATGAGTTTATTGCTGGGCTCTTTATCCTCTTCCATTGATCTGTGTGTGTATTTTTGGTCCAATAGCATGCTGTTTTGATTGTTACCACTTTGTAATAATAGTTTAAATCATGGTAAAAGATGCCTCTGGCTTGTTCGTTCACTCTTTGGTAAAGTGTCATAGGAATTTTGAAAAGGATTATATTGATTTGTAGATTGCTTTGGACAATATAGACATTTTAACAATATTAATTTTTCCAATCCACGAGGAAAGAGAAACTTTGCATTTATTATCTCCTCTTCTAATTCTTATTATCTTCTAGATTTTAGTGTACAGATTTTTGTTGTTATTGTTTTTAGTTGCTAAGTTGTGTCAGACACTTTTGGGACCCCCATAGACTGTAGCCCACCAGGCTCTTCTGTCCATGGGATTTCCCAGGGAAGAATACTGGAGTGGGTTGCATTTCCTTCTCCAGGGGATCTTCCCAATTCAGGGATTGAACCCACATTTTCTGCATCTCCTGCATTGGCAGGTGGATTTTTTTTTATCAGTGAGCCACCAGACTCATTTAAATTTATTCCTAGATATTTTATTGTTTTGGATACACCTTTTTTAAAGCATTGGATACACTTTTTTCTATACATTGGATATGCATTTTTGCGCATTAGATACATGCTTTGTTAATGTGCTCTATCACTGATTGATTTGCAGATGTTGGAAAATTTTTTATAAGCTGGGAATATATCCCACTTGATCCTAATATAGGATCCTTTCAAGGTATTACTGAATTCAGTTTGTTAATATTTTGTTGAGAATTTTTGCATCTATTTTTATCAGGTATATTGACCTGCATTTTCTCCTACTGTCCTGTTCTGATTTTGGTGGCAAGGTAATGCTGGCCTTATAAAATAGATTTGGAAGTGTCACCTTGTCCCCTATTTTCTGAAAGACTATAAAAAGCATTGGCATTATTTGAATGCTTGGTAGGATTCATCAGTAAAGGCCAGATCGGCATCATTTCAAGACCAAATGGTCTTGAAATTTTGTTTGTCTCTGATTACTGATTCAATCTCTAGTAATGATTCAATTACTAGTAGTCCTGATACTGATTCTTACTAGTAATTAGTCTGTTCATATTGTCTGTTTCTTCTTGACTCAGTTCTGGCCGATGGTATGCTTGTAGGAATTCATTCATTTCTTTATTATTATTATTATTTATTTTTTAATTGAAGGATAATTACTTTACAGAATTTTGTTTTCTGTCAAACATCAGCATGAATCAGCCATCGGCATTCATTTCTTTTCGGTTGTCCAGTTTGTTGTCAAATAATTGTTTATTGTACTCTTATAATTCTTTGCATTTCTGTGAAATCAGTGGTAATATCTCCTCTTTTGTTTTTTATTTTACTTACTGGCATTTTCTCTCTTTCTTGGTGAATCTAGCTAAAAATTTGTCAGTTTTATTTCTTCAAAAAAAAAAAAGTTCTTAGTTTCATTTCTTTTTCCCTTTCAGACTCTATTTTATTTCTGCTCTATTTACTTCCTTCTTTCTACTAATGTTGGTCTTTGTCTTTTCTTCTTTTTCTAGTTCCTTGAGATGTACAGTTCAGTTGTTTGTTTGAGATCTTTCTTGCTTCTTGATGTAGGCATTTATTGCTATAACCTCTGTTCTTAAAACTGCTTTTTCTACATCCTTTATTTTTTGGTATGTTATATTTAAATTTTTTATCTCAAGGTATTTTTGAACTTCTCTTTTCATTTGTCTGTACCTCTTAGTTGTTCAAAAGCATGCTGTTTAATCTTTATATATTTTGAATTTTCCAGTTTTTTATTGTAATTTATTTCCAGTTTCATATTATTGTTGTAAGAAAAGATTCTTGACATGATTCCTGTTTTCTTATATTCATAAAGGCTTGTTTTGTTCCCTAATATATCTATTCTAGAGAATATTCCATGTGCCCTTGAGAAGAAGATGCATTAAACTGAATATTCTATATATCTGTTATATCTATCTTGTCTAATGTGTCATTGAAAACCAGTGTTTCCTTATTGATTTTCTGTCTGGATGATCTATCCATTCATAAAGTGGAGTATTAAATTCCCCTACTATTATTGTATTACTGTCTATTTTCCCTTCAAGTCTGTTAATATTTGATTTATATATTTAAATGTCCTTTCATTGGGTGGATATATAAAAATCCTCTTTTTGGATTAAAAATTGTTTCTTCCTCTAATTGCTGTAAATAATTTTATGGTTTGACAATATGCTCATGTTAGGTAAAAATATGCCTTATCAAAATCATATTTAAAAGGATTAGCTAATATATCAAAATAATGTAGCAGATAGGAACTTAATTCAGTTTATGAGTTCAAATGAGAGTTAAACTGCCTCTCTTAAGTGTAGCTCTCATATGTGAAGAAAGTCTAGGAACATTGGTGTTTAATGCTACAGAGTTTTATTTTTTCCTGCGATTGGTGAGCTTTTTATATTTGGGATATAATTGACCAAGATGTTTTGTGGTGGTTGTTTGGGGAACTGTATATTTTTATTTTGTTTCATTAATGGTAATAAAGAATCATATTTGAAAGTTCAGTTATTTGCATTACATAATTGACTTTCATCACTTACTATAACACCTTTTGAGGATATACATCTCTCCATTATTCACTTAGGTCAAAGTTTTGAAAATCAAATGATGAATGGGTGTCTACTTTCCAAGCATAGTCAAAGAAAGTTTTGATATATATTTTTTTTTTCTGATTTATAAGTGTGTGCTCACAGCAACATTTCTCAGGAGCCTGAGGAGTTTAAAAAAGTTGCAGAGACTCTGCTCTGGTCCCTGCTGTCAAGAAAAATGCATGGTGAGGTTGTTTAGGTGGTGTTATGTTTGCTGTCCTTCTGATCTTTTCAGCATCTTTATGTGTCAGCAGCTCCAAACTGTGAAAGACAGCCAAGATATAAAAAGCCACTGACTCTATTCTCTTCAATGCCTTCTTTAGATATCAGATTTCTTTTGGCAAGTTTGTCTGGTTCTGTGATGGCTTAACCTACGAGAGCAGATCCTTAGAGTCTATACTTCATCAGATTCTTCTACTTCATAATCTGATTTTCTTGAGTTTTCCAAAATAACTGGGAAATTTAGCATATGCTTTCAAAATGATTCTGCAAATGTACCTGAAAATTTTCTTTCTTTCTTTCTTTCTCTTTCTTCCCTCATCCAGTACTAATTTATAGGATTTTGAGTGCTTATTTCTATATCTTATTGTTAATACTGATCTCTTTTTATTTTCCTTTTTCACTGTTCCATCTCTCTGCTTACTTTTGGTGGCAAAAGATGTTATTTCTTTCTGCGAGAGAAGAAACTAAAAAATAAAAATAAAAACCATACATTTGTATTTAGAAAACTCAAGTTTACTGTTTGCAGTAGAATTCCTAGTGTTTTCCCTACTTAGAGGGAGCAATACTATTACTATTACTCAATGTTCATAAGATTCTCATATTGAAATGGCACTACTCATGAGTGTATCTGCCATATCATAGTGTTATTTATAATGATTAAACCTACCTTCTGCACTGACAATCATAAAGAGCTTAGTATAGGGATAACATTACATTTGTTTTAAATTAAAATATATGCATGCAAATTTAAAATATGTAAAATCAAGAATGACTGTAAGCTATTCAAATAGAAGGTTGGCATAATTTTCTATCCAGGATATGAGGGATAACTAGTCATATAAGACTATTCTTAATTGACTGAGTGGATATCTAGAAGAATACAGCTCCTATAATGACATATTCTAAAATATTAAAATAATATATGATGACATGGGCTTTCCAGGTGGCATTCGTGGTAAAGAACCCACCTACCAATGCAGGGGACATGAGAGACGTGGGTTCGATACCTGGGTCTGGAAGGTCCCCTAGAGAAGGAAATGGCAACCCCTCCTGTATTCTTGCCTGGAAAATCCCATGGACAGAGGAGCCTGGCGGGCTGCAGTCTGTAGGGTTGCAGAGTTGGACATGACTGAAGCAACTTAGCAAACAGACATGATGATACGACTTGCAGAATTTTTGTTTTCCCATTTCTCCTCTAAATGTAATGGTATATTAATTTGATAGTATATTTAATTTAAAGATTATATATTTGATCTTCATATCAAATGTTAAGAATTTTCAACTTTTTAAAGAATTGAAATAATTTTTAAGAGGAGAAGAATATTTCTCATACACCCATCACAATAGTAGAATGGAATAGGTCAATATGAGCATTTTTCTAATCAACAATGGAGCAGAGTGAGAAAAGATATCTATCTTTGAAGCTTAAATACAAGGAAACAAGGAATTACTTGCTATTTTAGAAGTATAATAGGTCAGTTAACAATATAGTCACACATAAAAGTTTTAAAAAATTTCTGGGAATTCCCTGGCCATCCAATGCTTAGGATTTCACACTTCCACTATAAGTGGCATGAGTTCAGTCCCTGAACAGGGAGCTAAGATCTTGCATGTTGCACAGGATATGCCACAGTGTAGCCAGAAAAAAAGAAATGTTGCAAGTAGTTCTTCAGAGAGAAGGAAAATGATATAGGTTAGAAACTGAGGTCTACATAGCAGAGAGAGTTTGGGAAATGAGGTATTGAGAAATGAAGGTAAAATCATAAAACTTTTTGCACTTCTTGTAACTCAATTTAAGTATAATCTTAAATCTCCAGTTAATCTAGAACAGCAACTTATTGCATCACTAAATTGGAATTTATGCCAATAAAGAGACTTTTTAGGTTGAATTAAAAATTAGAATATTAATATAATGCTTTGCCACTAATGAATAAACAATTTTTTTCAAGATTTTTCTTAACACATCTTATTTTGTCATCTACTAAAATATTATCAAGCTGTTTCATCCATCCTGTTCCTTGGCCTTGAGATCTATCTTTATTTACTGCCATGGGACCGGTTGGAATTGTCCATTTGGACAATATACTCAGATTCTAATAACTAACGTCTATAGTTGTCTTTTTCTTAGACTTCCCCTCCAAAATTTCCTTAACTCAAAATTTCAATTTTCACAAAATTAGAAGCACAAGGACATTGAGGCCTCTAGAATATTAGATAGCTTTTTTATTCATGTTGATTGGAGATTCATGAGTCTCAGGCTGTTTGTTGACCAATGAATCTAGGCACTTGACTAAACATTGATTCTATACCACTCACTTGCCATGTTTAGTGACACTAGTTAGTGCATGAAGAGTTCCAAAAGGAAGATGCATGTACCCAGAATGCCCCTATATTCTGACACTCTATCAAGTAAACCATATTTTCTAATGTCTCAAGACTGTACCCAAGCCTTAATCAAAAGAACCTTGGCACCTATTTATGACACTTCCCACTCAAAATGTTTATATAGTCATTTTTTATTCAATATGGTATACAATATGACAATATTTGGTAACATACAAATTTAGAAATTTTTATTTAAAAAAAGACAATAAAAGCCCAAATTTTGGATCATATCACTCTTATTTAAGAGGGATGTGATTTTATTCATAAGCTGTGATGTGATCTAATTTTATCTATAAAATTTTATGAATAGATATTTTGAAGTCTGTTTTGTTGTGCAGGTATGCCCCTTTGGGTTCCAAGTGAATTGCTACATCCTGATTTTAAAAAGTAACTGTCTTCTGGGTCATGCCAAAACCCTTTCAAATATTTTCAAACAGAATTTGCAATAAAAAGAGAATCATTAAAAATACATGAATGTGGTAGGAAACTTGGGAAAAGGCCATTAGTGTCTGTTCAGTTCCTTAGGAAAGAAGATGAAAGAAAATGCTCATGTCAAGATATATCATGTTTAATCTAAAAATATGGAGGTAGCTTTTCATGTGAAATATGTTTCATTTAATTAATTTCAGGTACTCTTGAGAAACAAAATGACTCAACATAATTGCAATATGAATTTTCATGAACAAGAGTCTAATTGGAGTTTTTCATCATTCCTTTGTAAATGATTCCTTCCAACAAGACAAAATTAAAGTGATTGCTCATGAAATACAGTCCTACCTTGCACATAAAAGAACTAAATCAAGATGATGATTCAAGGATGGAAAGCGTATGGACAAATATATGTATAATAGTTTACTTTAAAATGCTGCTAAACTTAATTTCCTGAATTTACTATTCATGAAATTTTCAAAAATTTGAAACTTACATAATGTAACTTTATCAAGAGGAGCTAAAGTATAAGAAAAATGTAAATGTATGATAAGAATTTCAG
Organism: Muntiacus reevesi; assembly: GCF_963930625.1. NCBI lineage: Eukaryota > Metazoa > Chordata > Mammalia > Artiodactyla > Cervidae > Muntiacus > Muntiacus reevesi. The sequence continues at coordinate 52,809,149 of NC_089259.1, read as the reverse complement.
TTGAGCTATTTCAAATTCCAGTGATGGAACTTCAGTTGAGCTATTTCAAATCCTAAAAGATGATACTGTGAAAGTGCTGCACTCAATATGTCAGTGAATCTGAAAAACTCAGAAGTGGCCAAGGACTGGAAAAGGTCAGTTTTAATTCCAATCCCAAAGAAGGGCAGTGCAAAAGAATGTTCAAACTACCGCACTATTGCACTTATCTCACACACTAGCAAAGTAATGCTCACAATTCTCCAAGCCAGGTTTCAATAGTGTGTGAACCGTGAACTTCCAGATGTTCAAGCTGGTTTTAGAAAAGGCAGAGGAACCAGAGATCAAATTGCCAACATCCACTCAATCATTGAAAAAGTAAGAGAGTTCCAGAAAAACATCTACTTTTGCTTTATTGACTACGCCAAAGCCTTTGACTATGTGGATCACAATAAACTGTGGAAAATTCTTCAAGAGATGGGAATACCAGATGAACTGACCTGTCTCCTGTGAAATCTCTATGCAGGTCAAGAGGCAACAGCTAGAACTGGACATGGAACAACAGACTAGTTCCAAATTGGGAAAGGAGTACAACAAGGCTGTATATTATCACCCTGATTATTTAACTCATATGCAGAGAACATCATGTGAAATGCTGGACTGGATGAAGCACAAGCTGGTATTCAAGATTGCTGGGAGAAATATCAATAACCTCAGATATGCAGTTGACACCACCCTTATGGCAGAAAGCGAAGAAGGATTAAAGAGCCTCTTAATGAAAGTGAAAGAGGAAAGTGAAAAAGTTGACTTAAAACTCAACATTCAAAAGCTACGATTATGGCATCTGGTCTCATCATTTCATGGCAAATAGATGGGGAAACAATGGAAACAGTGGGAGACTAATTTTTGAGGCTCCAAAAATCACTGCAGATGGTGAACACAGCCATGAAATTAAAAGATGCTTGCTCCTTGGAAGAAAAGCTATGACCAACCTACAGCATATTAAAAAGCAGAGACATTACTTTACCAACAAAAGTCCATCTAGTCAAATCTATGGTTTTTCCAGTAGTCATGTATGGATGTGAGAGTTGGACTATAAAGAAAGCTGAGCACCAAAGAATTGATGCTTTTGAACTGCGGTGTTGGAGAAAACTCTTGAGAGTCCCTTGGAGTGCAAGGAGATTCAGACCATCAATCCTAAAGAAAATCAGTCGAAATGTTCGTTGGAAGGACTGTTGCTGATGTTGAAACTCCAGTACTTTGGCCACCTGATGCGAAGCGCTGACTCATTGGAAAAGACCCTGATGCTGTGAAAGACGGAAGGCGGGAGAAAAAGTGAATGACAGAGGATGAGATGGTCGGATCGCATCAACGACACAATGGAGATGAGTTTGAGTAGGCTTCAGGAGTTAGTGATGGACAAGTAAGCCTGGCGTGCTGCTGTCCATGGGGTCGCGAAGAGTCAGACACGACTGAGTAACTGAACTGAGCTGATGATAAGAATTAATTTTCCATTTATTAAGATCAATTGCTTTTTGAGGCATTTAAATAAAATTTAGATGTCATATTTAAGATGTATTAATTACAAGATTATTGCTGACTGTGGTACTTATAAGTAAGTTAAAATAAGAAAAAGCAATTAAGAATATCAATTTGAGAATCTTTCACTATTCATTTGTATTCCACATTTAAATGGAATTCCCCAAATCTATTAGTTATACATGTCTTATTAGTCATCAACTTGCTATTAACTGTAGACTTGGTGTATGTATAATTTACTATATAGGTTACAAAATACTAAAATGCTGTCCCTGTGATAAATTTGAGTCAAATAATTGTAATCACACAAATAAAAATTCATTCTTAACATTTTGGAAGTGTTAGCTGCTCAGTCATGTCCAACTCTTCGCAACCCTATGGAGTGTAGCCAACCATGCTCTATCAGTAGGATTTTTCAGGCAGGCAAGAATAGTGGAGTGGGTTGCCATTTCCTTCTCCAGGGAATCTTAACATTTTAGGGCAGAATAAAACTGAGGGATTTTAACATTTTAGGGCAGAATAAATTGGCAGTGTTAAAATAAACTTTCATAGCATATTTTCTAAAAATACAGTTTGAGTACAGTATAATGGAGCAGAACTAACAGAAGTTTCTTGTTTTCCCTGTCAAAGTAGGGCAGGGGGTGGGCTAGGTACTGAGACGTAAATATGATAGTCTTTGAGCCAAAATCCCCCAGAGAGTGGGAAATTCATGTCTTCCTTTCTCAATTGACTTTGTCTTGACATTTTTATGTTGGACAATCAAGCTGTAGTTTATTCTTCCTCATACAATGTTCAAGAAATAGTAAATATAAATGCTGTAATATGACAAATATATTAAAATACTGGGTAAGGTATTTTATTTTGTCATTTTTTTTTTTTTTTGGTAGCAAATAAACATGGAAAGCATCATTATTTAAATAACCCAAGTGTACCTAATGCAAAACAAAGAACAAGAAACAAAGCCACATTTCTACAGGAAATACAAGAAATTTAAAATATCAAGGTGCTTAGAACTTGCTGAGTTTAGTTATAACCAGTTTGTGAAGAATATTGACTGAGTAGTTAGTGATTTTGGATATTTACTATGGCGAGGAAAATTCAAAAACAGATGGATGATTAGCATGAATAGATTTGATTTTTTTTTTCTAAAAAGTAAAGAGGATGGATAGAAGAGGAGAATAGAGTGCTGAAAGAGAAACAATTTATAAGCCTGGTGTAATGAAATAATGAAGGTCTGAGGAAAAAGACAAATGCAGATGTGGAAATAGCCAGATCCTGGAGACATTTCTGCTTAATCTTTCTACAAAAGAGGGTAAAGACTCTGTTTACAATCTCTTTTGAAAATATAAGACATTAGTAATTCCCTGAATATGTGTGTTTTTACATCTGCAGTAAAGTATGTTTGAGCTAAAGTGATCTTGCAGGTCCGTATTACAATGGTATTTAGTATAGCAGTCTATTGATTTACAGAGGGAGAATTACTCCTGTAACAGGAAACAGGGGCAGCAAGGAAAGTAAAAATGGAGAGAACAGAAAAATTTCTCATTTAAAACCAATGTAACCAGTTTGCATATGGATTTTTAAAAGAATAACCCCACTATCTTTTTTCACCTGCTCCTTAATGAGTAATAGCCTTGAGTATTTTGTACCCTCTATGAGGAGAGTGAAAATGTTGGCTTAAAACTCAACATTCAAAAAACTAAGATCTTGGCATCCAGTTCTATCACTTAATGCAAAACAGATGGGGAAACAATGAAAACAGTGAGAGGTTTTATTTTTGGGGGGCTCCAAAATCACTGCAGATGGTGACTGCAGTCATGAAATTAAAAGACACTTGCTCCTTGGAAGAAAAGCTATTACCAACATAGATAGCATATTAAAAAAACAGATATTACTTTGCCAACAAAGGTCCATCTAGTCAAAGCTGTGGTTTTTTCAGTAGTCATGTATGGATGTGAGAGTTGGAATATAAAGAAAGCTGAGCGCTGAAGAATTGATGCTTTTGAACTGTGGTGTTGGAGAAGACTCTTGAGAGTCCCTTGGACTGCAAGGAGATACAATCAGTCAATCGTAAAGGAAATCAGTCCTGAATGTTCACTGGAAGGACTGATACTGAAGCTGAAGCTCCAGTACTTTGGCCACCTGATGAGAAGAACTGACTTATTGGAAAAAGACTCTGATGCTGGGAAAGATTGAAGGTAGGAAGAAAAGGGGATAACAGAGGGTGAGATGGTTGGATGGCATCTCTGACTGGATGGACTTGAGTCTGACCAAGTGCTGGGAGTTGGTGATGGGCAGGGAACCCTGGCATGCTGCAGTCCATGGGGTCGCAAAGAGTCAGACTTGACTGAATGGCTGAATTGAACTAAGTAGGGAAACCACTAATTTAATAAGTCTCCTGCAAATAGTTTGTTTTTTCTAAATATATTAATCTAATGCTCTAATATTTCCATCACCTGAAAACGGCCCCACTCCCACACCTTCCCTAGGCAAACACTAATCTATCTCTAAAATTTTCCTTTTCTAGAAAATTCATATAATAGAACTATACAGTATGTAATTTTTGTGCTTGACTTTTTTACTTAGCATAATGTTTCCATGATTATCTGTTTTGTAGCATGCATTAGTACTTTATAATTTTAAGTTGCTGAACAGTATTTTTTGCATGGATATACCACATTTTATTAATCCATTGATGGACATTTCAGTTGTTCATGTTTTTTGGAACTGATGAATAGTTCTGCCATATATTGCATATATGTGCCTTTCTGTGGGCATATGCTTCCCCTTGGCTGGATTCCTAACAGTGAAATTGATGTGTTATATTTTAAGTTTATAGTTCTTTTTCAGAAACCATCAAACTGTTTTTCAAGGTGGCTGCATCATCTTGCATTTCCACAAGCAACGTATAAAGGCTTCAGTTTCTCCAAACCCTCATAAACACTTTTTATGATCTCTTTTTGATTATATACATCTGAGTGGTTATATAGTGGCATCTTACTAAAGATATTTATTTAAAGCTGGTGATGGTGTGTTTTATTATTCATGAATTTATGTTGAATTTTGTATGCTGCTTTCTATAGCTAGTATAATATGTTTTTCCTTTCTGATCTGTGAATGTTTTGAATGTATATCCTAATATTAATATATCTTACATTTCTGGACTAAGCAATGTTGCCAGAAGTGTCTGAGCACTATCAGAATTGGTTGATACATATTTTGCTTACTAATTTTCCACTTTTTGAAAATACTTCGGGTTGTAATTTTCTTCTGTATACTAACACAATCAATCATTTTTAATCAAGGTTATATCATAACATGAACAGTAATGAGTCAATTTACTGTTCTGCGTCTTCTTGAAACAATTTTAGGTGGAGTTTCTGTAATTAGGTTGTTGTCTAAATTATCGACATTCCCAAATGCATTTATATAGAATTGTAATAGTCTACTGCTGTTTTTATTACTAACTCTTGTTGCTGCTCCCATTCTAATCCCTTATATTACCAAGACCTTAGAAAAATGTGTTTCCTAAGATCCCTTCATATTATACATATTGTTATTGTCCAGTATTTTAATTCAAACTTACTTTATTTTCTACCCAAATTATTCATTATTTATGTTCTTGTTTATGCTGTCAATCAGTGATAAACTTTTGATTTCAAAATTCTTTGTTCAAATTTCCTTCTTGAATCTCTGATCCTGGGTTCATTTTCTTTCTTTCTAAAGAATTTTCTTTAGGCTTTTTTGTTGTTGTTGGGAACTTACCATCTGTCAGTGGCAAGTTCTGTGGGTTTATTATTTGTTTATTGGCCTATAACTTCATTGTCAATTATCATTTATTTGCTTATTTTCTTTTTGGTTATATGACTTGCTGAATTCCTTGAGGCATAATATAAAATCAGTATTTTTAATGCAAATGGTTTTTAGGAAGCACCAGAGAAGGGAGGAAAGTGTGTCAGGCAAAGATGTTTTTTAGGCTGAACTACAGTTTCAAATGTGGCCGCCATTGAATCCACGGAGCTCTGAAGCTGTAGGATGGCCCTTCACTGTTACTCTAAGTTGAAATAAGGAAGTTGAGCCTCCTTTTTCCTTATGCATCAGTCTTTGGACCTCAGCTGCCTCAAGGAAGGGCTGCTGATTTGAGTGGAGGCAGCTCTCCATGGTGAGGGTGATTCCTGAGGAAGGCTGATAATTGCAGTCTATCTGCTGAGAGCATTTACAGCAAGGGAAGCTAAAAATCATTCATTTGTAAAGTGGGATCTGGAAAGAATATGAACGTGTCCCCTATAGGTTCAAAAAAATCAACAGTGTTGGGAATTCCCTGGTGGTCCAGTGGTTAGGATGCCACACTTCCACTGCATGGGCCATGGATTCAATATTTGGTCAGGGAACTAAGATCCTGCATGCCTTGTGGCCAAAAAGTAAATAAATAATCAGGAGTATTTTCTCAAGTCTTTTGGGTTTTCTTTTTTTCTTTTTCTGGTGTCAACTATTAACCTGTTATAATTTAAAGTAGCCTTCCTTTTCTGTCGGGTTTCCTGGTGGATCAAATGATAAACAAATTGCCAGCAATGCAGGAGACCTGGGTTCGATTCCTGGGTCCGAAGATTCCCCTGGAGTAGGAAATGGCAACCAATTCCAGTATTCTTGCCTGGAGAATTTCATGGACAGAGGAACCTGGCAGGCTGCAGTCCATGGAATCACAAAGAGTCAATGACTAATACTTCTTTTCTGAATAATTGTTTTGGTTGTTTTTCAGTTACATTTGGTTCCTTCCTTCTTTCTGCTTCTTTCTATTTGGTTTTAATGTTAATTCCTGAATCAGAAGAAAAATGCTTTTAGTTGGCTGTTTAATAAAATTCTTAAATAGTACCTCTTATTCTGGCATTTACTGTCATCTTCTGATAATTCTACAGGATATATGTTGAATTTACTAATTTTGTCTCTGGACATATTAAACTGCCTATAACACTTTTAGTACTTTTTTCCCTATGCCCTCTTTGTTTGCCATTAATTCACATATCTTCTAGTTATCTAGCATTTCCTTCAACAAAATTTAAATTCTAATTTATCCATGCAACTAAACTTTTGTTCCAATCTTTATATTTCCTAAAATGATATTTTTAAAGAAGGCTTTCTACTATTTTAATAGAATGTTCTTTTCTAATATTTAAATTTTAATCATGTTGTAGTTATATTTTAACATACTATAGGTGAGTTTCAGGGGTCCAAATCCACAGATTGTTTTCCTGGTGATTCTCACTTAGGTTGACTTGAAGTAAAAGTGAAAGTTGCTCAGTCGTGTCTGACTCTTTGCGACCCCGTGGACTTTACATGGAATTCTCCAGGCCAGAATACTGTGGTGAGTAGCCTTTCCCTTCTCCAGGGGATCTTCCCAGCCCAGGGATTGAACCCAGGTCTCCTGCATTGCAGGTAGAGTCTTTACCAACTGAGCCAAAGGGAAGATTGACTTATTTTTTTAATAAAATTTATAAATTTGGTGAGGTCAGTATTATGCTTGGAAGCCCACGTTGCATAGTGATAAAGAATCCACCTGCCAATGCAGGAGACACAAGAGATGTGGGTTAGATCCCTGAGTCGGGAAGACCCCCGGAGGAGGGCATGGCAACACATTCCAGTAATTTTGCTTCGGAAATTCCATGAACAGAGTAGCCTGGTGGTCTTCAGTCCAGGGAGTTTCAAAGAGTTGGACACAGCTGAGCAGACACACATTATGTTATCTGTGGAAGTACAGTTTGTCTCAGACTTAAGGTAGTTCACTCCATAAATTCTGTTTCTTATTTGAGCCACTTCAGTGTTCAGAATACCCAGAAAATAATGCTAATTTCCATGGTTTGTATATTCCTGGGTTATTCAGGAATTATGAAATCAAGTTCTTTTAAGAATGAGTCTATGATTATAAATTTCATTGTAGCATCTTATACCTCCAGAGCTCAAGCCAAACCATCAGTTCAGTTCAGTTCAGTTGCTCAGTCATGTCTGACTCTTTGCAACTCCATGAACCGCAGCACACCAGGCCTCCCTGTCCATCACCAACTCCCAGAGTTTACCCAAACTCATGTCCATCGAGTTGGTGATGCCATCCAGCCATCTCACCCTCTGTCGTCCCCTTCTCCTCCTGCGCTCAATCCCTCCCAGCATCAGGGTCTTTTCCAATGATTCAACTCTTCGCTTGAGATGGCCAAAGTATTGGAGTTTAACCTTCAACATCAGTCCTTCAAATGAACACCCAGGACTGATCTCCCCTAGGATGGACTGGTTGGATCTCCTTGCAGTCCAAGGGACTCTCAAGAGTCTTCTCCAACACCACAGTTCAAAAGCATCAATTTTTTGGTGCTCAGCTTTCTTCACAGTCCAATTCTCACATCTGTACATGACCACTGGAAAAACCACAGCCTTGACTAGATGGACCTTTGTTGGCAAAGTAATGTCTCTGTTTTTTAATATGCTGTCTAGGTTGGTCATAACTTTCCTTCCAAAGAGTAAGGGTCTTTTAATTTCATGCCTGCATCAACATCTGCAGTGATTATGGAGCCCAAAAAATAAAGTCTAACACTGTTTCCACTGTTTCCCTATCTATTTGCCATGAAGTGATGGGACCAGATGCCATGATCTTAGTTTTCTGAGTGTTGAGCTTTAAGCCAACTTTTTCACTCTCTTTCACTTTCATCAAGAGGCCTTTTAGTTCCTCTTCACTTTCTGCCATAAGGTTGGTGTCATCTGCATATCTGAGGTTATTGATATTTCTCCCAGCAATCTTGATTCCAGCTTGTGCTGCTTCCAGCCCAGCATTTGTCATGATGTACTCTGCATAGAAGTTAAATAAGCAGGGTGACAATATACAGCCTTGACGTACTCCTTTTCCTATTTGGAACCAGTCTGTTGCTCCATGTTCAGTTCTAACTGTTGCTTCCTGACTTACATATAGGTTTCTCAAGAGGCAGGTCAGGTGGTCTGGTATTCCCATCTCCTGAAGAATTTTCCACAGTTTATTGTGATCCACACAGTCAAAGGCTTTTGCATAGTCGATAAAGCAGAAATAGATGTTTTTCTGGAACTCTCTTGCTTTTTCGATGATCCAGTGGATGTTGGCAATTTGATCTCTGGTTCCTCTGCCTTTTCTAAAACCAGCTTGAACATCTGGAAGTTCACGGTTCACGTATTGCTGAAGCCTGGCTTGGAGAATTTTGAGCGTTACTTTACTAGCGTGCAAGATGAGTGCAATTGTGCAGTAGTTTGAGCATTCTTTGGCATTGCCTTTCTTAGGGATTGGAATGTAAACTGACCTTTTCCAGTCCTTAGCCACTGCTGAGTTTTCCAAATTTGCTGGCATATTGAGTGTAGCACTTTCACAGCAACATCTTTCAGGATTTGAAATAGCTCAACTGGAATTCCATCACCTCCACCAGCTTTGTTCGTAGTGATGCTTTCTAAGGCCCACTTGAATTCACATTCCAGGATGTCTGGCTCTAGGTGAGTGATCACACCATTGTGATTATCTGGATCGTGAAGATCTTTTTTGTACAGTTCATCTGTGTATTCTTGCCACCTCTTCTTAATATCGTCTGCTTCTGTTATGTCCATACCATTTCTGCCCTTTATCAAGCCCATCTTTGCATGAAATGTTCCCTTGGTATCTCTAATTTTCTTGAAGAGATCTCTAGTCTTTCCCATTCTGTTGTTTTCCTCTATTTCTTTGCATTGATTGCTGAGGAAGGCTTTCTTATCTCTCCTTGCTATTCTTTGGAACTCTGCATTCAAATGGGAATACCTTTCCTTTTCTCCTTTGCTTTTCGCTTCTCTTCTTTTCATAGCTATTTGTAAGGCCTCCTCAGCCAGCCATTTTGCTTGTCTGCATTTCTTTTCCATGGGGATGGTCTTGATTCCTTTCTCCTATACAATGTCATGAACCTCCGTCCATAGTTTTCCAGCCACTCTGTCTATCAGATCTAGTCCCTTAAATCTATTTCTCACTTCCACTGTATAATCATAAGGGATTTGATTTAGGTCATACATGTATGGTCTATTGGTTTTCCCTACTTTCCCTTGTGGTTCATCTGGTAAACAATCTTCCAGCAATGTGGGAGAACTGGGTTCAATCCCTGGGTTGGGAAAATCCCCTGGAGAAGGGAAAGGCTACCCACTCCTGTATTCTGGCCTGGAGAATTCCATGGACTCTAGCCAAACTGTAGACACATCTTTATTCCTTCCTCTGACAACATGGGAGATTAGTTTCAGGTCCCTGAGTTATGGCTCTCTATGTCTGTTTTGGTGTATGTAATGGGGAAGGGAGTGGTGTCTAGGCCTCAATTCTCCAGGTGAAAGCCTGCCCAAGGTTTTGTTTCACATCCGACTGACCCAAAAAAAATATAAGTTCCTTGATTTTGAGGATAGGTAAAGTTCCGTCAAGACAGCTACAGTGGTCATTGCCCTCTTGTTTTAGTTTTCAGTTTCGCTTCAATGTGGTTTCTTGAAAATATTTTCACAAGTTTGGGTACATATTTTAACTATTGCTTTAACTGTTTTGTTGCAGTTGTTTTATATATATACATATATATATATAGCTATTTATAGTTTTGGAAAAAGAAAAATAGAAGTCCTTATATTTCACAAGCAACTATACTTAAAGCTCCTGAGGTCATGGGATGATGGACATTTCGATTTTCAATTAAGAAGTCATTAACATTTTCTCTCTAAAGCTGTTTCCATCAGGAATCTTAAAATATTTCATGAGTTTTTGCAAAAATAATTTTTCAGAAACTGTATCTAGCAATTAATCAAAAGGTCATATACTTAAACTGCTAAGAATCACACCTTTGCAGTTTTATTAAGGGAATGGTTGCATGTTACCAATAATTTAACTGAAAAAACATGCCATTTAAGTTAGTTGAGTATATGGATTTTATTTTTTCACTGTTATTTTGTGTTAGCTTTCTGGAACAACCACATTCTAAAATTGGTTATTCCAGGCCGTGTATATCACATTAAAGCACTATATCACTATAATTGCTGGTGTAACAGCTCTAAATTTCCTGACTCTCTGGACGTAATCATTGGCTTATGTTTGTGAAGAGGTGTGTGTGTGTGTGAGAGTGTATGTGTGTGTCTTTTTCATGAGCCTGGAAAGAAGCTTTGAGACATTTTGTATTCTGAGAATCAAAGAGAGAAATTGGTTAAATTGCTAACAGGAGGAAAACAAGAGAAAAAGAAAATGAAAAGAGGATTGAAATAATTTGGATACTGTCAAGAGAAACTGTACTGGATAGGTTACATAGACAAGGAAGATTTTTATCAACATTACCATAATAGAAGGAGACAGATTGAATGTAACTTTGTTGAAACAAAGGTCAGGAAAGTTTTTCAGCACTAGATGGACAGGTGAAAAATTACTGGAGGACACTGGGGAAGAGGTTGTTGAATGGGATTAAGCCTACTGCTTGCTAATGTTTGCATACTGAAGTTAGACTAAGACCTTTCCTCAGAGCCTAGGAGGGATGCTGTCTTTTTTTTTTTTTTTTTTAATTGTTATTGGAGTATAGATGATTTACAATGTAGTGTTAGTTTCAGGTGTACTACAAAGTGAATACATAAATATACATTTATGTATATGTATATATACATTCTTTTTTAGATTTTTACTATATAGGTTATTACAGAAAATCAATTAGAGTTCCTTGTGCTATATAGTAGGTCCTTATTAGTTATCTGTTTTATGTATAGTAGTGTTTATATGTTAATCCTCGTCTTCAAATTTATCTCTTCCCCCACATTTCCAGTTTGGTAAAAACAAATTTGATTTGAGATCTGTGAGTGTGTTTCTATTTGTACATAAGTTCACTTGTATTATTTCTTATTCCACTTGATAATTTTCTTTCAAGGGACAGCTCACGTCCTGGAGAAAGACAGCTGTGGGTTGAAAAACTGATGAGAGACTGGGGAAAAAACTTACGTTTCAAAGGGACAATGAAAGAATTTACAGTTTTAAGTTTTATAACATTAGTGTTCTAAGAAAAGGCAGGTCAGGGGCCTAGAGTCAGGAAGTTAAAGTTTAGTTCTAAGCCTTCTTATGCCTTGTTGAATGCACAGTACTAGAAGTGAGGGGTAATAAGATTATCCAGAGAGTTCAGAGTTCCCAGCACCTTGCTGAAAATGGAGTGTGACTGCTCAACTTCTTGCGGTAGTCTGCATTCTTCTCTGGAAAGCACACACTAGGACTTCGTGGGGCGGCTCCTCAACTGCAACAGTAAGGAGCAGCAGCAGGAGACAGCTGGACTATGCGATTTGTACTCACTCACTACTTAATAGGGCTTCCCAGATAGCTTAGTTGGTAAAGAAATTGCCTGCAATGCAGGAGACCCCGGTTCAATTCCTGGGTCAGGAAGATCTGCTAGAGAAGGGATAGGCTATCCACTCCAGTATTCTTGGGCTTCCCTCATGGCTCAGCTAGTAAAGAATCCGCCTGCAATGTGGGAGCCCTGGGTTCTATTCCTGGGTTGGGAGATCCCCTGGAGAAGGGAATGGCTACCCACTCCAGTATTCTGGCCTGGAGAATTCAATGGACTGTATAGTCCATGGGGTTGCAAAGAGTCAGACATAATTGGGTGACTTTCACTTTCACTACTTAATACTTTAAGTACCCAACAACTTTGAATGATTGGAGGAGAAAATATAGAATTCCAAGAGAGAATTATTTGGCTCCTTATCTAAAAAGAAATGATAAAAACTGTCTGGGGAGGGAAATAGAAATGAGTTGTGATATTTATACCTAATTACAGTGAGGAGATCCAATCAGTCCATCCTAAAGGAGATCAGTCCTGGGTGTTCATGGTAGGACTGATGTTGAAGCTGAAACTCCAATACTTTGGCCACCTGATGCGAAGAGCTGACTCATTTGAAAAGACCCTGATGCTGGGAAAGATTGAGGGCAGGAGGAGAAGGGGATGAAAGAGGATGAGATGGTTGGATGGCATCACTGACTCAATGGACATGGGTTTCGGTGGACTCCGGGAGTTTTTTATAGACAAGAGAGGCCTGGCGTGCTGTGGTTCATGGGGTCACAAAGAGTCAGATACAACTGAGTGACTGAACTGAACTGAACAGTGTCCATGGTTTTGCTGTTTGTTTTCATATTCTTTTTGCCAAGTTATCCCCCCAGATTGTCAGTGTTCAAGTTCTTTATATGTATAGAACTTCTTAAGGCTGACTTAATTTGACTATCTTAATATTTAAAGGGAAATAGTTATTTTTGAATTACATAAGTAAAATTTATTTTTTATTTTTAAAGGAAAACACTTTTATTAAATACTTCAGAGCAGATGACATGGAAAGTGTTTTAGTTCCATAGGTTGATTAAGAAAGTGAGACTGATGTGACACCATGAGAAAAAGTACTGTTTTGCAACAGACCTATCCTTTGGAGAATGCATCATTGATTATTAATTTCTGTATTACATCAAGAGTTGCTCAAGGATGGAAGATTTCATAGAACTAGAAAGAATATGAGTTATCATGCCTCACAGGTGTATAAACTGTAAAATTCAAAGGTCAGTGTCCCGGGTATGCATTTATTTTTTTACTTATTTTTTTATTGTTAGGAGTATATGTTTCATGACTACAGTTTTAGAGTAACACTACATTGAAAGTGAAGTGAAAGTGTTAATGGCTCAGTTGTGTCTGACTCTGCGATCCCATGGACTGTAGCCCACCAAGGTCCTCTGTGGAATTCTCCAGACAAGAATACTGGAATGGGTAGCCCTTCTCTTCTCCAGGTGATCTTCCTGACCCAGGGATCGAAACCTGGGTCTCCTGCATTGCAGGCAGATTTTTTACTGTGTCTGTGCCTCTAGGGAAGTCCAATACTATGTTAGTCATGCTATCAAAAGAAGAGATTATGATTAAAACTCTGTATTATACAGGAAAACTGACTGATAAAAATACGGTTTCAAATCTGTTATCTAATTGAGAAGAAATATAACATTTGCAAGTAAATTATGCATTTTTTGTGGTTCTACATGAATTAGCCCTGAAGAAATCTGCAATATCAAATAATTGTTTTAAATTATTATCAAAAGATTTTTAGAACCAATTAACTGGGTAGATATTCTAAAAATTCATTCAGGTACATAAAAAATGTTAAGATCACAACTGGTAGAAACATTCTTAGCTTTACTAGTTGCAAACTTTGGTGAAAAAAGTCATACATTTTCTCAAAAGACTAAATTAAAATATATGGAAAATTAATTCTCAGAAGGATATGAGAAAGAAAGAATAAAGTAAACATGTATTATAGTTAGGTTGGTATAACAGATATCATGGATTATAAGAAATTATACCATAAAAACACACCAACACTAAGAGAGGTAATTACTTTCTTCCTCATCACTGCTGGCACAAGTTACACTTTTTCACCTCTTCCTCACTGGGCACCACTATTCAGTTTGTTTCGCTAATATTTTTCAATTCAGGGCCTCTGAATATTTAAGTGATTCAAGACAGTCCTCAGGATTTCTCTATTCTCAATGTGATCTCTTGAGTTTCCATGTTCTAAACTCTCTCAATTTGCTAATGACTCTCACATTTGCACTTCCAGCTCTTATGTCTCATCAGATTTTATTTTGATCCACTGCTCATAAAACATCAACTATCTAATAGGAACCACATCAAAAAAAGCTTTTAATTATCCTCCACAAACTCTCTTCTCCCTTGTCATTGCTGATCTCAGTAAGAAATCTAATCCACTATTTATTCCATCACTCCAGAGTAATACTTAACTGATCTCTCTTCCCCTCTCTGTCTCACTCAGTCACACACTTTCATCACTTGTTGACAAAGCTAAAAAATTAATCCCCATTCCTCCTATAGGATTTTACTCTGGCTACTTATCTCGTGTCATTTTCTCCCCTGTTTTCTTCACTCATTCTCTTTCAGTCTAATCAACATCTTTATTGTCCTTCTAACTTACAACAAACACAAGTTTAGAGATGTTCTACTTTTTGTTTTCTGGGATATAGTTCTTTCAGATATTTTACAGTATGACTTCTTATGTTATTCGAGTCTCTGATCTGTTAGGCAACTCCTTAGAGATGCCTTCTCTGCCTTTCCTATCCAAAATAACCCTCCTATTGTGATTTTTGGCTTTTTATTTAATGTTATAAATTACTTATTTAATGCTGCTCATGTAAGTGCTATGAATCTGTGATAACTCTCTTGCATTTTATTGTATTTTTGTTTCTTTTGTCTGTTGGTTTTGCTTCTCTTTCTCCTTTAGAATGCAAGCTCTAAGATCCAGAACTTACTAGTGTTCTCAGTTGCCAAAAATGTGTCTGGTGAACTTAGTTGTGCCGTTAATGTTTGTCGAATGAATAGTTGCAGAGAGAATGGTACAATATGAAAAAGAAATTTACTTATGGATGTATAAAACCTAATACTCTATCTACTGTAATTAGTTCTGTATAAATGCTAAATTGCTTCAGTTGTGTCCTACTCTGCAACCTTATGGATTGTAGCCTGCCAGGGCCTCTGTCCATGGGATTCTCTAGGCAAGAATGCTGGAGTGGGTTGCCATGCCCTCCTCCAGGGAAATTTCCCTACCTAGGGTCCATCTCTTATTTCTCCTGAATTGCCCGGTTGGTATTTTACCACTAGCACCACCTGGGGTGTCCTGTAATTGACTGTAGGTTAAGATATGGCAATGGCACCTCACTTCAGTACTCTTGCCTGGAAAATCACATGGATGGAGGAGCCTGGTGGGCTGCAGTCCATCGGGTCGCTAAGAGTCGGACACGACTGAACGACTTCACTTTCACTTTTTACTTTCATGCATTGGAGAAGGAAATGGCAACCCACTCCAGTGTTCTTGCCTGGAGAATCCCAGGGACAGCGGAGCCTGGTGGGCTGCCATCTATGGGGTCGCACAGAGTTGGACATGACTGAAGCAACTTAGCAGCAGCAGAAGATATATCATCATAAAGAAGGACTTCTAAATGTATTCTTTCTGTATAGATTGAGACTTATTTCACACTTTGCATTTAAATAGGCCTATAACCAATTATTCATTGTTTACCTACCTTTCTCTTTTGCTTGCTGATTTGTAAGCCTTCCTTATGTATGAAGAATATAACTTTTTACTAATCACATGTATTATAAATACATTTATCACTTTGTCCTTTGCATTTTAATTTTTATATAAATTTTATATATAAAAATGCAATATAGTCAGAATGCATTTTTTTTTTCCTTTAATGGCCTATGCTTTTTTATGACTAGTTTAGAAAACCTGTCCCAACTCAAAGGTTACTATTTTTTTTTAAACCTCCATATTTTTCCTTCTTGTAATTTTTTTGGTTACTTATGTTAAAGCTTTGACACATTTGGTTTTATTTTTAATGTAAGGAATGAAGAAGAGCGTCTTGTTTTTCCTATCTACCTGCTTTGTCCCATATAATTTCCTCCCAATTCTTTTTCTTAATTTCATTTTTGTTTCTGGATTCTTGACCCTGAAATCACTTCTATTAATATCTGCCTACTGTATTAGAAACAAGAATAGTAACATTAAATTGGAGGGTTGTTTTTAATAAAAGGTAGAATTTGAAGTGGGTTTCAGAGTTCATTTTATGATGCAAAGAAAAATAGGGAAAATTGTCAAATATTGTACTTACAGCCTTCAACCTAAAAGTTTAGTCTAACATGAAATATTTACAGGTAGAATGAAGGAGCACATATTGCAATACCTTTACCAGTAGAGTTCATTGCTTTGTGCCGTCTTTTGAAATGTCTGAGTGAAAATATTTACATATTACTATACAAAAAATTACATTTATAGTTCTATGTGGGATTTGGAACCCTTCCTTCTAGATTTGGTTCTAAATCTACAACCAAACTGGTGAATAATCAGTTTTCTATAATTTCTCCCTTCCTCGTCTCTCCATAGGTATTCACTGAGGATTCTTTAGTAGATTTGAGCTTTGTGTCAGTTATAAAAGTATGAGAAATGCTATTAATGGGTAGGAGAGAATCCATTCAGCTCTGCAAACTGGATTGCAAATAAGATCACTGAAAACAACCTCCCTAGTGACCTCATTTTGGGTGGTTTGCCTTGTTTTTATAAAAGAATGTACTTGAAAGAAAAGGAAGCCAGAATCTCAGGAGATAATGAGATAGAACCAAGTGAAGATCTGTGGAGTGAAAGGAATTGGTTATCATGAAAAAAGAATGATGTTCTGACAGGAATATAGTAGATTATTTATTGGAAAAACCCAACCAGTGTTATACATTTTATAGTGAAATGTATTCTTTTCTTTTTAATAGGATTAGAAATGTCTTTAGGTCTTCATAACATATAAACATACATACTAAAACATTGCATTTCATGAACTTCAATGTCTAAGTTGTTTCCAGGAAAATGTATTTGCTCACACATTATTTCACTGTGGAGCAGTGCCTTCGTGTGCCTGTGAGGTGCAGCCTTGAAAATATCCTTATCCTTACTAAATTAGCCTATTAAAAAGGATAAATCATTGTCAATGCTTAGACATTTCGCCATAATCATTTCCTTGCTGATTCCTTAATTTCTCCCACAGTTTTAGAGAGGAGAATTATTTTATTATTTTTGCTTTTATTATCCCAGCTTTTTGTTTGTTTGAGGTGGGCCAGTGGTGCCTATGTGAGGTTTCTGTTTGTAAGAATATTTTTGTGTGGGTATCCAATCTCTACTACAGTCATCAGATCTAGTCAAAAAGAACGTTGAAAATATTAGTCAATGCAAATCCTGCCATCTTTGGGAATATGGTCATAACCAGAGGTGTTAGTGGAAGGAAATCTGGAGGCCCTTTGTCCTGTGGGCCTCAGTTCTTGGTAAGGAACTGATCACTAAAAGAACAGATCACTAAAATTAGGCAGACTGAGTGACTGATCACACACAAAGAAAAAATAGAACACCTCTAGAGAGAGGTGGGCCATGCCCAGAGGAGACAAATGACCCTGGAGGGCGGGTACAGAGTTTTTAAGGCAGGGTCATTTGCATAATCCAGGGGATCTTTGATTGACAGCTGTAGGTTATATAACAAGATGCTCTACCTCACATGTCCTTCTCATAATTCAGTCTATTATAATTAGATGTATTCATGGAATATTTATGAACAGTTGAGTCCAGTGGCTGCCAAAGATTTCCTTAATACAGGATAGTGTAAAGTATCCCCTGGAGAAGTGATAGGCTACCCACTCCACTCTTCATGGGCTCCCCTGTTGGCTCAGACTGTTAAGAATCTGCCTGCAATGTGAGAGACCTGGGTTCGCTCCCTGAGTTGGGAAGATCCCCTGGAGGAGGGCATGGCAACCCACTCCAGTACTCTTGCCTGGAGAACCCCCATGAACAGAGGAGCCTGGTGGGCTGCAGACCATGGGGTCACAGAGAGTCAGACACAATTGAGTGACTCAGCACAGCACAGAGTAAGGTGTGTGCACGTGCCAGAGTAGGGCAAGTCCAACCACTTGTCTGCTGGGGAGTTTTTATGCTCCCCTGATTATTTTTAGGTAATACTGGTGGAAGTATTAGGAGCAGGGCTGGTCAATTGCTTGGTGGGATTAGGCAGCTATTGGATGGTTAGCTGAAGGGGTCACCTCTCATTGCTCACAACTAACTTCCTGCCTATCAGAGGGGTCTTCAAGGACCAAGGAGCTGAGACTTGTCTCCTTGTAAGTAAGAAAACTGAGGCCCAGAGGCCAGAACTGACTTGATCAAAGTCACAGAGCCAGTTCATATCAGAACCAAGACCAGAACACATGGTCCTTAGCCCTAACGATGTGCTTAAAAGAAAAGGACATCCAAGTTATCTTCTAGCCCAACTACTCTGGTCCTGTAACACAATTTCTCCTTTTGTCCTTCTGCTAGAATAGACCTCAGTTGATTATACAAATCACCAGTGACCTCCTGCTCTTTGATCAAACATGCCAGGTCTCCCTTCTGTACCTGTCATCTGCTCCTGACTCTCTGGCTCACCTTTTCTGTGGCAGCATGAACCCCTCCTCCCTATTTTCCACACATTTCATTCTGTCTCCCTTATAAAAGGGGAAAAAAAGTAACACATTTACAGCTATATATGGTAAGGTGGTCTGCCTCCTGGGAAATCTGTATGCAGGTCAAGTAGCAACAGTTACAACAGACTAGTTCCAGATTGGGAAAGGAGTACATCAAGGCTGTATATTGTCACCCTAATTATTTAAATTATATGCAGAGTACATCATACAAAATGCCAGGCTGGATGAAGCACAAGCTGGAATCAAGATTGCCAAGAAATATATCTATAACCTCAGATACACAGATGACACCACCCTTATGGCAGAAAGTGAGGGAGAACTAAAGAGTCTCGTGATGAAAATAAAAGAGAAGAATGAAAAATTTGGCTTAAAACTAAACATTAAAAAAACTAAGATCTTGGCATCTGGTCCCATCACTTCATGGCAAATAGATGGGGAAAGAATGGAAATAGTGAGAGACTTCATTTTTCTCGGCTCCAAAGTCTGTGGATGGTAACTGCAGGCATGGAATTAAAAGATGCTTGCTCCTTGGAAGAAAAGTGAAAGGGAAAGTGAAGTCGCTCAGTCGTATCCGACTCTTTGTGACCCCATGGACCATAATCTACCAGGATCCTTAGTCCATGGGATTTTCCAGGCAAGAGTACTGGAGTGGGTTGCCATTTCCTTCTCCAGGGGATCTTCCCGACCCAGGGATCAAACCCTGGTCTCCTGCTTTGTAGGCAGACGCTTTACCAACTGAGAATACCTAGATAGCATAAAAGCAGAGACATTACTTGGCAAAAGAAGGTCCATCTAGTCAAAGCTATTGTTTTTCCAGTAGTCATGTATGGATGTGAGAGTTGGACTATAAGGAAGGCTGAATGCCAAGAATTGATGCTTTTGAGCTGTGGTGTTGAAGACTCTTGAGAGTTTCATGGACTGCAAGAAGATCCAACCAGTCCATCCTAAAGGAAATCACTCCTGAATATCCATTAGGACTGTTGATGAAGCTGAAACTCCAGTACTTTGGCCACCTGATGTGAAGAACTACTCATTGGAAAAGACCCTGAGCTGGGAAAGATTGAAGGCAGGAGAAGAAGGGAATGACAGAGGATGAGACAGTTGGATGGGATCACTCACTCAATGGACATGAATTTGAGCAAGTTCTGGGAGTTGGTGATGGACAGGGAAGCCTGGCATGCTACAGTCCATGGGGTCACAGAGTCGGACATGACTGAGCGACTGAACTGAACTGATGGCCAAAACATTCTTTCAGTTTTTAAGTAAAAATAAAAGACAAATTTTTCATTTTCACCTAGAACTTTATTGAATAATGCATATATCGTTTTGTTTCTCTGTCATTTTTCAGGCAACTTCATATTTCCACCTTCAGAAAAAATAAAATTTTTTAAAGCTTTTTGAGCAAAGAACTATTCCAGGTACCTTTTACAGTCTTCCATGGGATTTGAATTTTTTCCAGTAAGAGAATGGCTATGGGAAGGTGCAATGTCTGGTGAAGTAATAAAACATTATATGCCTAAAATGTTGCTTTCTATTTTTTTTTACTTCAATATAAAAATAGCTACACCAAAGTCCACCAATTTTAATTTTTTTAAAAAATGCTCACTGACACGACTGCTCTCACAATACTGTCTAACAAAATTGTTTTGGATGAAGTTAAAGAAACTAAGCTCTACTAAAACCATCTTATGGAAAAAAACTGAGTGAACATTTTGGCCAAGTCAATAAATTAATATACATAGATGGTTGAAATTATTTATAATTTTATAATTATTTAGAAATTATTAATCATGAACACTGACAGTATTTTGAAATGCTGAAAAACAGAGAAAGAGGTATTCAAGTGACTATAATAAAAGAGACAAAAAATAATATAGATGGTTTAATATTTTGGATAAATAGTCCTTTTCCAGTAGTTTCACACGGAAATATCATTTTTAAAAATATCAACAAAAGAAGTAAATGAACACCTGCTTGTTTACTCAGTGACAAAAAACTCACCATTAATCTAATAAACTGTAGTTCCCTAGGCTGGAAAACTTATTTAAAATCTCTCTGAGGCAAATATCTTTTCATGTTCATAAATCACTTTCTTTTGAACTCCATTTGAACTCAAATTAGCATAAAAATATTGAGATGAACACTGTTTTATGACTTTCATGTGTGAAGTGTCTTATCTGGATATTTCAATTTGATTGTCATTTCATACACTTGTATTTTAGTAGCATTTGACATAATTTTAATCAACAGTAGAACTATGAGCCATTTTTTCACCTGAGTTTTGGGTTTTGATCAGTTTGTTGTGTTTTTTCTTTAAAGATATGCAAGAGGATTGAGCTTTCTTGAGTCCTTCAGATTTTTATTCTCAGTATTATGATAGTTGTTAAGTTTCTCAATGTTACTTGTAAACTACAAATATTCGCGTAATTTTTATTTGAATCATAATAGATCATAATAGATTATGAATAGATTATCATAATAGATTATCACATAATAGATTATCACTTCATAATAGATTATCACATGTATGTAGAGAATGAAAATTGCAATGTATGTGTTTCTGATAGATTATTATTTGAATCAAATGCTGAAATTAGGAGAATATGCTTATTTCCACTTTATACAGCACCAATTTATATTAAAAACTAATACAGCAAAAATTTTATTCTTTGTGTTTTTGAAATTAAATTATAATTTATTGAGATAAATGGGTTCATACCATATTGCATACATGTGCACACATGGAGATATATATAAACTACATATATTTGTAATGGCTGAACGAAAGTGACTAGGATCAGTGGTGTAACAATACAAGATATTTCCTTTAAAAATAAATGATGTTATTTGTTACAAATGTTATATATAATTTCATATATGTAACTATAATTATATATAAAATTTAAAATATATGTACATGGATATGTATCAATTAATGATGCATGTAGTATTTAAAAATAAGTCATCATTGTGAACCACAGATGCATTCAGTGAAGTCATTTTGTGACTTTCATTTGGATAAAACATATTCACAAAGTGGTTTCAGAACTGGCTTAGTTGCAGAAACTTGGATTACACCACATTTTCTCTGAAACTTGAGTGAGCAGTAATGGCTGCCTTGGTGCTTCACTCCTGAGGTTCATTTATATTTTTCTGTGACTGCAGTATTAATTCTTAGAGACACCTGGCTCAGCTGTCTTCATCGGTTTAAATAGACATTACATCATCAATTTTCAAATCACAATAAATCAAGTATAGCTGTTGTTGAAAATCCATCTCTCTTCAGTCTCAGCTGTTAGAGTTATACATTCTGCATGAAATTTTAAATGAATCCATGGATTAAAAAATGGGTGTGTTAACCTCAGTATAGATGAATATTTTTAACATCATGGTGACTAGGACTTATAGAAAGTTAATTAAAGAAAGCAGTTGTAGTCACAGTCTTTGTATTATGTTATACATGTTGATGAACTATAAGATTTATAGAATTTCTTTTGATATTTGATACTCATACTGATTGTTGTATATTATAGGTGATTAGAACACAAATCTAAAAGTTTAATAGTAAATGTATAGTGTTTTCTTATTTGGTGATACAGCATGCTAAAATCACCAAATTACTACCTTAAAATCATTTTTTATTACTAATATGTTTACAGGATCTGTGGGGTCACGAAGAGTTGGACACAACTGAGCGACTTACTGAACTGAACACCTTCTTTACTCTCTCTGTCTCTCTCACACACACACATACACACGCACAAATGCATATAGACGCAAACACACCATATCACACATTTTATTTTTCAAAATGTGGTATTTTTTTAAAAAAAGAGACTCATACTCTAGACATTTATATGAAATTCATTTGTGTTACCTGACACTATACTAAATATATTTAAAACTCAGTCTAATTCTATTGATTAGAAATATATTAAGAAATCTATTAAATACTTGTATATCTAAATGTACACATATCTAAATGTAGACATGTGTATATTGTGTATGTATATATGTATAATTATATAAATGATTTTATGTAAATAAGCTTATACTATGTGATGACATACTGCATTTTCTTAGAACATGTATTTTCATCCTTATATTAAGCTGTCTCCCATTTCTTCGTATTTTCTTGACTCCTCTTACTCACCATTCCCTGCTACCCCTATCGGATGGTTATCTTTCTATGCTCTTTCTATACCCTTACAACTGCTGATTCCAAGGGAGAAGCTCAGATCTGCATTTATCATACAGATCTGGATAAGAGACTACCAGTGAAAGGCTCTTGCATACTATTTGAAAGAGTGAAGAATAACAGAGGCCATTATTCTTTAGATGCAGGTGTAGAAAGACTTGTAGAAAGGCATAAAATGCACAGCTGCTTCCTCCTGAGTGTTTGTGGACCACCAGCTAGGGGATTCAGACTCATAAAGTACTAGCAGCTTCTCTGATTGTGTAAGTCCCTTACTGACTTTATTGTAATACTTTGTATATGGAATCTACAGAGTATCTTATGTTTTCAACACACACACAAACATACACACAGGAATTTCATCATTGTTAGTTTTAAAATATGTATTACCAGCATGGGTTAGATTATAGCACTTCTCTTTATCTTATTTTTCTCACTAAGCCATTCCTCGTAAAAATCCTTCAAGTCACTTGTTTGAGCTTTAATGTAAGAACTACCGTGTACAATATAGTTATAACATAATGTAGTCACTCATCCCTGTATTAAAGGGTATTTATTTTCATTCACTTTTTTTTAAATAGTTATTCAAAATTGCACGTTGATCATCATTATACATATGCTTGCATCTTTGTCTTTTGAATTCTATGAATACGTCCCAAATAATGGATACATGGTATGTATATATGTATGAGGGTTTTGTGGGGTTTTCTGTATTTTAATAGATGTTGCAAGGTTATTTCCATAAAAGTATAATCTTTCAAATAAACACCAGCTATCAATGAAGTGCATATGTTTCTTTATTCCCACATTCATTACTAGCTTTTCTGTTTTAACTTTACCCAGTAAGTATAATGGATGTGATTGATATCTCATCCTCAGTTTATTTCTATGACTAATTGTTACTCTGAATACATTTTAATAGTTAGCAATTTGTCTGTTCAGTGAAATTTCTCTATATTATTTTTCCTTCTGTGTTTTTTCTTTTTGGTGAATATTTAAAACATTTTTTATGATAGTTTTAAATATAATCCTTCATCCTCAACTAGCATGGCAATTTGTAAACTAAAGTATTTGATTTTGTTTTTTTTTCATGTTCTGCTCTAGATAACCATGAATATAAACTTATTTATTTATACTATTTTTTTTTTTCTTTTCCAGCTTCTGGATTATCACAGATAAGGTCTTCACTACCCTGAGACTGGGTAAGTCATCCTTTAAAGCTTTTTAATGTTTAATGTTATATTGATTTTCAGCTTGTAAATAGATCTTTTGGAAAGTAGAAATGTGATATTAACACACCAAGAAAGTTGAAATAAGGTATGGTGTAAGGACAAGATACAATGAATATCTTCATAGAAACACACAGGTCTTAGCTATTCATATACAGAATTATATTCATATAGAGAATACAGTATCTGCTTGTTATCATGAAAATATCTTGAAAATATAAAATATGAAATTTCTAGTAACTGCATTGTTGAAAGTGAAAGTGCTCTTTGTGACCCCAGGGGTTATAACCAGGCTTCTCTGTCCGTGGAATTCTCCAGCCAAGAATACTGGAGTGGGTAGTCATTCCCTTCTCCAGGGGATCTTCCCAACTCAGGGATTGAACTCATGTCTCCCTGCACTGCAGGCAGATTCTTTACCATCTGAGCCACCAGGGAAGCCCAGTAACTATAGAGGAACACACAATTCTCCTGGATAAAACATTTACCAATAAAACCTAATACAAATAGAGTATGTACGACTTTGATGGGTAAAGTGAGTGTAGAGGAGAGAAAAGGATACATATCTGATTGGGAAGATTAGTGTAAATTTTATATCAGGCTTTATTTTAAATGACATTATGTATATGTAAATGATATTATTTATATGTGTGTGTTTGTATGTACATGCATAGCACACAGAGGCACAACAGCGTGTGTTTAGATAATGAGAACTCAATTGTAGTTGATGACTGCAAAAAAAGTTTGATTTTAGATTGAGATTTCCTAATAGAATATATGTTATGAAAAATAAATTTCTCTTACCTCCTTTTCTTAACCTGAAAACAGTATTTCACACTAGAGCTATTTGATTTTCCAGGTTTAAAATTGATGTCACCAATTACTCAATTTCAGATGATTTAGAAAATATTTGCTTTTAGATATAGTTCTAAACATAATTCTCTTTAAAATATTACTTAAATAATTAAATCAAAATGAGTATTAGTTATTGGTGCAATAAAAGTAGATAGCTCTTTGTATTTATTTTTAAAATATTGAATCGTCCTTTCAAATACAACATAAATATAAGCTTTACTAATATGCATGTTATAAAATTGAATGGGAAAACTATATTGCATTGCATATTGATGCTCTAGGAAGTAATTTACATATAGAATTTTTCCAAATATAACCATGTAATTATTGTTTTAAATATATGATATATTTTAAATGTGATTTGGCTTGATCAACATCAAAGACAAATATGCATATATTTACCATTCAGATATTTACATGCAGAATTAAGTTATGATATTAACTTTTGCAATGTTATGCATTTTATCCATTCTCCAATAAGATTAAATGTTAGCATAAAATTTAGGCTAATATTTGGAGAAAATGACTGGTGAAAAGTCTTCTAATTAGCTGTGTCCAGTTTAATATATTTTAATATAAATAAGCAAAGTACTTTGATCTGTCACTGAAATTGAAAGTGAAAACGAAAGTTCTGCAAATTAGTTCTAATTTTAAAAGGTTTCAAGAACTTTATTAGATGATTCCAAAGAACGCAAATTTGATTTCAGGTTCTAGGAATTATATTAAGTTTGTGCACACTGAAAATGTCCACAGAATAATTAAAACACTAGGTTTTGTTTTTATAGACTATAATAGAGTAAAATATGCATGCTAATTTGGAAGGCTGATTAACCAATTCTGTTTCATTTTTGATTATTTGAACACCAAGTAGAAACACAGGTCCTGGACACAGAACTAAGGTCAACATGACTTTTCTGCTGATTATAAAAGATTAAAAGCTAAAAAGAAAATAGTTTTTTGTCAACCCTATGAGAAAAGATATAAATTTCATTGATTTATAATAAAACATTTCACTTGACTATGTCACCTTAATAGTTTGCCACTATTTTCCCATATTAACATACAGAAAATTATGTGTTACTCTCTACCTTTGTGTACTATTAGTTTCTAAATTTATGTAACTACATTAATGATAGAATTAGCATTAGACAAATTGTATTAATGTAAAATATTAGATAAATAGAAAATCAGTATTGAAATTTTATGTACTTAATGAAGACCTACTGAACGAAATTATATTTTTCCTCTAGTGAAAAATTCCCTTCAGTTATAGTCCCACTTTTTCTTTAATTATCATGCAAAAAAAATTTTTTTAATCTTTATCATTGTAACAAAGTTCATACTGAACAGCAACAGAAATTATTCTAGCCTAATTAAGCTGAAGGTTTATGTATTAATGGATATAAGGTAAAGTGGAGAACCTTTGGAAGTACAGGAAATGGGGGTTATAGAATGCATAGCAAGAAATTATGTGCAGATAATACCATAGCTGCCTTCTGTTACAGAACCAGTTTTATCATGGTTGTGTATGAAGCATCTCCCTCTTCTTCTGCAAGTTAATCTCACTATAACTCTCTCTCCCTCAATTGATGCTGGAGATAATAGCTCCTTTTCATGCCACTCCCCTTCAAACTGTAATCTCTAGGGGAGGCCTCTGATGGGCTGACACAGGTTCTATGCAGTGCCATAGTGCACAGTATTCTGGGAAAGCAAATGTGTGGCCTCCTGTCATGAAATGAGGCTCACAATTTGCAAAATGGAAATATGTAAAGGATGTTTAAATGGTGAAAGATTGAAAAATATTCACTATCAATGCAAAAGTACAACTCCACCCTTAAGGTAACTTGCAATATTTTATTCTGTGTGTTACATGTGAACTAACAGAGTAGACATTTAGTCATATTCTTCATTTTTCTTGAGCTGTTACTTGAACTTATAAAGCTCATGAAAACATAATACTTCATGGCACATGCAGACCAGCACAATCATTCAGTGTATAGTAAAAACATACTGAAATCCTTCTCTCATGC
Organism: Muntiacus reevesi; assembly: GCF_963930625.1. Classification (NCBI taxonomy): domain Eukaryota; kingdom Metazoa; phylum Chordata; class Mammalia; order Artiodactyla; family Cervidae; genus Muntiacus; species Muntiacus reevesi. The sequence continues at coordinate 52,782,274 of NC_089259.1, read as the reverse complement.
CTGTTAAGTATAAAATATAAAAAGGCACTCAAATGCTTTTCTTATTGTCATAGTTGCAGTTTATCATAATATGTATGCAAGTGAAATTTGACTTAAATTGGCCTGTATTTCCAATCTAGTTATGTCATTTACTACTTTTGTGACTTTGGATAAGTTAGTCAACTAATCCAAGGCTCAGTTTTGTGATTTATGTCATTATAATAAAAGCAACTCTGCTGTTATTTATATTTAAAAACATTGAAGAGAAAAGAATTAAGCACAGTGTCATGCTATTGACCATCCAATGAAACATGACTGGCTAAAGAAACAAAGAAACTAAAAGATCAAAGAAGTAGGAAGTTTGTTATTGAGGGGGTAATTTTGTTATTGATGGGCTTCACTTGTGGCTCAGCTGGTAAAGAATCTGCCTGAAATGCAGGACACCTGGGTTCGATCCCTGGGTTGGGAAGATCTCCTGGAGAAGGGAAAGGCTACCCGCTCCAGTATTCTGGCCTGGAGAATTCCATGGACTGTATAGTTCATGGGATCTCAAAGAGGATCTCAAAGAGTCAGACACAACTAAGAAACTTTCACTTCACTTTGTTATTGATATAATTAGCAAGTCAAAATATGCTTGACTAATGCTTTCTGTAAGATGCCAAAGACTTGTAAGAACTTCAGTCATCCATCATCTGAAAACTTGGTCTTAAATAACGCAGAGAGCTTCAGTGAAATAAGAGCATGACTCTTTCAACTGACATACTATGGCTTTATAGTCATCATTCCTCTTTATGTGTAAGGAATAGAAAATTACCCAGTCGACAGTGAGCATTGAAATCATGTCCTGGATTGTGTATACAAAGAATCTCAATTTCTGTAGTGCAGAAGATTAGCTAATGAGGGCTTCTCCAGCTCCTCCTTACTCATACGAATTATTATGAGACATATGGACAAGTTAATGACAGTTTTGAGGAAAGCCAGAAAAATATAAAAGACCAGGTTTGTGTGATGGGTATAAGGCAGTCAACAACACCAAGGTAGAAAGCACAGATTTCAGCTTAATAAAAAAAAAAAAAAAAGAATATTAGAAAAAAAACACTTTTTAAAATATATGAGCAAGGTACTGTGATGGTATACAGGCAAATCCAATATATTGATAATATATATATACATGTATATATATATATGAAGTCTAAAATCATAAAAGATATCGAAAGGATATCATATAGTGATGAGAAGTGTCTATTTAGTCTGAAGCTATTAAAAAGTCATACTTGAGTACAATTTGTTAGAGCTACTATGATATGAAGGCATTAAGATATTGGAGGAATGCTGATAAAATGAGTTTAGCAGTAGGAGACCTTCTTTGCACTTTTGGCTCTAAAACAGATTTGTTCTTTGACTCAAATAAAATCCAATAACCTTAAGCCTCAGTATTTTAACCTATAAAGTATAGGATTCTAGCAAAGTCATTTCTCATCCTGATCTTAAATAATTTTATTTTTTCATATATTAACTAATTCAATAGCTTCTTAGATCTTAAATTCTAAAAGAGCTGACCAAAGCAATAAACAGGTAAACAAATAGAGAAACAACATAAATGCAAATGGTGGCAAGCTTTACAAGAATAATATGTGCGTGATGTGACATTTACTAGTGAGAAGGGATTCGGTTCAGTTCAGTTCAGTTGCTCAGTCATTTCCGACTGTTTGCGACCCCATGAACTGCAGCACGCCAGGCCTCCCTGTCCATCACCAACTCCCGGGGGCCACCCAAACCCATGTCCATTGAGTTGCTGACGCCATCCAACCATCTTATCCTCTGTTGTCCCCTTCTCCTCCTGCCCTCAATCTTTCCCAGCATCAGGGTCTTTTCAAATGAGTCAGCTCTTTGCATTAGATGGCCAAAGTATTGGAGTTTCAGCTTCAGCATCAGTCCTTCCAATGAACGCCCAGGACTGATCCCCTTTAGGATGAACTGGTTGGATCTCCTTGCAGTCCAAGGGACCCTCAAGAATATTCTCCAACACCACAGTTCAAAAGCATCAATTCTTCAGTGCTCAGCTTTCTTTATAGTCCAACTCTCACATCCATACATGAGGGATTGAGGAGATAGAATTACATTAGATATAATGATTGCAGATGGCCTCTCTGTGACAGTAATATTTGAGGTGAGAACTGAAGGAAGTGGAGTGTTAACACTTCTGCAGTGTTAACAAGAAGAAGAGACTTTCAGGAAGCCACGCTTACAGGCTAATGTGCTGAGTTAGGAAAGAACCTACTGCATTTGAACAGTGTAAGGATAGCTGTGGGGCACACTGGTTAAGAAGAAATTTTGGAAAAGTAGGTGCTGCTAGTAGTGAAGAACCTGCCACCCAGTGCGGGAGACATAAGAGATGTGGGTTGGATCCCTGGGTCAGGAGATCCTCTGGAGAAGGAAATAGCAACCCACTCCAGTAATCTTGCCTGGAGAATCCCATGGACGGAGAAGTCTGGCGGGCTACAGTTCATAGGGTTGTAGAGTCAGACACAGCTGAAGTGAGTTAGCATACACAGAAGATCTTGTAGTTGAGACTTTATTCTTGGTGCAAAGAGAAGTTGCTTGGGGACTAACACAAAATCTGACACGACTGGATTTATATTTTAAGAAATATCCTTGGGCTGCAGTGTGGAAATGGGTTATAGGAGAGGCAGAAATGAATGAAGACAGTTCAGAGGAGCGTTTTATCCTCTTCTGTGAAGGATGGCTTGGGCTAGGGTGGAAGGGGACATGGATTGGTCTGAGAGTAATCTGCTTTTCAATTCTGGTAATAGTTTGTTCAGCATGCAATCTGTGTCAGTCTTGTAACTGAAATAAGGGCTGCTTTTGGAGATTGTGATGGACATAGCGATGGGCCTCACAGTCTCTCTGTACCTTCTCTAAAGGAAGACTCATTGCACCAGTTCAGAGAGTGCTGTCAGCAGATAGCCTTCAACTTATCCTCCTCGTGGTTGTCTCAGTTGCAAAGAGCCACCTCCTCCCAGCTCACACTCTTAGGGAGTGGTCCGTATTCAGTGACAGTTTAAGTAAGAAGTATAAAGTCTTGCATTCCTATGAGTTTGCTTGAGAATGTCAGGCCTGCAATGTACCTGCACTCTTGTCTTTGCTCAGTTCTCCACAGATGTTGATCACAGTGACACTGCCTTATAAGCATCCTGGATTCTAAGTCCTGTCTCAGAGTCTGTCCTCAAACCCAGACTGTGATGAATAGTGTGGATGTCAGAGATAATGAAAGAAAGAAGGAATGGGGGCTGATTTGTGTTTCACTTACTCTATTTTATAGGTTCCTGTGACATTTCTGAAATGAAGAAGGTTGGGGGAAAATATATGTCAGATTTTAACTCAAATACTGCTTTACACATGTTGAATTTGAGGTTGCCTAAGTGACATATTAGTATAAAAATTATTTGGCAGTAGATTATGAGTTTACATCTCATAAGATATGTTACACATTTGGGAAGATCCTGAATGTGGATAGCATTTATAATGATGGCATAGATGGGATAACATAGAAAGTGTGTGTGGATGATTATGAGAAGGACAAAGAATAAACCCTACATCAAATTAAAGTTTAAATACTAAGAAGGTGCTTCTGGTATCAGCTGAGATATGTAAAGAACTTAGAAATTATTATTTCTATCCCTACATCAAGAAAAGGCTGGACAAATTGGAAAATACACCTTTTAGGCAGGTTATAAGAGAAACTTACATTCCAGGGAAAACCTTCACCCCAAAATATAGGAGAAAAGTATATTTAGAGAGAGATGCAGCAACTGCTTACATGAATGGATTTCTGGAGGTTAAGTATGGGCTAGAGTGGCAGTGAGAAACTGCTAGGGGCTATCACGTAGTCTCGTGGGCTTTTCCTCCAGGGATTCACCAGGTTCTTGGGATCCTCAGCCCCAAGAAAGATCCTGCATGACTTTGGACCTGAGAGGGAAAGAGTGACCATTGTGAAACATACCTAGAAATTTCTCTATAGCAAGGATCTGTGCTATAGGGATAGAACAGATTTTGCCAGAGCACAATTCTGAAAACTAAAAAAAGTCAGGGGTGTGGGAATTTTATCCCACTCAAACCCTTTCCAGACTTCCTGTCTAACTAAAAGAAGAAGAAGAAACAAATAGTTAAAAGGGAGCATGGCCTCAAGGAAATGGACTGGGAAATATGAAGACAGGAAAGGGAGTCTGAGACAAAAGGGAATAAAATGTATGTGAGCAAGGGAAGGGACAGATCCTTATAAGAGCCACGGGTCTAAGACATGGAACCTGTAAGTTCTGAGCAAGACTGCGGGAGTCTAATTGAAAGAGTATAGACACCCTCGAATACTACATCACCATGTCAAGGCAACTCCAGTGTAATAGTGCATTTCAGCTAAAAGAGCAGTAAGACACAAATTCCACCTGAAGAGTAGTTTATAGAGAAGTCCATCAAGAAACATCAAAAAAAAAAAAAAAAGTATTATGCAAAGAGACACAGCTATTTTGAAAACAAGACTCAGATATGATAGTGGTGTTGGCATAATCAGTCAAGAATAGAATGATTAATATGTTTTCAGTTCTGATGGAAAGAGTAGACAACAATCAAAAATTGTGGATAATGCAAGCAAAGTTAGAAACTCTAAGAAGTAAAATAAAGTGTTAGAAATTAAACAAAAAATGTAACAGAAATTAAGAATGCCTTCAATGATTAAGTGGTAAACTCAACATAGCCAAAAAAATATCACCAAACTTGAATACAAATCAATAAGGTCACAAAGTAGATTAGAAAGAGAATGAATATTGAAAAGAATAGCAACATAGAATGGAAGATGAAGGACTGTGGGACAATATCAAAGAACGTAACCACCAAAAGAATAAGAGAAAGAGAGTGAAGAAGAAATATTTAAAGAAAAAGTATTAGACAGTTTTGCATAGTTAATACCAGATGCCAAACTAAATATGCCAGAAGCTTTGGGTGCACCAAATATAAACAAATTACCAGTAAGTCTGTAAAAGAGACTATCATATTCAGGTGGTAGAAAACTTCAAAGAGAAAATCTTGAAGGAAGTCAAGAGAATTAAAAAATGCCTTATAGAGGAACCAGGGATAAGAACTACAGCAAAATTTTCATCAGAAACATGCAAATAAAAAGACAAGACTGAAATAGTTAAGATGTTAGTAGGAGTTGTGGGAGACACCAGTCTAGAATTCTGTATCAACAGATAGTATCCTTTAAAACAAAACTGAGAGAATTCATTACCAGAAAATTTATCATTAAAGAAATGTTAGTAGAAAATATTCAAAAGGAAGAGCACTGGAAAAGGAATATTGAAGGTAAAACGCATCTTTTATGTTTTGTATTCTTCATTGACCTAAAAATAAGAGATTATTTTAAGCAATAGTACTGACAACAAGTGGCTCAGTGGTAAAGAATCTGCCTGCCAATTCAGGAGACACAGTTTCAATCCATGGGTCCAGAAGATCCCACAGAGAAAGAAACGGCAACTCACTCTAGTATTGTCTGGAAAATCTCGTGGTTAGAAGAGTCTGGTAGGCTACAGTCCATACAGTTGCAAAAGAGTTGGATGTGACTTAGTGACTAAACAACAATAACAAATTGACAATGTATTATATGATTTAAGAAGCAGTGTCTCAAGGATTGGGAGGGAGAAACTGAGAGGACCCTGTTAGAAGGAACTTCTAACATGTGTAATACATATGATATGAAATAATTTTCTTTGAAGATAAATTTACTTTAGATGCTCAGTTTAAAATGGTGGATAACCACAGACATTTGTTTTAAAGATGCATAGTTGACATTCTAAGAGAGAAGATAAAATGGAACAATATAAAATGCTCAATTAAAACAGAAGGCAAGAAAAAAGAAAAAAAAGACAGTAATGATGCAAAAGAGTTATAAAGATACTTATCCATTATATCAATAATCATTTTAATAAATCTGAGAAGCTTAAACCACCAGTTTAAAGAAATTTATCTATGGTTATTTTTGCATTTTGGGGAAATGGAAATATATAAGAATAAATTACAGTGTTTTCAAGGCTAGGGAGCTTACACATATTTCCTATATCATAAAGAGATAACAAATATCAAAGGTAATGCTCATGTCCAGGGAATAAATCTTCAACCACTAGATTTCTTAGATGAGCCTAGACTTTATAAAGCTGGAAATTTGCTGACATGTTGAGGTCTGAACACCAAAGGTCCCTATTTACCCATGCTTTTGACTTAAACAGAGGTAGAACTTGTTTCTTCCAAACTTTGTTTATAATTTTCTTAGAAAAAAGGGAATATACTCATGCAATTTTGAACCATGACCCAGTAAGTTTTCCTTCATTAAATAGTACTTGGATTTAATATACACTCACACATAAAGAATCTCTAGGCTTGGTGCAGCCTGGGTACTGATTATCAGTAATGAATATAAGATTTCACAAGTGACTGGAAAATCATGCCTAGTATACAGTTGCTGGAGACTTTTGTGAGAAGATTAATTATAAAGAATATTCACAGTGACTTCAGGTGAAATGGCAAAGCATGATTAAACATGTTTAATAAGAAGTAAAAATCTTAAAATGGGTTAAAGCTACCAAGATATGTTAATGATTGATATCCATGCTATATATCTATTATTCATAAACATATGTATCTAAGGCTTGTGCATGTACTTTTATGTCTTAATGCAAAATACTTATGTGAAAGCTTCAGAAATACTTGACACACAAAGTGGAAGTCTTACAATTGATATTTTATAAACCTTTAAAGTCTCATAATTTTTACAGTTATAAAAATTAACATTCCTACCTAAACTAAGTCAGAAAAATAGCTCTTTAGTTGATGCTGAAATTTCTTGGAGATAGTAAAACAGCATAATCTTTTCTTCTCTGAAATACATCATTAATATTTATTTAAAAAGGAATATTCAATCAGATTTAATTTGCTTCAAGAGACAGACAAGGAGCCTCATTAGTTTTTCGTACATAATGTCAATTTGATCTAAGCCACTGTCTTTCAAGTGTCATAATAGGGTAAGGTATTTAATGTGGAGGAATGCTTCTTATAACAATCCTAAGACTAACCACTTCCTGTATACGAGACACTGTTCCCCATGTGTTTTAAAACCTTTAATCCTCACAATAGCTTTATGACATAGTGATTTGTTTGAAGACTTGAGCACCCAGTGTAATGGTAGAACTGGGGTTTCACTTTTGAGTCCAGAGACTGCTGTTTGAACCAACCTCAGTCCAGTAATGCTCCCTCCCTTCCAGTTTCTGTTTCTTCATACTGCATCTAACTGCATGTGACTAAAGTTCACTTAGGACTTTAATATTATGGTTCAACATATAAATTAGAGGAGACTTATTTTCCAAGAATAAGGAGTCTGTATTTCTTCTTCTGATTAAGAGAAATAATATTTGGACTTTAAAACTTGTGTTAATGCATTTTCAATCAAAATGTTTGCTTACTATTTGATTTGGTATACATTTCATGCTGCTTTGAAATAGAATTTGTCATATTTGTTAGAATACCTTGATTCAATATTATGAAAGGTCATATTCATAAATTTCCTAATGTTAGTAAAAGCTAAAGTTAAAAAAATTATCTTAGCCAAACCTTTATAGAGAAAGTTTGAAATGGATTTCCAATTAATACTTGAAAGGTCAGACAACACAGATGACTTTTTGCTGTCAGGTTAAACATGACAGAAAAAGGAAATAATCTTTAAAAATAGCTTAAATATATCATTTCAATTTAGTACTTTATTTCTTGTAACAAACTAAAGTTATATCCTGAAAAGGTTAATAAATCTTATTTTAAGAACCTATATTTTTACTTGTGATCAAGTGAAATAAATAGATGGAAAGGTGATGTTTTTTAAAAAATCAGTAAAAAGTCACAAAGTAGTTTCCTATGTGATCCTGTTGCACCGGAAATCTTAGAAAGTAAAAATAAATAAATAAGCTAGTCAGGTGAATTGGGAAGCCAGAGAGTTAATGTGACTGATACAAATCATCATGGCACACTAGAGACTTCTAATCATGAGGCTAATTACTCTTCTGGCTGTTTCTAATCCCTTGATTTGTTTGATGAGAAGCACTGGTTGTGGAGTAATGTTTGGGGACAGAGACTTCTCTGTTCTAAAAGGCAGTTGATTTGAGCAGGAAAATTCCGTTGGAGATTCTCAAATGGTTGAGAGAAATACTGAGTATCTATCACATGTAAATATATGGATATGAATTGAATGGGAAAATGGAAACTATAGATTCTGGAACAAGTTTATCTAAACTACAAAGACTAATACTTAATTAAAATGGATTAGGGTTTATCCAGGACTTTTCCAGGGCTCCCTGGTGGCTCAGACGGTAAAGCATCTGCCCACAATGCAGGATACCCGGGTTCGATCCTGAGGTTGGGAAGATCCTTGGAGAAGGAAATGGCAACCCACTCCAGTACTCTTGCCTGGAAAACTCCATGGATGGAGGACCCTATCAGTTCATGGGGTCGCAAAGAGTCGAACACAACTGAGCGACTTCATTTTCACTTTCAAGGCAAAATAAGCAAATTAAGGAAGATCTTTATGAATAAATAAGGAACAGAGGTTAGGTGACTACTTATAGAAAGTAGGCAATCATGAGAAAAATCAGTGAATTTCCAAGTCAAAGTAAAGCAGTCATGTAGTTGAAAAATGCATGAATGAATAGATAGCAGAGTCAAGGCCTTCCTAGATATTTTGAGGATCAAGAGCTGAGTTCATCAAGAGATTTATAAATTGCATTTCAGTGAAATGTCACAAGATTTTACCAATAGCTGCCACAAATAAGTCCCTCCAAGGTTTAAAGAAGCAATGGCTTTAAGAAAAATGCCTCTTGGAGAAATGCAAGGTATCAAAGGGAAGACCAAAAATATGACTTATTTGATATTCACAGAGACAAACCATATTTAATTTTAGTTTTTGTATCAATATCTGTCTGTGAAAGAAAAGGATTACATATTCTATTGTTACCATTTTGCTTTCTTAAAATTTTACATTTTTAGAAATTTAATATGTTAAGTTTTACTTATGATGCATTAAATGATAAATTAAGTAATAATCATTGTCAATACTCAAGGAAATATCTTTTTCATTGATTTTTCACAAGCAACCAAAAAAGAAAGATTTTCACAAGTTATTGGATTCAGTAAGCAGTAGAGTATTTGTTACCCTTTCCTCAGACTCCTCCTGCAGTGAATTCAAGGACTTAGAGCCAATATATATGCATAGAATAAAGCATTTTCTTGTGTGTGGTAAAGAGGAACATTATGGAATTTCTAAGGATTATTATATTAAAATGCAAAAGTTTGCAACAGATAAATCATTTATATGCACAATAGAGAGCATATTTCTTTTTGACAAATTCTGACTGACAAAGCATAACAGGGATGTTAGTACTCTTAAAGACCTGACACCTTTTTACCTCTTTTCCATTGCTAATATGAGGGCGGGGTGTATCTTGCTTTCTGATGCAGTTCCCAGAATACCATTTGTCTTGGTAATTGACCAGGAAGACTTACCTTTAGAAACAAATGAGTGAACCATAGTAAAATGAATTTAGAAGAGTAAAACTATTCATAAATTATTTTAGATAAGTTGGTTAATTTCTAATATAACTTTGACTTATGTTTCATTCAAAATCTTACCCCAGATATGATTATTTTGAATATTAAATTTGTTTAAATTAATTTACCCTAAGAATATGACTCATTATTTTAGCAGAAAATATTATTTGCATTTATTTGCTTTATGTAAGGATATGTGTTTTCAGTATGACTAAATAAGAGATATAGAACAACCCTTTGGTATCTGTGTTTTCTACATAGGTGTTAAGGCACTTATGCAAATATGTTGGTTTATATTGTATTTCTTTTTATAGCATAAGGTTCATTTTCTAGAGTACTTTATTGCTTTGACTCATGACTCCTCTGGATAGTCTATCTGTACCACTTTTCTTTCAAAATTTTGTGTGATTCTGAATATGGTAAATTGTTATGTGAATCACAGTTTATGAGCTAGCAAAATTACTATCTATTTAGTTCAGAGCTATATAAAATTTTGATCAGAATAAGTATAAAATGTAAGATACAGTGTATTATACATGGTTTCCTGCATCTATGATAGGAAGAAAGTTGGTAGAAATTTTCTTAAAGGAGAGGAAATCCTTTTTTATACTAAAGATCTAAAGAAGAAGATATAATAAAGAATATGATTAGAATATTTTTGTTTGTAGTGAATATTGCTTCCTTTATTACTAGTGCCAAATAAAATATGAACAATTTAATGTCAAATTTGTCATAACACAATTTTTATGAGTGAAAAGTCCATCCAGAATTAGCCCTGTCACTTCACGTGAGTCACATGAACTATTATGTTAAAATAGTGAATGTCCTTGAAAAAAAAAGTCACATTCACTCTCCAAATGCACATGCTGCACTGTTTTATTTGTTTGTTGCTTTAATAATTGCAGTATAGCACATTAAACAAATTTAAGTAATTGAAGGAAATACCAGTACAACTTTTAAAATTCAGTTTTTCCCAAAAATGCTTTAAAAATTGGTTAAAGCTTAAAAAACAAACAAAAAAACTCTCTGCTTGTCATATATACTAGGAGAGAAAATTGCAGTTCTTAGAATTTCTGTTGAAAATTTGTGCATGATAAAATAGTCATGGAATATTGGAGCTTAAATACAAGCTTAAGATCATTCAAACTCTGCTTGATGATCAACAGGCTTCCTTCCTGTTTTCTATAAGCAAGAGGATATCCTCATCAGGTGGTTCTGGTTGCTTTGCTTTGGTACTGGAACTGAAAAAGCATTCCTTAGACCTACCACAAGGAGCTGCATGGAGTAAAACTCACATATAGTCTGGACTACCCTGAAAAGGACTAAACCTGAGGCAGGAGGTAGATGTCCCCTGCCCCCCAGGATAAAGCAACTGGAGATTCAGTCCCTAATGACCCAACACCAAGACGAGAATAGCAGGACAACTAAGGGAGGAGGCTGGGCGCTGCCCAGACCACATACTTCTTTTCTCACAGTCAGAAGACCTCCCTGACCACACATGCACAGAAAAGGTGCCTTGCAGACCAAAGATGGAACAATGTTAAGGAATGTTCTACCGAGAGACCTCTTTGGTAGGATCCATCTTGGCCAAGAGATAAATGTGCATACATGGAAGGATCCTGAGATATACTAAATATGGACTGTGAACCAGGCAAATCAAAATGATTGGCCAAAGGAAACCCAGAAGAAATACCCTATGAAAGGAAGTCAAACTACCACAAAACTGTAAAATATTTCAAAGTGTTTTAATACAATTTCTTTAACAAGTGACAAGTTTTTCTCCTTTTTAATTCATATTGGGATATCCCCTGGTAGTTATACATAATTTACCTCCTGCAGTGAAGGAAAACTTGAGAATAATACTAAGGACACACACATTTTACTAGTAGCCAGGCACTAAAAAAAAAAAAAAAAAAAAAAGAAGAAGAAGAAGAAAGAAAAACAGCAAAATATATTTGTAAAAAATTAATAAATAGATATATCAAATAGGGTCAGGAGACCAGAAGAAAGAGCTCCCTACAACCAAAGCAGAAGCAAACAGGAATAAGAGAGCCTCTTCTTTCCTGATAGGGAGCCCATGGACTATACAGTCCATGGAATTCTGCAGATCAGAATAGTGGAATGGGTAGCCTTTCCCTTCTACAGAGGATCTTCTCAACCCCGGGATAATGCAGGTCTCCTGCATTGCAGGTGGATTCTTTACCAACTGAGCCTCAAGAGAAGCCCAAGAATATTGGAGTGGGTAGCCTATCCCTTCTCCAGTGGATATTCCCTACCCAGGAATCAGATCAGGGTCCTCTGCATGGCACATGGCAGGCAGATTCTTTACCAACTGAGCTATCAGGGAATCCCTTGACAGGGACACAACCAATGAAAAGCTGTGGATTTGTTTGTTAGTTTTTTACTATAGCCCCTCTCCCCCCCTCCCCAGCCCCCTTTTTCCCCTCTATAAAAAAGTTCTTCCCTTGCAGCACTGGAATTTGCATGTGACTCACCATGGTGGCAGACCCAGAATTGCAGTTCTCTGTTGACCCAAATAAACCCATGCGTGCTGGAGAAATATCTGGCAGTCTTCTTGTGTTAGGTCAACAGATTCTTTCTACAGCTCAGGTAAGTATCACTCCATCCTTAGATACTACAGCTAGCAAGCTGCAGGAAAGGTTAACTCCAAGGCAAATGAGAAAATATTTTGTTGGCAGGACCAGTCATACTTGGCTAGTAGACAGGAAATAGATTTTCCCCTGAAAACAGGGGGCCAGCAGAACAATAAATCTCAAATCTATACTGAAATTAGTAGTCTGACCTATTTGTTATACAGTTTGATGCAACAAGAGTAGGATAATATGTGTGTGTGTGCATATACACACATATACACATGGACATATATATATATATATACATTTTAAAAACATATTCATACTTAAAACATTCTTAGCATATTTCACTGTTGAAAATGTAAAGTAACTTTCATTGGAATGTTGATTCCTGATTAGAATGTTTCAAATGTTAACTAATCTCTGCTAGTGGGTAAATTAAAGATAATTTGCATATACATATATACCGTACTATTTATACTGAAGTATTTTAAAAGCAAGATACCATAGAGTCAGTTAAAAGAAGACATATGGTGAGGTTAATTCCTTTTTTTTTTTTATTTAACAAATATGCCAGAAACTATTCTAAACTTTAAGGATACCAATAAAACAAAACAACGAAAATGTTGATTGCTAATGGAGAGAGATGCAGTAGAATGGGATAAAAGAGAAGGAAAGATGTCTTTTTAGTAGAAGAATCAAAGACATCTTAGTGAAAATAGAACATTTAACTAAAATTAAAAAGTACAGCTGATAAAGTCAAAATAGACTTATAAAAGACTTCTTGCTCAAATTTCAATTTTACAAATAAATTACCTTCTGGGTTCTTCTTTTTCTTAAATTAGAACATGCTTTGGGGGCAATTTTATTGGTAGCCCACAATCCCATAATTGATGCCCACTATTATTATATTTTTAGCTTATGCTTAATCTGGGGTATTGATCAGTAACAGCTCTTTAACTTCCCTTCAGGAATTACAACTAAGCTGACTTGCTATAGAGGTGTTTTTTGTTTTTTGTTTTTTGTTTTTTGCAAAATGCTCTCTAGACCTAGTTTTGAGGCCCTGGCTAAATACTTGTAAATTCTATTTCTTGAAGAGTGGATTATATATACACCTCAACCACTTCTTTCAGGCTCTGGGTCTCTCCAGAGGAGGTACCAGGTGATGGAGAAGCTCCCTCTGCCCTGGAGCTTGAAATCATTCAAATTAGCCGACCTCCAGGTTCTACTAGTGGTAAATGCAAGAGACATAAGAGACACAGATTCGATCCCTGCTGTCGGGGGAAGGTCCCCTGGGGAGGAAATGGCAACCCACTCCAGTATTCTTACCGGGAGAATCCCGTGGACAGAGGAGTCTGGCAAGCACGCTTCCGGAGCCTGGCAAACCTAGCTGACCCCATTCTCTTGGGCTTCCGGTTGCTGCAGTTCCAGCCATGTCCCTCTGTCATGGCCCTGCCAGGCCACCTTATCACATTTGGAGCTGAAAGTAACAAAGTTATACCTTTTCGTGATCCAAGTGTGTGGGTTGTAGTTTACCATCTAAGTAATCTTTAAATCTTATAAAACAGTTAGCACTGTGAGCAGAATAGTCAACTGTTGGAGAGCTTTGTGGGCTTATTAGCTGGTTCCAAACCACCACAAGAGTGACTTGAGACTTGTTCGCTACTATGTCTGCCAGTGGCTACCACTTTTCTCTCTACCCAAATTTTCTAAGTGTGGGAATATTTAGAACAAACAGTGCTAAATTGGCTACACCCAGGGGCTAGTTGCTAGCTCAAGTGGGGGCTTTGGTGCAATAGAAATGATGGGCCACTCAAGCCATTTCCTGGGTGGTGCGGGGAGCCGGCCTGCACAAGGCCCAAAAAGGCCCTGGGAAAAGCCTTGAAAGAGGCCATTCCCTGTCCTGCCACCCCATGATAAAGTAGTAAAACATTTGCTGGGTCTCCTTTGTTCTTCCTTGAGAAAAACATAGTAGTGACCTTCACTCAGTAGTTTATCTTGGAATGCCAAAAACAAGATGTAAGCTTCTGCAATCACTTAAGACAAAGAATTGTATTGATGTGACAAACACCAGATGGCATTTTTTATGAACTATGTTTTCTGCTTGTACTAGTATAAAGGTAGCTGTTTTACTCAATAAAATCACTGACTTGCCTCAAGAGCATTTCAGTCCTCTCGACCCCATTCTTTGCTTTCAGTTCTTCTTTCTCAGGCTTCCGTGCAGCTGCGGTCGGGGCTTGTTCTCTTTGCTGGCTAGTCCCGGCAGGGTGGGACTTTCCTGTGCACTTTCTGTCACAGCCTGCACTTGCTAGAGGCTTCTATCAGGGGCTGTCAATTCTTCAGCAGTGTTACTTCATTATTCTGGGTAGAACGCTGGTGTGTCTGTATTTCAGTCCACCCCTTTGCGGAGGAAGCCATTGGGTGGGCTCCTCCAGGTTAAAGAAATCCCATTCTGGTCTCGTCCATATTGCTCAGATAGGGGTAGCGGCCTTCTTCACTATTGCATACTCAGCTGCTGTCACCAGGGATTTTCACATTCTCAGACACTTAGAGGTATTGTGAGTTATACCCTCAGATTCCAGCAGTAGCCCAATGTTTAATCCAGAGAGTGTAAGGGGACAAATATCTCATCTTCACACCTGCCCCTTAAGAACTCTTCCTGAAGTTACATAGTTGTTTAAATAATAAAGATCCTCCTTGCCATTGTGTGTGGGCCTCAGTAAGTATCACCCTCCATCACCAAGCAAAGCGACTGATACTGTGGACAAGAGGGCTTACTGCACCACCCCAGAGAGAATCTGCTATATAGCTCTCGAAGTGCAATTCCAACCCTGAGAGATTGGCTAAGAAGTCTTGGAAGAAAATGGATGCCATTGAACTAACTCCTGCCATCTGGCAGCTTGCATTGGTAACTAAGCTGACTTTTCTTCCCCTGTTAGTAGTTGAGATGTTAATGGAAGGAGAGAGTACATAGCAGATACAGTGGAGCATAGTAATAATACAAGGTACTTGAGTCCAAAATTCCCTCTAAATATTTTACCGTGCACTTCCCATCTAAGTAAAACATTTACTTATGTTTCAGAAACTCTTTTACATTGATGCAAATTTTCAGAGTTTGCTTAGCCTAATTTCACATTTTAAATCACCCAAAGGCAGAAGCCAAGGTAGAGAACATCTATTTAATATCTAAGTGGTAGGGTAGATTGCTAAATCCAGTGGTTATCAAATAAAACTTCAAATCTTCACAGAGGTTATGATTTGAGACATCTGTGTTTCTGAGACTCTGAAGGTTGGTGAGAATAACTTTATTAAAAAACCTAATAAGAATTTGGCAGTTGTACTATCATTGAAACACAGAGCCTATAAAATCATTAAGAAAATTCTCAAGCACACACACAAAAATCACTGGAATCACAAAATAAGCTAGTGAAGATATGCTTTTTCCAGAACTGGCACTCTTCTCAATGTACATTGCAAATATCATTTTGGAGTTTAAAAGCAAAAGCTATCTCAGTAAGATTAGAAATCAGAGAAAGGGAGGGCACTGGTGCTGAGTCTGTGTCTGCATTTTCTAGTTTTCTGTTTCCCAAATCAGTGTTGTATCTGCTTGCAATCTCCACCATTGTACATGCTGAGTGTTTTGTTTCTAAAACTCTGTGTTTTAAATCTACCTCTTAACCATTGATCTCTGACCAGTGCCCATACCAGATCTACCTTAGCAAGTTACACACTCTTCAGTTGACTTCTGTTCCTTCTTAATCCTTCTTTTGGTACCAATTCCTGATTTTCTTCTGGAAATCCCTTCCTCTCCTACCTTTCAAGTATATCTGCTTTATGTGGGTTTCCTCTTGAATACAGATATCCTGTAAGAGAATAATGGCTTAGAATAAGGTGCCCATTTGGTTCATTTGACCAGAGACGTTCTGATTCACACCTGTTATACTTGTTGAATTATTCTTAGTTCTATTGCACCTAAGGTATCCTTTGTTGTTCAGTCACTCAGTCATGTCCAACTCTGTGACCCCATGGACTGCAGCATGCCAGCCTTCCCTGTCCCTCATTGTCTCCCAGAGTTTGCTCAAATTTATGTCTATTGAGTCGGTGATGCCATCCAATCATCTCATCCTCTGTTGCTCCTTCTCCTGCCCTCAATCTTTCCCAGCTTCATGGTCTTTTCCAATGAGTCAGTGCTTTGCATCAGGTGACCAAACTATTGGAGCTTCAGTTTCAGCATCAATCAATCCAATGAATATGAAGGGTTGATTTCCTTTAGGATTGACTGGTTTCATCTCCTTCCCGCCCAAGGGACTCTCAAGAGTATTCTTTAGCACCACAATTAGAAAGCATCAATTCTTTGGCTTTCAGCCTTCTTTTCGGTCCAACTCTCACATCTGTACATGACTACTGAAAAAAAAAAAAAAAAAAAAAAACCATAGCTATGACTAGACAGACTTTTGTCAGCAAAGTAATGTCTCTGCTTTTTAATATGCTGTCTAGGTTTGTGATAGTTTTTCTTTCAAGGAGCAAGTGTCTTTTAATTTCATGGCTGCAGTCACCATCCACAGTGACTTTTGGAGCCCAAGAAAATAAAGTCATTGTTTCCATTTTTCCCCCTTTTCTTAATTTTTTTTGCCATGAAGTGATGAGAACAGATGCCATAATCTCAGTTTTTTGAATGTTGAGTTTTAAGCCAACTTTTCACTTTCATCTTCATTAAAAGGCTCTGTAGTTCCTCTTTGCTTTCTGTCATAAGTGTGGTGTCATCTGCATATCTAAGGTTATTGATATATCTCCCAGTAATCTTGATTTCAGCTTGTGCTTCATCTAGGCTGGCATTTCACATGATGTGTACTTTGCACATAAGTTAAATAAGCAGGATTTTGTTAAATAAGTTAAATAAGCAAGCATCCTTATTTGGATAATATACACACAACATAATCCAGAAGTATTTTCCATTCTCCTTGTCACAGCAATTATTTCAGTCATACTTAAAGCCATTGAGATAGTAGATGCTTGCTGAGAATGCCAGAAGAGAAGCAAGACTTGAAACTGAGAGGGTTTAATATACACAAGCAGAGAAGATTCCAGGTCATCAAATCCATTAGCTGCATTAGAAAACAGCAAACACTTTGGAGGGCAGGGCCAGAAAATCTCAATCGTGATAACTTTTATCTTCAATATCAAGGTATCCTTATTTTATATCTGTGTTTTTTCCAGATTTTGGAGTCAACACTTTTTTTCCTTCCTCTCAACTTTCTAGATCTTGTTGTTGTTGTTGTTGTTGTTGTTGTTACTTGACACAGGCATAGTCTTAATTGGTCCAGATGAAATTCTTATAACTTAGCATCTATACTTCTATTTGCTGAAATGCAAAATAATCACAAGACATTTTATCCATGTATAGATGTGCCTTATTACTGTTGTTTGGCTGCTATTTCATTCCAGTGTTCTACTTGGCTCTTTCTAAAAAAATCATATCCAAACATCACTTAAATAAAAAATAAAAACACAGTCAAAAGCAAATTTAGCTTCTTGTTTTTTTAAACTTTTGCTATAGTCCTAATAACTTTTCATTGTCTAAAATTGTATAAAACTGTTAAAGTACCTGACTGTTCATGAAATATGCCAGTGAATAAAAATGCTATTAGTTTTACTGCAAAGTAAATATTTTCACCTATAGCCCAATAATTAAGCAGCAGACAACTATTGTTTATCATGCAAACAAATTCATGTAACTTCATTCAAGCATTTAGCTTATAAATTTTTAAAGATAAATGCATATGTTAACATATAATTTGTCATAGTACAGCCTTGTCAGTGATGATTGTGTCTATTATAAGTAAGTAAAGATCAAAAGATTTACTAATAGGCAATAACTGATTCAAAAGGGTGAAGATCAACAGAGGTAAAATTTCCCCTTCATTTAATTTATATAAGGTTGAATTGGATAAGTATAGATGAAAAACAGTCTATAACTTATATGTGAAAAGGCTGACTTTCAAGTTTGATTTTTGTCAAACAATAGTTGGTGTTTTGGGTTTTTTTTTTTTCTTGTTTAATATTGCGAAGCTGGCAACCCACTCCAGTACTCTTGTCTGAAAAATCCCATGGATGGAGGAGCCTGGTAGGCTGCAGTCCATGGGTCGTGAAGAGTCGGACACGACTGAGTGATTTCATTTTCACTTTTCACTATTATGCATTGGAGAAGGAAATGACAACCCACTCTAGTGTTCTTGCCTGGAGAATCCCAGGGATGAGGGCGCCTGGTGGGCTGCCGTCTATGGGGTTGCACAGAGTCGGACACGACTGAAGCGACTTAGCAGCAGCAGCAGCAGCATTTATAAAGGTTATGCTGCACAGGGGAAAACAAAACTTTGATTCATATATAAAGGATATTGAAAGCCAGACGTTTTGTTTCAATATATATTGGAATTTCTAAAGATTCATGCAGAACTGCAAGTATCCAATGTAAATGTGTTTGGACATCAGTCGGAGGAGACATAACAATCGTTTATTCTACTTGGTAGAGAATTCAACTAGTTTAAGTTCCCTATCATCTTTCAGTTTATACAGTGCCCCAAGCTGTAAGTTAAATCCTGATTGCAATTAATTTATATAATCACCAGAAGCAGCACTCTGAAATTCCATACTGATAGGTTATCATGCTATTCCCCAGAATAAATAGGCTTTATTCTATGGACTTGCATAAACATGATTTTAAATTGTCATTCTGTTAGTAATTGTAATAAATATATGTATTAGTCACATAGGCTTCCCTCATAGCTCAGTTGGAAAGGAATCCGCCTGCAATGTTGGAGACCCCAGTTTGATTCCTGGGTCAGGAAGATCTGCTGGAGAAGGTATAGGCTACCTCTTCCAGTATTCTTGGGTTTCCCTTGTGGCTCAGCTGATAAAGAATCTGCCTGCAATGCAAGAGACCTGGGTTCAATTCCTGGGTTGAGAAGATCCCCTGTTGAAGGGAAAGGCTAAGCACTCCAGTATTCTGGCCTGGAGAATTCCAAGGACTGTATAGTCCATGGGATCACAAAGAGTCAAACATGACTGAACGACTAAACTGTCATACAGATTTAGTAAACATATTGGTATTAAGATTAATGAAGAAATTACTAAATTTCTGAGAAATTATGTTAGTATTATCATTGAAAATATTTAAAATGAAATTGGAGTTTTAACATGAATATGAATAGATATGTTTCAAACATAAATTGTCACAATTAAATACTGACAGAGAATTAATGTTAAGAACACATGGACTCTCAAAATACTCTGAGATAAAGATTCCTAGTTGAAATAAGGTGTAAAGGGATCAATTTCTGATGTATCAGGTAAAATTAAAGCATCTTGGACCACAAGTTTTTTATAGAAGCAGATCTTAACAAAGTCTGTATCAACTAGTGAAGTGCTTGGCTCTGGTTGGATGAGCAATGCACTTTTTTACTATATTAATGAGCTAATATTTCCCTTTTCAATTCCTGTTAAAATATACAAAAGTACATTATCAAAAAATCATCCATCAATCTAGGATTGAGCTTAATAAAGGTCAATTACATTAAACGAATTATTTGCATTAACCCACAGAACTAGATAATGAGTGTATGCCCACATGGAGTTCTAGGTTAATGCATATGTATTTCTGACCCTCAACGTCAACTCGTATTTTAAACTTTTTTGATTATGACTTCTTATTAATAAAGTATCTCTCATTCATTTTGTGCTAGTTTATTAGTTTTCTATCCCTTGATTTGCAGAGTATATCTTGAGTTCCCCCAACAGAGATGCATGTATTCTCTCATAATGCTGCTATTAATACTTCATAGGATTCATTTCAAAAAGACCATTTCTCTACTAGAGAAAAATTTGCCAATGCACAGAACATTGCAATTTCCATTCTTACAGCACAAGATATTATCACTGTTCTAAGAGAATCATTAAAGTTTTGCCACCAAATTGTGGTTTCCTTTCCCACACAGCTTCAATATTGGTTTTTACTATGTATTTATATCAACCTTCAATATAAAGCCTTAGAAATGATCATTTTCAGCAGTTATAAAAAATGACATAAATGATAACATAAATGATAAACATAAAAAAATGATTGGATATAATCTTATTTTTTTAACTTTTTTCTAGTCAAGAATAATGGGATATTGCTTATATGCAGAATGTTTAAAAAAGATAAAAATGAACATATTTAAAAAGCAAACACATTCAAAGAGTTAAAGAATGAACTTATGGTTACAGGGGGGAAGGGTGGGTGGGAGGATAGATTAAAATTTGGGGATTGACATGTATGCACTGCCATATTTAAAACAGATAATGATAATAATAAATAGATAACCAACAAGTACCTACTGTATAACACAGGTAATTCTACTGAATACTAACAACCTTTTCCAAAAAGAATTTGGAAAAGAACAGATACATATATAACTCAATCACATTGCTGTACTCCTGAAATTAATAAAGCATTATAAAAATTATACGATGAACTTGAGAAATTGAGAAAGGAAAGTTTCAGTGGAAGAAAATCTTTTAAGAGATGAAACTATCTCAGATATCAAAGAGTTTTGCTAAGGAACCATTGCATGGGCGTATGAGGATTCTCTGGTCTCTATTCATTCAAGATGATGTTTGTCAACTGAGGATTTTGTGGCCATATCTCTGCCACCTAGATGAGAAATTTCCAATAGTTTAAAGATTGCCCCTTAATTTATATTTTAGAGAAATAAAACAAAGATTGTTGTCCCTATATAGAATATTCATTTAAATTGGAACTGAATTAAATCTGACAATTCAAAGGGTAAAAAGTGATCTTGAAACTAAAACAGCATAACATTCAGTTTTATTTCTGTAGTGGTATTAAGAAATGAGAGCGTAGATGTAGAGGATGTTAGGCTTTCCTACTGCTAATAGTTTTCTTTATCAAAAGTATTTAAAATTGTAGAAAAATTGGAAGCATAAAGCATGAGGATAGTCTAGTCTTCATGTGTAAGGTCAGTTCAGTTCATTTGCTCAGTCATGTCTGACTCTTTGGGACCCTATGGACTGCAGCACGCCAAGCCTCCCTGTCCATCACCAACTCCCGGAGCTTGCTCAAACTCATATCCATTGAGTCAGTGATGCCATCCAACCATCTCATCCTCTGTCATCCCCTTCTCCTGCCTTCAATCTTTCCCAGCGTCAGGGTCTTTTCTAATGAGTCAGTTCTTCAGATCAGGTGGTCAAAGTATTGGAGCTTCAGCTTCAGCATCAGTCCTTCTGATGAATATTCAGAGTTGATTTCCTCTAGGATTGACTAGTTTGATCTCCTTGCATGTATAAGGTGACTTCTCCAAAAACCTGAACCTGTTAAAACCAAATAAAGTGATTAGAGCCGTGGAAGAAATATTATTTTATATCATATTATATGTATCAATTATATCTGTGACTAAAATTATTTACTAAAATCTTACCAAATATGGGATATCCCTGGTGGTCTAGTGATTAAGATTTCATCTTCCTATGCAGAGAATGAAGATATGATTCTTGGTCATTGAGCTAAGAAGATTTTTTGTGCCTCATGGTGAAACACCAAATCATAAAACAGAAGCAATATTGTAACAAATTAAGTAAAGACTTTTAAAATGGTCCACATAAAAAGAAAAAAAAAAAAAACAAAACTTTAAAATCTTACTGGATAATATCTTCATAAAATTGACTAGACAGATTTTTTTAACTCCAGTGTAATGCCTGTGCTGTGCTTGGCTGTGGTGAGTTGCTTCAGTCATGTCCAGCTCTTTGCGACCCCATGGACTGTAGCCCGCTAGGCTCGTCTGTCCATGGGGATTTTCCAAGACAGAATACTAGAGTGGGTTGCCATGCCCTCCTCCAGGGGATCTTCCCAACCCAGAGACCAAACCCCGCTCTCTTGCATTGCAGGTGGATTCTTTACCGACTGAGCCACCAGGGAAGCCCCAGTATAATGTATAAACTATATTATATATTTAATTTTTATTTGCTTATTACTTTAAAAATTGGGGGAAAAAGAGGAAAAGAAAGTTAAGAAAATCAACAGCATCTCAGAGTTGGCCTATGTGTCTATTTTTAGTTATTTTTTTCTCCCAAAGATTACTAGAATTTTGTCTTCTAATGTCATGTATTTATTTTGTATTTAAACTTTATCAAAGTGATATTATACAGTATATACTATTTTATACCTAGTTTATTTTACTTGTTATATTTGTGAGATTCATCCATAATTTTGCCTGTAGTGGCCATTTTATTCCTTGTCGTTGTTGATGAGTGTTCCAATGGATGAACACACCAGAATTTCTTTATCCCTTCTATTGTTGATAAATGGATTAATTTTTAGCTTTTGGTTATTGAAAATAGCATTGGTATACACATATATGTGCATTTCTTTTAGGAAATACGTTTGCCTTTTTGGTAGGAATAAATTTAGGCGTGGAATTACTGGACTAGTGAATAATAGTATGTCCAGCACCAGTGATGTAGCATAAAAGGTGTTCTCCACTCATAAATGCCAGCGGCAGAAAATGAGAATTCTACTTGCTGCCCATCCTCACTAACATTTGATATCATTTGTCTTTTAGGCCTATCCTAAATTGTGAAAAATAGTCCATGTTTTCTTTTAAAAGATTTCTTTTTTTTAATCTATTGGAACAATTTTTGCCACATCTTCAGCACTTTGGAAATGTTAGTTTTACTTTTTATGGATAGTATTTTGGTAAAAATAAAAGAGATAAAAATTGGTCTGAACAACATAGAATTCATGGTACTTTGGGAGTTTATCTCCTAAGTAAGAAAGTATATAAAGATGCTATTGATACAAACAGAGAATCAAATTTATAACATCTCAAAAAGATTAGGAGGACTGATTTTAAAATATTCCTAATTTCTGTTTGACAGTATTGTCAAGGAAGGTATTTTGTGTCCCAGCCTCTTACTGACTTTAGGATTTTGATGTTTTTTATGTGTGTTGCAGATCCATTAAGAATATTTTCAGAATCTTTACATTTATTGTGTATTCTTTAATCATGATATTCATTTCATATCTATTTTGTAAGAGAATAATTACATTTTTAAAATACCATACTGTTAACACAATAAGGCTAAAAGTAAGTTGAAACCATTTCATTTAAGATGTAGGAAATTCTGATATTAGGATTCAAAAGAAATCACTTTTTTTTAAAAGAATATTGAGAAAAAAATATACCAATATTCAAAATCAAATATCTTAGAGTGAATATTAATGAGTGATTACATTTAAACCCAAAGCTCCACATTTTCAATAATTGGTATATGTTTTATAAGTGAAAGCATGTTATTTTAGTAGGAAAAAAGCAAAGGATAAAAATCATACATCAAAAACTTCTTTATGTTCCATGAACTTGAGAGACTAAAAATATTGCAATTGTCTGTCTTACCAGAAATGGTCCTCAATATTGAGATTGAATTCCCTTGGAAAATAGTTGCAATCAATTTTCATTTGATCCATTCAACTACTCAATGAGATTAGATGTTAAGATTTATAGTCTGACTTCTTGTGCAAATTATAGCTCTCTTGCAAGGGTGAAGACATGGAAGGAGTATGCAGTATATTTCCCATACTTGGTGTTCAGCATTTAAGTGGATACATAAACTAGTAGTGACCTGATCAGAAGGAAAGGAGGATACCATTTCAATCTGAAAAGAAGCTGTAATGATCTGAAATATTGTTCTTGTAGTTTACTTGGATTCTGCTCAAGTTATAGAAGTGAAAATCTAAAAAGGAAACAAACATTTAGGGGCAGTGACCTTCTCCATTGAAAACTGAGTCCCATTTCTGTTATATGACTACAGGGTACTCACATACATCTTGCTTATGAGAGTACTGGGTGGCTTAGAACAACTTTGACATTTCTTAGCAATGGTAATTAGTACAGGAAAGAGGTAAGAATGATCATTAACTTCATATGTATGTGCATCTTAAAAATGAAATAAAAAGCAGTAAAATGTTGAGCTGAAAATTTAATTCAGACATTTCTTTCTATTAGTCTACATTATTGAAATTTAACTCTGGAAATTCTAAGCCCAAAGTGCTGCTTATCTGTAATATAATACATGATTAACAGTCTTTCAGTATAATCTTGATGTCAGAATGATAGGTCAAATATAAATTGTTGTTTCTGCTCATATTAAAATCTAATCCCTCTCTGTCTTTTAACCTCCTTCCTTTCTGATGATATGCATGTGAGTATTATAAATCCAATTCTGAAATAATGTAATTTCTTTCTTTACTTAACTAACTGTTAAGGTCACAGTTGATTAAATTGAGACTGCAAAAGTGTATATGTTTACTGAAAGCTCCAACTAAAGGTCAATGGGAATATAAAGCAGGACTTTATAGTAATATAAATATTAATTTTATTATAATGAAAAAGTTGTGAAATTCTCTGAATTTCTCATTCTACCTTTTTGCATTTATTTAAGATTATTCACTAAATTGAGGAAGCTTGTTTGACAGAAAAAGAAAACAAATACCAATTTTTAATTCAAAAATATACTTAATCTTCATGCCAACATATATTATTTTAATTGTTATTTTATCATCAGTAGTAGCAACATCTAATTACATGGCATTGTCTATTTCAAACTCAAACGGCATTAACTAGATTAGTCTTTTCAACAACAGCTTGAGATCAATGCTATTATTTTTCCAACATTTCAGAAAAGTAAGGAAAGCTGAGATTAAGGTACTTAACAAAAGTTCCACAAAGATATGAGCCATGTTGAGAAAAGCACAAGATGAGAAATCAAGAATCCTATGTACTTTTTTTCTTCTGCCCATTTCTAAAATCAGATAGAAAGATATGTGATTTGGATATTCTGTTCCCAAAGAGTTGATAGACTGAGTTCATACTGCTCAGACATTATTTTGCAATAGATACTTTATTTAATAATTCAATCCTGTGTTGTTAGTCCTTTACCTTTTTATAGTTAAGCAAACTGAGATTTGAGAAGATAAAGTTTCCCAAAAATATACATTGAGTGGTTATAGGAATTAAACATATACCTTTTTCAGGCCTAAATGGTCAAGTTCATTCCATTATCCTAATTCTTAACCTCACAATTTTATATCATAATGATGATTATGTGCTATACTTGATTAAAATTATTCTCCAACATCAACATTTCTTCACAGACACTGAAAAACTTTAATGGTTCTATTAAATGACTTCTGTTCCAAATAAAGAAATTTAATGCAGCTTGTGGTTTATTGCCCTACTTAACTTCTCATCAGTGGTTGATGGGATAGGTCAGTTCAGTTCAGTTCATTCATTCAGTCATGTCCGACTCTTCGCGACCCCATGGACTCCAGAATGCCATTGTCCATTGCCAACTCCCAAAGTCTATTCAAACTCATGTGCATTGAGTCAGTGATGCCATCCAGCCATCTCATCCTCTGTCGTCCCCTTCTCCTCCCACCTTCAATCTTTCCCAGCATCAGGGTCTTTTCAAATGAGTCAGTTCTTCGCAGCAGGTGGCCAAAGTATTGAAGTTTCAGCTTCAGCATCTGTCCTTCCAATGCATATCCCGGACTGATTTCCTTTAGGATGACTGGTTGAATCTCCTTGCAGTCCTAGGGACTCTCAAGAATCTTCTCCGACACCACAGTTCAAAGGCATCAATTCTTTGGTGCTCAGCTTTCTCTATAGTCCAACTCTCACATCCAGACATGACTACTGGAAAAACTATAGAGTTGACTAGATGGACCTTTGTAGGTCAGCCTCCTAGAAATACTCTGCTTTCCTTCTTTCAGTAAAGCACACTCCTGGTATGTTTTCAGCTTCTGGCTTCCTCAGATGTCTTCATTTACTCTTTAAATTGTGGTTTTTCACAGGTTTAATAATTAGAGATGGTTAAATTTAGTAATTAAACAAAAACATGAAATCTCTTATTTTTAGAAAAATAATTGGAAAAAATATGCATATCTCTGTATGTTAATATTTTCATCAAGAATAAAATCACTCTATTATTTAAAAACCTCCTTATATATTTGGCTCACATATCAGCCAGTTATATTCATCTTCAAATGATATGGATATAATATTTTGAAAGACATACTGTTTATACTGAAATATAAAATTCCTCAAGGAACTGAGAAATATTCATTGTATGTTGGTCTTTATGGAAATGAAATTTTTGAGGGACTGTGATTCATAGGACTTTAGTATTGATAATCAAATAGTCTAGAGAGTGAATCTAGGGTCACTTCCTGTGAGTATTGTGCAGAAACTAAAAGTGATACTGAGGTTGGCAAAAATACTTAAACCGCTACTATATTTCTTGTTTAGGAACTTAGTTGTTTCTTTATCACTATAGAAATAATATGTTTTAGCATCCTATGTTTAACCTGGGTTCTATGAATCTAGTGAGCAAAAACACTGACATTAAACTGAATTGCATTGTTTATTTACAAAAACACCACTATATGAAGGGACTTGAGAAGATATTTTCTTTAAATCAGATAATTTTCTACCAGTAATATAAAAGAGAATGTAGGTATGATCATAGGAAAAGAAATGAGAAACAACAGTTAAAAATTTGAATTGTGGAGCCATAATTCTTGAGTTAGTATCTAGGATTCACTATGTAATAGAGGTGTGACCTTGATCAGAAGACTTAATGTTTCCATATCATATTTCCAGATTAAAATTTGAAATTCTATATACTCAATAATAGTGGGTAAGTAGTGTTGCTGACTGGAACTTTTAAAGATTTGTGTATACCTGTCCTCTACTAAAAAGTTGCTGTTCCATCTTTTTAAATATCATATGTAAGGCTGTAAGGCTACATTACAAACTAAATAGTTCATCACTGCTCTTAATTTCTCTTCAGCCCTATTTCTAGAGTGATTTAGCTACAGTAATCCATATTAGAATCTCTTGTTCATAAAGAAATATTTGTCCTCACATACTGGGAAACAGATTTACTTTCTCCTTCAAATGTGGCCTTTGTTTACCTGATTGATGCCATCTCCCATTGTCTCTCTTAAATATTGCACTCAGGTTATACATAATTTGTTGCTACTTTTCCAAATAGGAAATAAGTGGCTCAGTGGTAAAGAAACTGCTTGCCAATGTAGAAGATGTGGGTTCTATCCCTGGGTCGAGAAGATCCCCTGGAGGAGAAAATGGCAACCCATTCCAGCATTCTTGCCTGAAAAATTCCAGGGATAGGGGAACCTGGTGGGCTGCATTCCAAGGGGTCACAAAGAGTTGGACACAACTGAGGATGCACTAGCCAATAGATGATAAGACTAGGGTAGTATTCTTTCCGGAATACACATCTTTACAAACCATCTTCTCTCTACCAGAAGCATACAACTTCCTTCAATTCAGGTCACTTTAAGAGTGTGAAAGTGATTTCGAAAACATTTATCATCCAAAAGTGCCTCAATTCTTTCATCGATTGTATTCTGTTGTCTGCTAAAATTCCTGTTTTTCTAAAACTGGAATTATAGAAAAATGTGAGAATAAATAGGTAAATATCAGTCAATAGGAAGGCAAATATAATATCATTAGAAATTAGATTAACTGAAGTGGAGTGAATGTTTGAATGGCTTCAAACATTTTGGCTGGAGAAACACCCTTAGTGTAGGGTGAGTACGCATGGGGGAAGAATTTGTTAAATAAGCACATAAAACAGTGACTTCCTAGAGACAGACACTGGAGACTATAAACTGACCAAACTGCCAGTGTATCTTCTCACTGCACACAGCCCTGAAGAAACTTACAAAGTATTGACTCTTTCCCAAAGGATAGATGCTCAATTTTTATAATGATCCAATTTGACTGAGAATGGGGGGTTGCTATTTTAGGGATCTCCTGGCTTTCCCAGAACATCAGAATTCATTATTTCCTGGGCAATTTCATTTGGTGCATTCAGGTGCCCAAAACTAATTCATGGAATCATCAAATGAATTATTTCTATGTCAAAGGCAAAAAACTTATAGGGGTCCTTCATAAAGGGTAGTCCTGTCTTTATAAACAAAATGTAAGGGAAGAATTGAAAGTGCCAAATAAAGTTTTAGTAAATAATATATGTCATATAGATTATGATAATAATACGTCTTACATCTAAATCACACAATTTAGAAAAGAGTTGACTGTATCATCAAATGTCTGCTACCTTTTCCCATCATTTTTTAACTTAATTTTATATGTTGACCAAAAATCTGGAGCACAGAGTAATAAAAAAGCTAAATTAAAAAAATATTTTAATTAAGAACATTAATAATAGTGAACTAATATGAATGAATTATACATGAATGGAAATATGTATATTTGCAAATATGTATGCATTTGAGAAATAAGTAAAACTTATTATATAGATACTGTGATTAATCTAGTAGTTTAAACAAAGATGAATTTCTCATAGCAGATTTCTGTGTGTGCCTGCGTGCTAAATTAATTCAGTCATGTCTGAGTCTTTGCAACCCTACTGACTGTGGCCCTTCAGGTTCCTCTGTCCATGGGATTCCTCAGGCAATAATAATGGAGTAGGTTGCCATTCCCTTCTGTGGGGGATCTTTTTGACCCAGGGATCAAACCTGCATCTCTTGCATTGCAGGCAGGTTCTTTAAGTGAGCTATCAGAAACTAGTGTGTGCATAATCCAGTCAACTTGAAGATCATGAGATGCCTGATTTTTCTTAAATTAGAGACTAACAGCAACCCAATAGTAGGAGTACTTTGGGAGAGATCTGAGATAGGGCTGGAAATGTGGCTTATTCTATAAATTAGGTAGGCCATAGGCCCTTATGAAAACATATTAATCTTATATATTACAGAACAAGTGGAGGACGATCTTCATCTTTATGCACAGGGATGGAGCTAGAGAGCATGCATAAATGATCTTATAGATGGAAACACAATAGTAAAAAATATTTATTCATGCTTTAAAAAATTAACATAAAGTACTGCTAATGGCCTAACTACCAACTAGAAAAAAATACTGTAATACTGTGGAATAAAGTTTAAGTTAAGAATATACACCCACACTCATACACACACATATATATATGTGTGTAAACATATCGTTGAATCACGTTCTTGTATACCTTAAACTAGCACAACATAATAAGTTAATTATACCTCAAAAAAGTGGTTAAAAAAAAGAAGAAAGGAAGAAAATGGTAACTATGTGAGGTCATGGATATGTTAATTATATTGATCGTGGTGGTCATTTAGCAAAGCCATGTATTCCGTGTGTGCTCAGTCATGTCTGACTCTTTGCAACTCTATAGACTGTATACTCTGCCAGGCTCCTCTGTCCAGGGGATTTCCCAGGCCAGAATACTGGAGTAGGTTGTCATTTCCTCCTCCAGGGATAGAACCCGAATCTCCTACTTTGGCAGGTGGATTCTTTATCACTGTACCTGGTAAGCCCAGCAATGCATACATATATCAAAATGTATGTTGTATGTCTTAAATGTATGCAATTTGTATTTGTCGATGCCTCAATAAAGACAGAATAAAGGGGGGAAAATCCTAGATAGATAGAGAATCTCTTTTTAATTCACATAAAATTTGCCAATTAAGGAGACTTTAAGTGAGACAGTTCTGATAGTTAATTTGCATCACCTTCTTTTCAAACTTACCCTTTTTTTTGGTCAGTAAAGAGAGTAAAATAGAGATTTAGAAATGGTTGTCTGGCAAAAACACATTCCATCCTATCAAGTATTAAATGCAATATGTTCCATTTCTCTTTGCCTTTGAAGTGTGAAGGCTAATTGTTCTACACTCCTTCAGTAGCAAATGTTTTCACAGATCACATTGCCATTTAAAGCTGCAGAAACACAAATGAAACTCCATAAGTCATCTTGTACCAAAGGAACGAGGGGACGCTGTGACCTGCATCGCTTGTATGTTGCTGGCAGTAGAAGGTGCTAAATTTAATTTGAACTAAAGCTCTGAGGAAATACCCGAGATTAAATGTCCATGTTCTTGAAGTCTTGTTTAACTTACTTAGACGGAAGCAATATTTATTTTTTTTTTATTTTGTAGTGTCACTGTTGCCTTATTTTTGTATACACTGTTAGCTCACAATACTCGATTATAGCTCATATGATGACATTCAGTTAGCTGCAATTGATAAAATTTGTCAAAAGAGAAATAAGGATCTCTTCTAGATTTAGAAAGTATCTATATTTCTCTTCAGGAATATGGGATTGTAAAGAGAAACAAACTGTAATACATACCCAGAAACAACTAAAGATGATATTAGAATAAAAATATTTTCACGAATACAAAACATTGAAGAATGTACAATTTACAACTTGATAGTCATGTTAGGAGCTTTGCAGACTTTTCAAATGCTTCCTTGTCAGTACACTCTGAAATCTTGCCAATGTGACAGAATATTACAATTTATATGCTGTACTTGGAATCACTTTTATTAGAATGGAAATGGAAGTAAAAGTGAAGTTGCTCAGTCATATCTGACTCTTTGTGACCCCATGGACTGCAGCCCGTCAGGCTCCTCTGTCTATGGAATTTTCCAGGTAAGAATACTGGAGAGGGTGGTTGTTTCCTTCCCCTGCAGATCTTCCCAACCCAGGGATCGAACCTGGGTCTCCCTCATTGCAGGCAGATTGTTTACCATCTGAGCCACAAAGGAGGCCCCTTCCTTTCATTAGAATAATTGTCAGTAAAATAACTCTCAGTAAATATCAACGAGGCCATTGCTCATTTGATTGCTAAAATTTTGAAATTTTTAATTTGTATTACATCCAATGCTTATATTTATCATGTTTATATATAAATGTATAAAAATATATTTACATAAATATATTTGTATAATGTATATTTTATTATACTTTATTTTTCAAATTTATAGTATATATGTCTAATATAATATTTTTGATATTTGTATTATATTAAATTCTAACATAATGACAATGACACTGTGAATAAATTTGCTTCATTTATAAAACCACTTGATCTATCATAACTCAATCAGTGTCAGATAATCAGATGTTAACATTTAGAAACATAAATATTCATCCTACTACAAAAACAAAGTTTGCATCATTATTAACATCTTCTGACAAAGATATTCCAGGTAATTTTGCCTGCAATTATGGGGGCAATGTATGAACCAAAATCAACCCTCTTTCATAAGCATATATAAACAAACTGAAAGGTTATGGGCCATTCTGTTCAGGATTTATTGTTAAACTTGATTTGACTCGCAATTATATTGCTTTCTTTAAAATACAAAGGAAATGTTGCTGACTTTTCTGCAGCCTGGATTACAGCACATGGCCTAGGTCAGTGTTGCTCAAGGATCAGGAGAAGTGGAGAAATTTGGAGTAGTCATTTTGAGGCAAGATTGTGCAGTTTTTGTACAAGTGTGAGGTGTGATCCAACAACTTCATGCTGTATGTAGATTAGGAGGAGGAAAGCTACCCCAGGCTTTGTCTTTAAGATCACTCCTGTTATATTTTATTTGGTTTTTAATTTTTTCCAGCTAGATAGCTGTAGATACCTAGATACTTTTTTTTTTTTTTTTTTAATTTTTTTATTTTTCAGTGGGTTTTGTTATACATTGATGTGAATCAGCCATAGAGTTACACGAATTCCCCATCCCGGTCTCCCATTCCACCTCCCTCTCCACCCGATTCCTCTGGATCTTCCCAGCCCAACAGGCCCGAGCACTTGACTCATGCCTCCCACCTGGGCTGGTGGTCTGTTTCACCACAGAAAATATACATGCTGTTCTTTCGAAACATCCCACCCTCCCCTTCTCCCACAGAGTTCAAAAGTCTGTTCTGTACTTCTGTACTCTAAGTAATAAACTTGTTTTCACAGAGAAAAAAAAAAAAAAAAAAACTGAGCCAGTTTGCTGTAGAGTACAAATTAACACAACATTGTAAATCAACTATACTCCAATAAAATGTTCTCAAGAAAGAAAAAAAAAAAAGATCACTCCTGTTTTGTTCCTCGAGCTTCTGGTCTAGGTCCTCAAAGCGCCGTTGCTGTCAGGTACAGAGAAGGGTTGTATCTTTTTGTTTGCTTTGGCTTTTACTGTCTAATCCCTATCTCTATCCCATGCCCTTCTCAATCACAAATGGTTCATTTTAGAAACAGTATATGACTTCTTGTTTCTGTCTATGCACTTTTTCCTCCAAAATTGAAACATAAAATTCATTGTACTCTATTTTCTAATTGTGTAAACTAGTGCCGGCAGCTTATCTGTCAGTACTCTGTGATTTTGTCTCCTCATCCACAGACTGGGGATGATAATGATGATTATGATGATGACTTAGTGTTTTCACAGTGCTTCCAAATACCACTCCTCATTCAAGGCATTTTTCACATGCTAATTTATTTCTGTCTCATAACAACTTAGTGGAGATACAGAGAAGGAAACTGAGGTATGAACGTTTTGGTAACTTACTAGTTATGGTAAGTTACCAGTTTACTGGCAACAACCAGTAAAGGACAAATATAAATAGTTTGTTTTAAATCCTTCTTTGATCTTAACTGAAATGACACCCACTTCGTAAGATTTTTATAAATATTAAATGAATAAATACATACATTTGCTTAGAATAGCTCCTAGCACATGGTACAACCTCAATAACTGCTAGCTATTATAATCATCATTGAGTCAGCAAAGAGCTGACTCATTTGAAAAGACTCTGATGCTGGGAAAGATTGAAGGCAAGAGAAGAGGGTGACAGAGGATGAGATGATTGGATAGGATCACCGACTCAATGGACAAAAGTTTGAGCAAACTCTGAAAGATAATGAAGAACAGGTAAGCTTGGTGTGCTGCAGTCAATGGGGTCACAAACAGTTGGTCATGACTGAGTGACTAAACAGCTTAGTCACTTTGATTTTGCTATTATTTAAAATTTCCCCAGGGTTACACATAAAATTTTTAATTCTCCAACTAGCTAATGTCATATATTTTGTAAACTACAGATCCAAATGTCCTAAGATAGAAC
Source organism: Muntiacus reevesi (assembly GCF_963930625.1). NCBI lineage: Eukaryota > Metazoa > Chordata > Mammalia > Artiodactyla > Cervidae > Muntiacus > Muntiacus reevesi. The sequence goes on along the minus strand of NC_089259.1, from coordinate 52,749,047 downwards.
ATTTGTATCTGTTATAAATAAAAAGGCTTTAGAAATTCTCTAACATCTGTTATGGCAACAAATAATATTTGGTCTTTACTGAGCATGTATAGAAATAAGCATATAAGAATACTAGAAATGAATTTGTTCAAAGTACAACAAATATTTATTGAGCACATAATTTAAACAATTGGACAGTAATGAGATCAAACCAATCAATCCTAAAGGAAATCACTCCCTGAATGATCATTGAAAGGACTGATGCTAAAGCTGAAGCTCCAATACTTTGGCCACCTGATGCGAACAGCCAACTCAACAGAGAAGACCTGATGCTGAAAAGGATTGAGTGCAGGAAGAGAAGGGGGCAATAGAGGATGAGATGGCTGGATGGCATCATCGACTAAATGGACAAGAGTTTGAGCAGACTCTGGGAGATAGTGAAGGACAGGGAAGCCTGGTTTGCTGCAGTCCATGGGGTCCCTAAAAGTCAGACATGACTGAGTGACTGAACAACAACAAATTTTTAAAATAATAAATTCCAAATTTTTATTCTTATTAAAATAAGATTGAAACTATTGCTATATCCCCATATAACTTAAATTAAAAACATATTTTAGGTTGTGGGGCTTTTCCTTTATTCCCTAGAGTAAAAACTTTTAAGTTCTTAGGATGATGCAGCAAATTAAGTCTCCCAAACAGAGACTACTGGATAAGAAAATCAGTTACTAGATACATGGACCTCAGTCCTTAAGATTTCTTAACTCAGCATCAGGAAGCTTTGGAGCTTGAGATTGTGATCATTAAACAAGAAAGAAAAGTGAAAGTTGCTTGGTCTTAGGCTCTTTTTGACTGCTTGGACTATAGCCCACTAGGCTCCTCTGTCCATGGGATTCTCCAAGCAAGAATACTGGAATGGGTTGCCATTCCCTTCTCCAGGGCATCTTCCTAACACAGGACCTAAACCTGGGTTTCCCTCACTACAGGAGAATTCTTTACTGTCTGAGCCATTAGGAAGCCTGCCATTCTGAAACAAATAGACTTTTTAATCATGTGACTATAAAGTTTAGCAGAAGCGTAAGTTTAGAGTTTGAATCTTAACTCTGCTTGTTCTACCACTTTAGAGAGATATCCTAAAAATGATGGTCATTAATTTTGATAACTGTAGAAATATTGATTCCATAAACTTGTTTTTAGGTTAAGTAAGAAAATAAATATAACAAAAATATTGTCTTGACTCAGTACATATTTATTTTAACCAGTAATAAATTTTATTGTGTGAAAATCAAAAGTTTTAGACTTAGTGGTGGTTTTCCTGAATTTTAGCATATATACTTTTTGAGAAATATGACTTTTTAAATCTATTGACTAATGTTATAATGTTTTTTGTATTATACTCAAAGTTAGAGGTTGGGTTAGTGAATGTTGTCATCATATTTGTGTAGATAAGGTATTCAAACAAAGCTTAATAGATTGTATTGTCTCTGCTCTTATAGTAGTCTAAAGGAACTTAATGCATAACTTTTAGAATTGAAAACATGCTTTCTTCTTTTTTTTTTTTGGCTGTGCCACACACCTTGCAAAAATCTTAGTTCCCCTACCTCCCAGGAAATGAACCTGGGCCCTTGTCAGTGAAAGTGCAGGGTCCTAACTACTGGATCCCCAGGGAATTCCTGTAAGATACTTTCGGAAATAGTCTATGAAAAGTTTTTAGCAGATGCATAGAGTCATGATAGGGAGAAGATGAAATAAACATAATTATATAGATTTAGAATACAGTGTGCTTTGAAATGTTGTGTTAGGTGATTGAACTTTACATTTTTAGTTACTTCTTTCTTAGCTTCTGTGTATGCTTGCTTTATATACTACACTAAAACAGGAATTCCGTTATGGTTGAAACAGAAAGCTTTTTATCATCTAAGAACAGTTCTATTTTCAAGCTTTCTGTAATTCTATTTATCATTTAGATTCATTTTAAGGACATACCATTTGCATTATTAATGACAAGGACTTTTTTTATTGCTTTGGCATTCTAATGCATTAAAGCAAAAATAATAATTCCTTTAGTAGATAGAAACAATAACAGTTTTGTACATTTTACTGCAAAAATAGCTATAAATGCAAGCATAATGTTGTATTATGTGTTTTTAAAGGATAAATTATTTATATTAATATACAACAAAAACAATTTGTTATTTTCCACTGTATCAAAGCCAAAAAATGCAACATATTCATTCAGTTTAATAATAGATAATATGTCACACCATTTAGAGAACCATGTGACTGACAGAAAGCAAAATCTTGTTTTTTATATCTATCCAAATTAGTGCTTTGTTTTCTTACCAGAATATATTGTACCCATTAAGATCCATTGCAATGACTATATAATATATTTATTCATCATTTCATTAATTTGTTCATTTGAACTAGAGAAATTTATTCAACAACATGAAAGACGTGGAGGGTGTTTATTTAGAAAGATTATTTTCATGTAAAAAGTTTCAACACATTGAATGCAAAGAAATCAAGGAGACTATTGCCAACTGAGTTAGAGGAAGAAAGGAAAGAAGAAGGGAGGCAGACATATTAAAGAGAAGTAGTAATATACGTCAGTAATCCCGTGGCTATGGGAATATGGAAATGTGAGAAGAAATTTATAGTCTCAAATATAGTTTCATATAAAAATGCCAAATCTTCACTCAGTTATTTGTAATCTTCCCCTGTCAAGCCTAAAATTGTTTTACCTCCTCAGCTTTCCTCTATTCCTCCTCTTTTCATTCTTTTGTAATTTGCAGTTTGAGCTAGTCAGTCTGTAGAAGAGAAAAATCATTTTAACAGTTTTAAGTAGAAAAGAAAATTATGGAAAGGAAACTCAGAGACTTGGATATCACACTTCAAAGAACAATGCTGAAAAATGCACCCTGAGAGCCCCTGGAAGCTCCCCTCTGCCTCAACTACCTGATAGAGGCGCTGCCGTTAGCGGTATCTCAACTTCTTCCACTACTGCTATGATAAACCAAAGCTTCCATTGCCATACTCCCAGATCCCTTGCTGTTGCCATGCCTTCGTGTTTGACACAAATGATTAGTATTTGGGGTTATGAGTTCTGACTTCTGTCTTCTGGATCGAATGTGGTAAAGACCTTTCTTTCATCAGTTCAGTTCAGTGTCTCAGTCATGTCTGACTCTTTGCGACCCCATGAATCGCAGCACGCCAGGCCTTCCTGTCCATCACCAACTCCTGGAGTCCAACCAAACCCAGTCCATTGAGTCGGTGATGCCATCCAGCCATCTCATCCTCTGTCATCGTCTTCTCCTCCTGCCCCCAATCCCTTCCAGCATCAGGGTCTTTTCCAATAAGTCAACTCTTCACATGAGCTGGCCAAAGTACTGGAGTTTCAGCTTCAGCATCAGTCCTTCCAATGAACACCCAGGACTGATCTCCTTTAGGATGGACTAATTGAATTTCCTTGCAGTCCAAGGGACTCTCAAGAGTCTTCTCTAATGCCACAGTTCAAAAGCATCAGTTTTTCGGCGCTTAGCTTTCTTCACAGTCCAACTCTCACATCCATACATGACCACTGGAAAAACCATAGCCTTGACCAGACAGACCTTTGTTGGCCAAGTAATGTCTCTGCTTTTTAATATGCTATCTTGGTTGGTCATAACTTTCCTTCCAAGGAGTAAGCGTCTTTTAATTTCATGGCTGCAGTCACCATCCACAGTGATTTTGGAGCCCCCAAAAATAAAGTCTGACACTCTTTCCACTGTCTCCCCATCTATTTCCCAGGAGGTGATGGGACCAGATGCCATGATCTTAGTTTTCTGAATGTTAAGCTTTAAGACAACTTTTTCACTCTCCTCTTTCACTTTCATCAAGAGGCTTTTTAGTTCCTCTTCACTTTCTGCCATAAGGGTGGTGTCATCTGCATATCTGAGGTTATTGATATTTCTCCTGGCAATCTTGATTCCAGCTTGTGCTTCTTCCAGCCCAGCGTTTCTCATGATGTACTCTGCATATAAGTTAAATAAGCAGGGTGACAATATACAGCCTTGATGTACTCCTTTTGCTGCTGTTGTTCCATTTTCAGTTCTAACTGTTGCTTCCTGTCATAGCAGGTACTCAAAATTCTGCCAGCAACCCCAAAGTTTGAAATAATCTATTTCTGTACTTAACTCTGTTCTCATTTCATCAGTCACTACTTACCCTGACTTTTTCCAAGTATTTTCTGTATGTTTATTCTAAACTGTGAAAAGCTGATATCACATGCTGTACTGTGCTACGCTAAGTTGCTCCCGTTGTGTCCGACTCTCTGCAGCCCTATGGACTGCAGCCCACTAGGTTCTCTGTCGAAGGGGTTCTCCAGGCAAGAATACTGGAGTGGGTATCTTCCCAAACTGGAGATCAAACCTACATCTCTTATGTCACCTGCATTGGCAGGTGGATTCTTTACCTCTAGTGCCACCTTGGAAACCTACTAATATTGATAATCAACTAAGAAAACCAATTGGCATGAATAGATATGATGATAATAATATATGAATTAACCTGTACTTATTGCTAAAACTATTTTGTGTACATTCTAAGTTAAATTTCTAGGTATGGATACGGATGAAATTTTGAAACTGACTCTGTGCTTATTGAACATGAACTATGTGTGTTAATTTTCAACTTTTGATAAGGTTGGTTCCTTTTGTTGGTGTGCATGTCTTTGGGAGGATACATATAGCTGATCTTAAATATTGAAGGTAGGGAGGTTGGTTTCTATTCATTTCACAGTTTTCCTATAGAACCTATATAAGTTTACTAGAGTTTCCATAGTACATTATCACAAAGTTAGTGGTTGAAATCAATAGAAATTTATTTTCCCACAGTTCTCAATGTGAGCTTAAAATCATGATGTGAGCAAGGCAGCACTATGCCTGGAAGCTCCATTGGAGATTACTTCCTATCCTTTCCCAGTTTCAGGGGCTATCAACCTTTCTTGATTTGCTGGGCTTGTTCACATCATTGCAACCTTAGCCTTACCTTAACATTACCTTTTCCTCTGAATGTTTTATCTATTCCTCTGTCCCTTATAAGAGAGTTTGCCATTGATTTTAATGACTATTGGGTCTAGGATGGTCTCATTTCAAGATATGTAATTAAATCTGCAAGTACCAATTTTACAAATAAAGGCTTGCAGCTTCACAGTTGCAAGGGGATTTGGACATGGTGGTATCATGTTGGTGGATACCATTTAAGCCAACAGAGTACTGTATGAGGTAATTGAAAATACCATTGAATGACAAATTTTACTCTCATTCACTTGTTTATTATTGATCTCATCAGTCTCTTAGGAACCATGACAGAGCATCCTCCGTGTATATATTAACCTTAAGAGAAGGCACTGGTGACACAAAACTGAACAAGTAAAAATCTCCATCTCTAAAAACTCATACTATATTATTGTATTTTTAAAATGCAAAGTATTTATCTAGTAGAAATGAGTAAATGTGCACCAATGGATATGGGAAGTAACATCAATTTTACATCTTAAAAAGTGGAGTGAGGCTATAGGAAGAAGTGTGGGAGAAAATGACACTGAGTTGAGATTGAAGAGTGAGTGGAAAGCTACCTGGGATACAAACAGAAAAGTCAGTACTCAGCTAAAGCTCACAAGTGAACATTTATAAACATTTTTGTCTATTTTCATCATATTTGAATCTAGTATATTTGCACATAACAGTAATTATGCTAAGTTTAATACATGGTAGATTGATTGTTTGCTTCCAATATATCTGATTTATTTTTAATTAAGTAGAAGCCACTAAATCAATGAATGCAGAAATATATCAGAACAATTCGCAAAAAAGTAATTGGAAAAATTGACCCAATTATATTCAAATGTCAGTGTTAATTTAAAACTTTATGATAGTATTAGAAAGATGTGTATCTTGGACCACATGATATTGGAGCTATCACTTAAGAGACATTATTCACATTGGAAATAATTCTCCTGAGCTAGCCAAGATATTCAATTAGTGCAGGCAGGCCATACTCTCAAAATGTTACATAGCATTGCTTCTCTGGGAAGATATTCTAGATCTCTAGTATATTATCCTTTGCTTAATGACACTGTGTCCTCCTAACATTCAAAATTAAAATGCAAGCATAAAAAAATGATTCTGCAACAGTTACCTTATAGAAAATCATTCTTTAGTAATGTATATATAGATCACATCATTTGTGATATTTTTGGTGATTTCCCTTGTGGCTCAGCTGGTAAAGAATCCACTTGCAGTGTAGGAGACCTGGGTTCGATCCCAGGTTGGCAAGATCTCCTGGAGAAGGGAAAGGTTATGCACTCTGTTATTCTGACCTAGAGAATTCCATGGACTATATAGGCCTTGGGGTTGCAGAGTGTCGGACATGACTTTCACTTTCACCCATGGGCTCTGTCCTTGGTCCATCTAATTTTTGGTATTAGACTGATGCTATTGCTGAAAGGGTGCACACTTAAGGAATTTGTGCAGCCTCCAGAATCTCTCCTAGAAGGAAAGGAAGACAAAGGGTATTCAGTTCTGCAGACACTTCAATTTTAGCTCTGTTACATCAATTTTAGGCCTTCCCATGTTGCACTTGTGGTAAAGAACCCACCTGCCAATGCAGGAGATGTAAGAACCATGGGTTTGATCTCTGGGTTGAGAAGATCCCCTGGAGGAGGGCATGGCAACCTACTCCATTATTCTGGTAAAATTCCATGGAAGAGGAGCCTGATGAGCTTCAGTCCATGGGGTCACAAAGAGTCGCCGTGACTTAGCTACTGGGCATATCTGAAACTGTTTGGGGGCTGCCTGAGCACTTAAGAATCTATGCCTCCGTGATAAACAAGTACACTACACATTTGAGAAGAGCTCTACAGTGAACTGTTTTTGCTAAAGCTAGTTACTGGCATCAATTTTAAAATGTTTGTTCCTATTTTTTCCATCTTATTATGGCATGACAATGAGAAATATTTCAGTTATGCTATTTTCAAAATAAAAATGATGAAAACTAAAGATTGTATTATACTATTGAGAGCAATATTCATATTTATGACTAGCAATTCCTATGCCTGTCAGCAAAAACATAACAATGACTAGTTTGAGAAAATGACCTATGTGCCTTGCACGTTATGAATGAATTCAAACTGTACCTGTCTGGTGCAAATGGTCCCACGATGTGATAATAATTAAATGTTAATTTAATAGCTGCATTCTTAATTGGAATAAATAGAACATGGCATGCCATGAAAAGCATTTGAACTATAGCAATAGTGAATGTTAAAATATTATTCCTTATCTCCATTGAAACCATCAGTTAGTTTTACACTTTGGTCACTAGGGGCTTGATGCTGTAAGAGCTTTGTCCACTATAAATTGCATAAATCACACAAAATGTCCCAGAACGTCATGCCGCGTGGCTGATGAGAATTGTATTGTTCTGCACTTTTCAAAAATAAATTTAACCCCAGCTATTTAATCAAACAATATAGCCAACAAACCCTTGTTATCAACTATTATCACATGTATGATAGCTGATGCTATTCTTTGTAAATTACCACTTGCTGTAGCATTTTAAAAATTTTATTCGACCTTGCTAAGACAAAGATATTTTCTGTTTCAATAGATATCCCTGTTGAAATTAACAGGCTGCTCACAGCTGCACCTTTTATCTTGCGTTAAAAAGTACTTGACAACACATGGTTGTACTTTGAGCAAACCCATGTTTTTTAACAGCCTGTGTCCTGTGTGTTGATCTGGGGCAATGATAAAGTGGAGACTGAACACCCATTTGTTAGGACAATTTTCCATTCAGGAGTTTCTTGTAAAAAATAATTGGTTCTTTTTGTGTTCTCTGTCTCCAGATTTTTAGTATCAAGGATTCATTTTTCACCCTAATATTCTGAATTATTCCTCTTTGTTATAAAGTGAAACTGTTGCTGCTACATAAATTTTCTTTGCTGGGTCCAATATCTAATTAATTCCAGAAGAAAACCTCTTTCCGTTAAGTAATGGCCTGTATGTGGCCAGCATATTTTTAGGCCTCCTTGCAGGAAGAGGGAAATGGTAGGGATAAGTTCCAAAAAATCATCACTGAATTCACAGCCATCCTAGGAAGCACAAGAGGTGAAAGACAGACACTGTCCCTTATGTGACTCGTACCTCAGATCAGTATTTATAGAAAATCTTCAATACAGGAGAAAGCATCTCCTTGTAATTTATTAAGAAATGTGGAATCAAGGTATTATTTAGTGAGTTGCACAGTAAAAAAAATGTTTCCTGAAGATAATTCCATGAGACAATAATAACAATAATAATAGTAATAATAAGAGATGCAAGGACACAAATGATTCCTTCTTCAACAGTAATTCCAAAATCAAGAAATGATAAATGGAACATGAAAAATTGAAAGGTATAAATGGTATGTTTAATGTTATAATTCTATAATTCTGTAACTCTGTTCAGTATTATCCTCTGCATACACTGAGATATTTTTTCCACATTTACTCAATTTCTATAACTCATCTCAAAGTAAAGAGTTTATTTATGTAAGAGTTGTCAAAGCACTTTCACACATTTCATTTTGTGACTGCCCTAGAGTATGATAGAAAAAATAACAGATAAGCAAACTTTTAATAGATAAAAATAAATGCTCAAAAGTCAATATATAATTTATAAATATAGTAGATAATTTGTGGGATTTTTTTCAAAGTACTTCTTTGAGCAGTTTTAGATTCATACAAAGATCAAGTGAAAAGTACAGAGGGAGGGGACTATATTCAATATCTCTTAATAAACTACAGTGGAAAAAGATTCAACAAAGAATATTTATAACTGAACCACTTTCCTTTACACCTGAAGCTAACACAACATTGTAATCAGTGAAACGTCAATAAAAAATGAATACAAACACAAAAATGACTTAATTTTCCCAAAATTGTATAGAGGATTCCAATCTCTCTCCTGTTCCCCACCCCACAGCTCCACTACTATGGACCTCTCTGGCCAGAGCAGTCTGTTTGTTACAACTGATGAACTTAAAGTGACACACCATTATAGCCCAAAGTCCATAGTCTATACCAGGGCTCACTCTTGATGACATGCAGTCTGTGGAGTGGACAATGCTGTTAGTTTTCTAACTCAGGATCTAATTTCTTACTCAAAGAATAAAGAATCCAGTTGTGCTTGGTTAACCAACTCTCACACTTGCAACCTAGTACACATGAAAGCTTATACCAACCTCAGCTCCTCGGGTGCTCCTGAGTTCTCATTATGTGCAAGGTAAAAGATGGACTCAAAGGCCCTTCATAAAGTAAACCTACACCTCCCGTCTCATATCTGGTTGGCTCACAACATACTGTGCTACATCTATATTGGATTAGCTACAATGCCTACAATGCTTAATTCAGTTCATGTATAATTCTCACCTAGAATTCTGCCTTTCATCTCATCATTCACTTGTCAGGGGTCTATTGATCCTGTAAGATCCTGGGTAGGCACCAACTTCACCTGAAATCTTTCCTGAATTCTTGAATCTGTAGCATTCTTTATAACTGTATCAAGGCACTAAATACTGTATGCTATAATTGTTGTCTGTGAGCCTACCTTCCTTACTAGACTATAGAATTTGTAATCTACTTAGAGGTGAGTACTATGCTTTATTTCTCTATGTTCAGTATCTGAAATAGGCAATTAGATTCTGAAAGATTATTTTCAGATAAGTGAATGAAAAATAATAACCTTCTCTCTTAGCTACTAAAATTATTTTACATTAGTAACAACAATAACTTTTTTTTTTTTTTTTTTTTTTTTAATATTATTTTATTAGTTGGAGGCCAATCACCCCACAACATTTCAGTAACTTTTTAAAAGTAAACAATATGAAATGGAGAAATCTCTTAGGCTGTCTCTGACAAAGGCCTTATTGAAAAAGAGAAGATAGATCCACTAAGAAGAAAAGCCTTAAAAAATAAAATCCTTTGATTTGCATTTCTCTAATTGTTACTGATATTGAGCACCTTCTCATTTTTTTTCCATCTGTATGTCTTCTTTGGAGAAATATTTCTTTAGGTCTTCTGTCTATTTTTTTAAGATTTTTTCATTGTTTTTATTGAGATGCATGACCTGTTTGTATATTTTGGAGATTAGTCCTTTGTCAGTTGCTTCATTTGCAGATATTATCTCCCATTCCGAAGGTTGTTGCTTCGTTTTTTGTTTTTTTTTTAATGATTTCCTTTGCTGTGCAAAAGCTTTTAAGTTACTTAGGACCAATTTGTTTGTTTTTGTTTTTATTTTCACTACTCTAGGTGATGGATCAAAAAAATCTTGCTGTGATATATGTCAGAGTGTTCTACCTATATATTCCTCTAAGTGTTTTGTAGTATCCAGACTTACATCTAGGCTTTTAATTCATTTTGAGTTTATTTTTATGGGCTTCCCTTGTGGCTCAGCTGGTAAAACATCTGCCTGCAATGGGAGAGACATGGGTTCGATCTCTGGGTTGAGAAGATCCCCTGAAGAAGGGAACAGCTACCCACTCCAGTATTCTGGCCTGGAGAATTCCATGGACTATATAGTCCATGGGGTTGCAGAGAGTCGAACACAACTGAGAAACTTTCGTGGTATTATGGGTTGTTTTAATTCCATTTGGGCTTCCCTTGTGGCTCAGCTGGTAAAGAATCTGCCTGCAATGCAGGAGACCTGAGTTCGAGCCCTGGTTTAGGAAGTTCCCATGGAGAAGGGAAAGGCTACGCACTCCAGTATTTGGGCCTGGAGAATTCCATGGACTATATAGTCCATGGGGTCACAAAGAGTTGGACACTACTGAATGACTTTCACTTTAATTCCATTCTTTTACATGTAGCTGTTCAGTTTTCCCAGCACCAGTTATTGAAGAGATTGTCTTTGATCCATCATAGATTCTTGCCTCCTTTGTCATAGATTAGTTGACCATAGGTGTGGGGTTTATCTCTTGACTTTCCATCCTGTTCCATTGATGTATATTTCTATTTTTGTGCCAGTATCATACTGTTTTGGATACTGTAGCTTTGTAGTATAGACTGAAGTCAGAGGGCCTGATTCTTCCATTTCTGTTCAATCAGATATCACTTCACACTGCTCAGAAGGACCATCATCAAAAAATCTACAAACAATAAATGCTAGAGAGGATGTGAATAAAGGGAACCCTCGTGCACTGTTCATCGGAATGTAAGTTGATACAGCCACTGTGGAGAACAGTATGGAGGTTCCTTAAAAAACTAAAAATAGAACTATCATATGACTCATCAGTCTCACTGTTGGGCATATACCCCGAGAAGACCATAATGCTAAAAGACACATGTACCCCAGTGTTCACTGCAGCACTATTTAGAATAGCCAAGACTTGGAAGCAACCTAAATATCCAACAGCAGATGAATGGATAAAGAAGATGTGATACATACACACACACACACACACACACACACACACACACACTCACACACAATAGAATATTACTCAACCATAAAAAGGAACATAATTCGTCATTTGTAGAGATGTAGGTGGACCTGGAGTCTGTCATACAGAGTGAAGTAAATTGGAAAGAGAAAGACCAATGTTGTGTCACATCACTTATATGTGGAATCTAGGAATATGGTACTGATGAGCTCATTTGCAAAGCAGAAATAGCATCACAACACAAATGTAGAAAACAAGCCTATGCTTACCAAAGGGGAGAGTGAGAGGTGGGATGAGTTGGGAGATTGGGGTTGACACATACACACTACTGTATATAAAATAGATAAATTAGTGAGGACCTACTGTATAGCACAGGAAACTCAGTGCTCTTCAGTGACCTAAATGAGAAGGAAATCTAAGAAAGAGTGGAAATCTCTCTCTCTCTCTCACTCACTCTCTTTATGTGTATATGCATGTTTATATAAACACACATACATATATGCATATAAAATATACACATATATATAACTATTCATTTTGTTATATATCAGAAACTAATACAACAATGTAAAACTATAATTCAATAAAAACTGATTTTAAAATAATAAAAAGCAAAACCATTTTTTTTAATTTTTAAAAAGTAAAATCATGACAAGTCAATGCTTTTAACAATTTATCTGCTGTTAGGCTCTCTCACCAACTTTAATAGTGTTTCTAAATAGGTTCCAATTTTTGTCTGTCATCTTTAAAGAATGATGATGGGCAGAGGAATATTTCCATTTTAAACTAGTAGATGCCATGGGCAAAGCTGAATTTTGTCAGGATTTTGGAGTACCTGGGGAATTTTGGAAGTCACTATTTATGGGAAATTGGTCCCCAATGAGGAGATATGGAGCTAGGGAGCATGTATTTTCTGCTAAATTGTTTGTTTTCCACAGCTTTATAGATCATTGTCTAATTTCTACTCTCCCATAAATATTTCTCAAACATCATTTATTCATCTATTCACTTCAGACCATCAGACTGCTACATGAATGTAGAAATCAGCCTTGTAATAAAATATTTAGACCCCATAAGACTTCAATCTTAGATAATACCCTCAGATTTTAATGTGGTTTAGATATGTATTATTACAAATAAAGCTATGGCATACTATGATAACTATAGTGAATTTTGAAATTTTAATAAATAGCTCTCCAGAGATTAAATAAAAGATGCTAAAAACAGAAAGATGATAGTGAGGATTCTGTATTATACTTGAATTTCACAGGATACTATAATGCCAGTCATTTTGTGTTTTTCACCATTCATACTTAATAATGTGTTTTAGACTTCTGTGCTCTCTATTCAAAATCTCATTTCTTTACAGCATATTTTCTGTTGTTGCCACTGAAAAAAATGATTCGGACGTCTTGCTTTCTTGTTTAAAGAAACAATAGCTATTTGAGACTGAAGACCTTTGTTTCAAATTTCTGCTACCAAGGTCTAAAGCCTTCAAAGATTGTGTTTGCAATGGAAATTCCTTAGGAACTTTTACATGACACAATGACATTGAAGGTTTAAATTGTATTTTATAAAAGCCTCTTTTTCCTTCTTTGATTACCAACCTGTAAAAGCAAAAATTGTTTGAAAAACTCAGGATTTAGTTTACTTTCCAGTCTTCTGACCATCAGGATGCATCGACAGAGATTCTGGCTCAAACATTAAACCACTTCAGATGCAAATTATGACAAAGAATCTTCCATCGAATACACAGGACTTTAAAGTTGTTCTGGCAATTGGAACAGGGTATGGTCCAATGATACTTCTAGTGTTGTTTTCCTCTATTAAAGAATTCCAGTGTTGTCAGAATATTCCTATTTCTAAGCTACTTTACTTGACAGCTAACCTAATTTTAGGCTACATTTTATCCTGTACTAATACACAACTTTGATGATAGGTGGCACCAAAGCAATTATTGAACTAGAAGGTGAAATAGAGTAAGCCAAAGATAAAGTAGATACTTAATGAGCATGCTATAATTTAATGCTACATAATTAAAATGCATTTGTATTTGATATTCATTATAGAAAACAGTGCTATTAATTTAAAACTGTAATCATAACAATAATGTTTACTCATAAGCAAAAAATAAATTTTTTGAGTGAAGGAATTAGGTTAATTGTGGCAAAATTGATGCATTTTATAAATGAGGTGTATATACATATGATTTAAAATGTTGAGAAATAGTAGAAAGAAAAAAGTGTTAAAAAGAAAATATAAACTGTAATTAAAAGCTAAAATATAAATGAGAACACATTTGATTTTAGACATAAAATGTTTAAAAATTACATATATATATATATGTATACACACATATAGCAATAGAAATTTTAGAAATTATAAATGCTATAGTCACTTTAAGTGTTATGACAGTGAGCTAGTCCAGTTTCTTTATCCATATAATGTAGTTAAGTAATAAAAGCACATGAGATTATGAGGCCATATGCAACATAAAGTCCCAAAGCAGAAAATATCTTTACTGAAGTTTTGTTGATATTATTTTATCATTAATAATAATATAAATTTCAAGTTATTGAAATCCAGTGAAGTAAATTATATATTAGTCCAGTTTTTCTGAGCATGTATGATAGGAAGACACACCTCTAAAAAGAAAACATTGCTAATGTCTTCCCTCCATGAGGCACTCTGCTATTCATTTATCCATTCACATATGCATCCATTCATTCACTTAATGTGCTTACTTATTCCTTTACTCCTAACTAAGCCATTCTTTGTTCAGAAGACATAAATTAAACTGTTGCTTAGTACGGGGATTATTCTTGAGCAATATTTGAAATTACTATAATGGAGGTCCGAACTTTTTGGTCATTGAGGTAAAATTTAGTATACTACAACACTATTTAACAAACTACACTGATATGCTTATTTTTAAAATAAAGTCTCCCTTGAGTCCTAGATAGCTTAGTCAGGAACGCAGATGAAGACACACAGATATCACTAGGTGTCATATATCCAAAGCTACATTTATTTCTATGGCAATATAAATTATAAATTTCTTTTACCAGTCTCAGACCATTGAATTAGGCATGGGGATAAATAAAATTATAAATGATAATAATATCTGAAAATAACAATAGAATGAACATTTTTCACAGTGTTCTTTCTACTACACAGTAAAAATTTCAGAAAACTGGTAAATTAATTTTTAGTAGAAGTAATTGATAACTTTAAATTTCAAAGTCATTTCTCCATATTTAAAAAAAAAGTCTAGACGTCTCTACATTTAAAAATGCTGGAGAGAGTGTGGAGAAAAGGGAACCCTCTTACACTGCTGGTAGAATGCAAGCTGGTACAGCCACTATGGAGACCAGTGTGGAAATTCCTTAAAAAACTGGTGATAGAACTGCCATATGTCCCAGCAATCCCATTGCTAAGCATGCACACTGAGGAAACCAGAATTGAAAGAGACACAAGTACCCCAATGTTCATTGCAGCACTATTCACAATAGTACATGGAAGCAACCTAGATGTCCTTCGGCAGTTTAATGGATAAAGAAGCTGTGGTACATATACACCATGGGATATTCAGTTCAGTTCAGCACTCAGTCGTGTCGGACTCTTTGTGACCCCATGGACTGCAGCACGCCAGACTTCCCAGTCCATCACCAACTCCCGGAGTTTACTCAAACTCATGTCCATTGAGTCAGTGATGCCATCCAAACATCTCATCCTCTGTTGTCCCCTTCTCCTCCTGCCTTCAATGTTTCCAACATCTGGGTCTTTTCCAATAAGTCAGCTCTTCACATCAGGTGGCCAAAGTATTGGAGTTTCAGCTTCAACATCAGTCCTTCCAATGAACACCCAGGACTGACTTCCCTTAGGATGGACTGGTTGGATCTCCTTGCAGTCCAAGGGATTCTCAAGAGTCTTCTCCAACACCAGAGTTCAAAAGCATCAATTCTTTGGCGCTCAGCTTTCTTTATAATTCAACTCTCACATCCATACATGAATACTGGAAAAACCATAGTTTTGACTAGATGGACCTTTATTGATAAAGTAATGTCTCTGTTTTTTAATATGCTATCTAGGTTGGTCATAACTTACCTTCCAAGGAGTAAGTGTCTTTTAATTTCATGACTGCAATCACCATCTGCAGTGATTTTGGAGCCCATAAAAATAAAGTCTGCTACTGTTCCCACTGTTTTTCCAGCTATTTGCCATGAAGTGATGGGACCGGATGCCGTGATCTTAGTTTTCTGAACATTGAGCTTTCAGCCAACTTTTTCACTTTCCTCTTTCACTTTCATCAAGTGGCTCTTTAGTTCTTCACTTTCTGCCATAAGGGTGGTGTCATCTGCATATCTGAGGTTATTGATATTTCTCCCAACAATCTTGATTCCTGCTTGTGCTTCCTCCAGCCCAGCGTTTCTCATGATGTACTCTGCATATAAGTTAAATATGCAGGGTGACAGTATACAGCCTTGATATACTCCTTTTCCTATTTGGAACCAGTCTGTTGCTCCATGTTCAGTTCTAACTGTTGCTTCCTAACCTGCATACAGATTTCTCAAAAGGCAGGTCAGATGGTCTGGTATTCCCATCTTTTTCAGAATTTTCCAGTTTATTATGACCCGCACAGTCAAAGGTTTTAGCATAGTCAATAAATTAAATATTACTCAACTGTAATATTACTCATGGAATATTATTCAAATGTAAAAAAGAATGTATTTGAGTCAGTTCTAATGAGGTGGATGAAACTGGAGTCTATTATACAGAGTGAAGTAATTCAGAAGGAGAAACACCAATACTGTATATTAATATGTATATATGGAATTTACAAAGACGGTAACAATGATCCTATATGCAAGGCAGCAAAAGAGACACAGATGTAAAGAACAAACTTGTGGACTGTGTGGGAAAAGGCGAGGGTGCGATGGTTTGAGAGAATAGCATCGAAACATGTATATTACCACATGTAAAATAGAGGACCAGTGCTAGTTCGATGCATCAGTCAGGGCACTCAAAGTGGGTGCTCTGAGACAACCCAGAGGGATGGGTTGGGGAGGGAGGTAGGAGGGGGTTTCAGGACAGGGAGACACATGTGCACCCATGGGTGATTCATGTGGATGTTTGACAAAAACCACCACAATACTGTAAAGAAATTGTTCTCCAATTAGAATAACTTAATTAAATAAAAAATGCTCATTAGAGTCCATTAAGTACAGTTATATGTCATTCAGGTTTTGTGAACATTTCTTATATTTTTTCTTTATCATTGTGTGTTTGTGTTCTTCCAGCACCTGTCAAATGTCTTGTAAAGAATTGGTTCCCCATAACTTTGAAGTGACTTAGCAGTAGCGGCAACTTTGCTAAAGACAGTATTTTACCTTTAATTCCTTAAACATTATTACCAAAATTTTTAAATCTTACAATTTAATTTTGAAAAATTCTGGGAATTTTTTTTAATTTTTGTTTATTTGTTTATTTTTGCCTGCTCTTGTTCTTCGTTGCTGCATGGGCTTTTCTTCAGTTTTGGCGAGGGGGTCTGCTCTCTAGTAGTGATGGACCTGCTTCTCATTGTGGTGGCTTCTTTTGTTTCACAGCATAGGCTGTAGATCACATGGGCTTCAGTATTTGCAGCACTTGGCCTCAGTAGTTGTGGTACACAGGCTAAGTCACCCCATGGCACATGGGATCTCCTGGGACCAGGGATCAAACCCAAGTCTCTTGCATTGGCAGGCAGATTCTTTACCACTGAGCCACCAGGGGAACCCAGAAATAGTTTTTCCTGAGTAAGCTATTTTGCCATAACAAAATGTTTTATAGCATCCTTTTTTTTTTAAAAAAAAAAAAGGGAGAAAACAGAGGTAAAGTAAATAATTCATGTATGTAAATAATTCATGTGTGTGTTTGAAACATTGTCAGTGGTTTTATTATGAAACTCCACAAAAATTCAAATTACATAATACACAAAAATTTAGGTTACAAACAGCCACAAGGAAACTAGGACATGATGGATTGTTAATATATATTAAACCATAACCACATAATTAGTGTACCTATCACATTATTCTATATTCCATGTATAATATATAGAAGCATATTAAATTTTGTTCTTTATGTGCAGGCTGCCCATTGTATTATAATAAAGTTATAAAAAAGTCAGTGATTAGTACCCTTAAAACATGTGATTATTACTTCATTTAAATTATAACTCAATAAAGTAAAATAAAAATGTTGAGCTTTTGTTCCTACTTGCCAATTTCATCCCTGATCTTTTAGGTATATGTAATGATAATAACATACAGTCAACATGTGACTTCAAATCTGAAAAGTTGTACTTTCTTCTATGCATATACTAAATATGATTATAGGTTTGCATTTAACAACAGAACATGCAGATTCTCTGTGCATATACAGAGTGTCTGATTCCAGTGACATTGTGGTCTTTGTGGCGGGGCATGATTAAAGCCTGTCTAAAGCTAATTGTTGTCATTTTTGCCCTTTTTAAATAGAATTTTATACTTCAAATATCAGTTTACTTTTTTAAAGATTGTTTAAAAATAATTTTCTATATTTAAAGTATCTCTTTGGCAAAGACAATTTATTTCTTTTCCTTAAAAATTATGTGTGTTTGTATGTATATATCTCCTTTAAGAATGTATGTGTATACATGTGTGTGCATGCTAAGTTCCAGTAGTGTCTGACCCTTTGTGACCCCATGGACTGTAGCCCACCAGGCTCCTCTGTCCATGAGATTCTCTAGGCAAGAATACTGGATGGGTCGCCATTTCCTCCTCTAGGGGATGTTCCCCATCCATGGATTAAACCCACGTCCCTTATGTCTTCTGCACTGGCCCATGGGTTCTTTACCACTAGCACCACCTGGGAAGCCCTCTTTAACACTAGTATAATACTAGCTATTGGAAAAGAAATCAAGTGATCTAAGGGAAAATAGACATGATTCCTTTTGCATTGGCTTTTAGGCTCAGGTAGTAGCTTGTGGATCTTATATATCTGTAGCAACAGAAGGTTCTCAATTTCTCAAAGTTGAAATAGTAATGAAACAAGCTGAATTATCCTAAGAATTGTTCGGCTGTGTCTTACGATAGTGAATTACATTACCCAGTTCTTCCCCATTGGTCTTTATTCCATGGTCTAAGCTCTCCACAGCTAGTCACTGAATCACATTAGAAAACATAATGAACACTGCAGGAGCATTAATTTACCAAGGAAACGTGGCATCATGGAAGAGCTACTCTTAATCTCACACACAGCTTAGCACAGCACCCTACCACTGAGCGGCCCGGGGTGGGTCCTTCATGTCTCACAGTTTATTTAAAGTCCAGGAAAATAGTCCTGAGAATTTCCCTAAAATATGTAGGCACATATTTATATATACTGCTGCCTTTGTCATGGATAATAAGACACAACTTTAAATATATGAAATTAGTGCTTGAGTAAATAAAATTGATATTTTTAAACTGTGTTTACTTTTGAGAAACATCTGAAGGACATATTCCTATCAAATGCTGTACTTAATTAGTTGGAGGTGAAAGTCAAAGACTTTTCCAGGAAAGTGGTATATGTTATTTTACCATTAAATTGCCTCTAGAAATAGTATTATTGTTGTTTAGCTGTTAAGTCATACCCAAGTCTTTTGTAACCCCAAGGACTGTAGGCCGCCAGGCTCCTCTGTCCACAGGATTTTCCAGACAAGAATACTGGAGAGGGTTGCCATTTCCTCCTGAAGGGGATCTTCCCTACCCAGGGATTGGACCTGCGTCTCCTGCATTGCAGGTGGGTTCTTTACTGTCTCAGCCCCCAGGAGAACCCTGGAAATGATATGCTAAATAACAAAACAGAAAAATGGGAAATAAAAACTAAATTAAGAGTTGCTATCAATTTTCAGAAAAGTTAATATTGTTGGGAAGAAATATTTAGCACAGTTAAAATAACAGCAACAATAATAAAACTAAATGATTTCATGTTCCTCATCTGTTTTACATCTATGGTCAGCTTGAAAACTAATATAGAAATGTATGTTAATGACTTTATTCAGAAAACCAGCATACAGAGAAAATATGGACTAGTGTCCCAAAGAACTATATTGCCCGAGTTTGGATACTAGTTTTTTTTATAGAATGAAGAAAAGAAAGTCAAAACATAAAGTGAAAACAGTGATAATTGTAAATATTACCTGGTTCTCACCAGATTTTGGAGAGGATGTGTAAATTTCTTCTTTCCTGCAGTCATTCACATGTGGACCTGGTCAGGATATTTCCTGTGAGCTTTAGCTCAACACACAGGTAGGCATAAGAGGCAAGGTTCTTGGAGATAGACCATTATGTATACTTTAAACTATAACAAATAATCCTTTAGATACTCACTTGTACTAAATGCAATAGAACACAAAAGTTGATGTCAAAGAAATGGATCCACTACGGAGTGGGTTGTCATGCCCTCCTCCAGGGGATCTTCCCAACCCAGGGGTTGAACCTGAGCGTCTTACATCTCCTGCATTGGCAGGCAGGTTCTTTACCACTAGAGACCCCTGGGAAGCCGTCTCTTCACCGTTACCCACAGGAAACTCTCAGAAGTATATCATTGACATTAAATTGTGAATCTCTGAAGGTTAAAAGCTTATCAGTTGTGCTTGAATAAGTTCTTACTCCACAATGTAACCTGGCATTAGGCTTCTCTTCTACATGCACACTTTTATGAAAAAGTGGCCTTTCCAATCACATTGCTTAAAAACATACTGATGACTCCAAGTGATATATTGCTTTTTCCATGAATTCCATGCTAAAGTAATCTGACAACGTAATATCCCCACCAAAACACCTAGTTACTATTTCAAAGTATACATATTCCAAATCAAACTCACAGTTTACCTCCCCAAACCCTGCTCCTCATCCTGACTTTCCCATCTTGTTACTCACAAATCTACTATCAGTCTCTTCATATTTCCTGGAACAATGTTGACTTTCTCTTCAATACCCTATAAATGAAAAGTTATGATGTAAAAGTCACAATACTCAAATACTGATATAAAAGCAGTCATCTTACATGGTAAAGGAATAATGGGAAATAATGCCACACAAATATTCATACGAAAATAAGAATAAACTATTTATGACAGTTTTTGTCTTTGTTTCTGTTACTGGTCACGGAGTCATAGTTGGTATCTATAGCTACTTTCTTATATTATTACCTATCCTGTATTCCCTTCGCCATCAGTAAGTTCCCTAACTGGTCATGCTTCTTTACCTTGAGAGGTGACCCAAAACTTTAAAAAGCTATATTTAGTTGAAGGATAATTGCTTTGCAATATTGCACTAGTTTCTGCTGTATATGAACTTGAATCCGCCATAGGTGTACAGAAGTCCCCTCCCTCTTGGACCTCCCCCTGCACCCCATCTAGCTTATCAGAGAGACTGGATTTGAGCTCCCTGTGTCAGACAACAAATTTCCACTGGCTATTGCTTCTCTCACCTTGCCCCATCCTCTCCTTCCCGCCCCGTGCCCACAAGTCTGTTGACTATGTCTGCATCTCCATTGCCATCCTGTAAATAGATCTTGGCCATTACTAGCCCTGCTTGGATTGAGGTTTGTAGTTTCCATTGACCTTAATCACACAAACATGGCGATATTACTAAAAGCCACACTGGCCATCTTCTGTATTCCAGAAATACTCTTCCTTTCCTCCACTGTGGAGTACTGGTCCGGTTCCCCCTCAGTATTTAGAACTCACCTCTGTAGCTCTTTTCTTTGCTTATTGATTCAGATAAATGAGGAACGCAAAGTGGTTATGGATCTGGTCGGCTTTTATATATAAGCATTATTTGTGACTAGCACACTTGCTTACAATGTATTGATCTTTGAAATGTGAGTTGTTACTGACAAGGCTTTTTTACTTGGTGCTTGGAGATATGCTGAAGTTTCAGAGATAGACTCTAGTAGTGTAATATATAAATGCATATATTTTTTAAACTATTAATAAAAAAGCAAGCTCCCTGCAAGTGCAGATTAAAATGTGAGATGTGAAAAGAGGTAGCATCATTTGATGTTAGAATAAACATATCTACTTTTTCATATTCTAAGTTCTCAGAATTTGAATTCTGTCCAGGGAATTTAACCAAGCATCACTCACCAGTTAATATTTTAAGTGAAATTCAATTGCGCCTTCTTTCTATTTGAACTGTGATTTCTAAAAAGTAATATGGTAATAATACTCAATTCAGTAGACATACTGAGCAAACTGAAAATACTAACCTCTGGCCTTTTTACAGTCTCCAATCATGCAGAGAGCTTGCAGTTTAACTAAAGCAATTGACAGTGGAAACAATGCAGTTGCACTGTATGACTTTAATAGTCTCCTCAATCAAGTAAGAGGACCTTTTGAAGACAAGAAAAAAAATCTTCAACTTCAATTTGGTACAAAATTGCTGACTGCTGACAAATGCTAGATCTATCAAAATCATAAGCGGTTCTGGATCATTACCAACATCAAAAAAAAGCTTCATAATCACCGCTTTGAAAGAGCAGCTCACTTACTGTGATGTGCATCCATATTTGTGTGACATAAAAAATAATATACCTAAATACAGTGTCTGCACGGCATTTAAAGCAACACAGAAAAGCTGAGGAGATTCATATTCAAAACTGCTATAGTTTATACAAACACCCATACACATCATTCACACACTTTCCATTCACCAGATACAAATGCTGCTCCATACTCTTCCTTTATTCATTTCCAAGATATTTTCTAGAATCATTATTTCAAATGTGTATTTTTGTATTCTTGTATGTTGAGTAAAAATGAAAAGATACCTTCGAACATGCCTCTTGTATTTAATTTCCATAGATCATCATAAATAGAATAGATACATGCTTTATATGTTAATATGACAAACTTAGACATCATGTCAAAAAACAGAGACATCACTTTGCCAATGACTAGCCGAAGGTACGGTTTTTCCAGTAGTCACCTACAAATATGAGAGTAAAGAAGGCTGAGTAACAAAGAATTGATGTTTTGAACTGCAGTACTGATGAAGACTCTTGAGAGTCCCTTGGACTGCAAGGAGATCAAACCAGTCCATCCTAAAGGAAATCAGTCCTGAATACTCATTGGAAGGACTGATGCTGAAGCTGAGGCTCCAGTACTTTGGCCACCTGATGGGAAGAGCTGACTGATTGAAAAAAGACCCCAATGCTGGAAAAGATTGAAGGAAAACAGAAAAGGGGGCAGCATCACCGACTCAATGGACATGAAGTTAAGCAAACTTCGGGAGAGAGTGGAGGACAGAGGAGCCTCGCGTGCTGCAGTACATGGGGTTGCAAATAGTCGGACATGACTTAGCGAGTAAACAACAAAAAAATTTATTTAAATAACTCCTCTGTATATGCCTGTGTTACTCCAAAATATACAATTAATACTTTCTCATTCATATTTCCCTGGGGACATATGGTGAAAAATTTCCCAAAGTGCAGTTACAGTCTTTTGCTTTTTTTTTTTCCTGTAGCTGATCAAAGTCTCTATGAGAAAAGGAATTGGGAGTCCCCTGCTAGAAATGCCATCATATAATCCAAATTTTTAAAAGTTTGATTTTAGCACAAAACAAATTAGAAAAACTCTCATGTACTAATAGTGCTGGGTGCCTGGCCACAGACGCTCTCCTGGGTGCTTCCCTTAATTCTTTGTGGGAGAGTTTATTACCACCAAATTTTTTCAACAAAGTAAGTGGTATTCACTTTGAGAAAGTTTCCTCCCTCATACCTTCCTTTTTGTTATATAACCCAATTTTGATAAGTTAGAAGTTATTGAAATCAAGCTCTATTGATCAGATTAATAAGTATTTGACCATAACAAGAAATGAAAATAATTAAGATTTAATGCCATCAGTACCCTAACTTTACAATCTCAGCCTTCCTTCCTCCCTTTTGTCTTTCCTTTCTTCATTCATTTCCCCTTTTTCTCCTTCTCTTTCTCCCTCAAATATCCCTCCTTTCCTTCATTTGTTCCTTCTTTAGTTCACATGTTCAAGCCACGTTTTCAACAACAAAGCCCCATATATATACTAATGTTTTATACCCTATAACAACATGTGAGGTAAGGTGTATTACTACCCTCATTTTTCAGGTAAAGAAATTGAGGCACAGAGAGGTTACACAGTTTGGTAAATATCACACAGTTGGTGTCTGTATTTATGTAGGTATATATGTATGTTTTGGTGGTGTATGGATTTGAATGCAAGTAGTTCAACTCCAAAGTGGTTTGTGTGTGTGTGTGTGTGAAATAAATATCTCAAAGCATATTTCTTGCACAAGAAATAATAGGAATCCCAGGGGAGTGTCCATAGCTACTCCAAAATTTAATGATATTTCTAAGCTCACATGGCCTAAACAATATTTATTTTTACTTTTCTGCATACAAATCCAGGTATTGTAAGGAGATACATTTGAATAAATTCTATAGTAATAAGATAACCTGAAATGCAGCTGAGGTTTGCATTTTAGTTTCCTTAGACAAAACTACATCTCTGCTACTACATGTCATCTGGGGACTGACTTGTCATTCTCTGGGATATATTTTATATCTGTGTTATCCCATATTTATCCAAACATGAAACTCAATAATTCTACCTGGTTCAGCAGGAATTATGCATGGACAACTGAAAGTCACAGGAAAACTTGTAGACGGGTCTGATCATTCATTGCATACCATCTAACTAGACACTGTTACCCTCTCACCAACTCCTCCTTGCGTTCTCCTTTTTCATCTGTGCTATTTATGCATTTATTTACAGTTTATCTTCTATCTATTATTCCCAGTACTTTACCATATCCTCTTAAGCTTTGAAATCAGCTTGCTCTTGAGGTCAGAGCTTTCATAGCGTATTGATTTAAATGTTTTAATTGTCTTCAGATCTCATTATCATGGGTACATGTATGAATAAAGGGGCTTCCCCAGTGGCTCTGCCATGAAGACTCCTCCTGTGATATGGGAGGTGCGGGAGGTGCGGGAGGTGCGGGTTCGATCCCTGGGTCAGGAAGATCCCTTGGAGGAGGGCACGGCAGTCCGCTACAGTATTCTTGTCTGGAGAATCCCATGGACAGAGGAGCCTCCGGGCTACGGCCCATAGGGTTACAAAGAGTCAGACACAAATGAAGCAACTTAGCGTAGCACACACTCATGAAGAAGCGAATAGTTTGCATGTTTGTGTATATATGCATTTGTGTATGTGAAAACATGATATGAATACACAGGATAGTGATATAATCTTAATAAATATGGATTACGATGACTAAATAATTTAGCAGACATTCCCTAGAAAATACACCAATAGTCTGAGACAAAGATTAAAAGTGCTGGTACTTTATCAAAAATATGCAAATCCAGAGCCAAAGGTTTGGGATGTGCAACAAGAAAAGATGTGAAGCGATGCCAGGCAACACTCTGCATGTGATGATCTACAAAAGAAACCTTCACAGCACTTCTCAGGACAAATTGACACAGAAATTGTGCAGGAAAAAGTTTAGAAAACATATTCACACAGTTACATCTTAAGTCTTAGCATAAGCGATTAACCTCCCCTAGGTTTCTCCTTTGGGGGAGAAAGACAGATGGGAAGAGAGACAGAGGAACAAAGCCAATGCCTTGCCTTCTAATATGAATAGCTTTGAATAGTAGTTTTCTTAAACATAGAAGCAAACATTTTTGGAGAGCAAATTGCTCATCATGTGGGACTGTTCAGTCCATTCCTGGCATCCTTGGGTCTTGCTCATTGATGCAAATTTCTCAGGGTGGCGTAAGCACCATTCATGTTTGTGATTGATCTTTAATACTTCAAATCATACTTTAATCAGTGAACCAAAATTCTGATGAAATCCTGACATTGCTTATAATTTCACCTCTTAATATCTAATTGGTTGCATGTCCTTTTCCAGATACAGTTATCTGTTAATTGTTGTTATTAATATAATCATGCATAGTTAATATAATTAACATTGCTAATATTCAGACTTTGCAAGTTGATATCTGGTTAATTTGGGAAGCAAAAGCTCTTTTTCTTCCTTTGTCTATCCCATGAGAGGTCAATTTACCTCAAGATTCTGTCTTCTACTTTAGTCTTACTCTCTCCACTACATTAAAATGCTGTAATATACTTCCAGTTTTAACTTCCACCCATATCTGGGAGACTCCTAGAAATAAACTTCCAGCTGAGAATTCTCCATTTGGCTTAAGAATCAAATGCCTAATGTTTCTGGACACCTGTACTTGTATTATCAAAGGCACCTGAAACTCATTATCTCTAAAGGGGAATTCATATTCCTTGCTCCCTAATGGCTTATATTCCCATACTTTCTGTCTCATTTGGTAGAAAATACATTTATTCTCTTACATTAGAATCTAGAAAATTATCGTTGACTTTTTTTTCTTTCCTTCACCTCCCACATCAAATCCTTCACCAAAAGTATTGAGAATCATATTTTCCTACTGAAAAGGGCAGATAGCCCTTCATTTTGACCATTAGTCACTACTCCAAGGCTTAAGTACTAAAAGTCAATGACTTTTTAATTTACATCTGGATATTCATGATGTAAACAATACCCTCTTAACATTCTCTAATTTAAATTATATCTGAAGAACATCTTGCTTTGTTCGGGTTTTTTTTTTAACTGTCCCTAGGAACACTTATATTGTAGGGTGACAGTTTACAATTAAAATCGGCAAACATAATATAGATCAGCACAAGAAATGTCGTTAACTCCTTTGTTGTTCTGATATCGGTATATAAATCTATGAGCCAGGCTTGGAATTGACAGCTTTATTTAACATTCAGAATTTAAACTATATATGATTTGCTTACACTGATTTCAGTACACTTTTCCTGAGCAATTAAGATACAAATATTTTAACTTATTAAAGCTTACTGTCCTTCTTGAACAGCTAGCCTACAATCAAAGTTTATTTGATCTTATATAGTTACTTAAGCCAGGTTTTCAACTTGTGATTGAAAGGCTATCATGCTGGCTACAATAAAAACTTAATTGTGTAATCGACAAGTTGATTAATTGCATGTTTTCTCCAGTTTCCTCTCTCCTATTTGGATCCTGTATCCAAACTCTCATGCTGTTGTCTTAGGAAAATGTGATTTTTTTGTTAATGCCTGGTGTTTTCTCTTTCTTCAAGTGAATTAGCAACCTTTATAGTATTTTGTGTTAAATCAGCAAAACCTTCAGTATTACTCCACAGCAGTGATACCTTTCAAATATAGGAAAGTACATTAATATGACCAGTTGTTGTTGAATCAGTGCAGGTTGCGGGTAGAATTGGGTAGGCAGTAACAGAGATTATAGTTCCAGAGATTAAAGAGAAATTTAGATAGGAATTGCCCTTCCACATGCTATTGTGTTGGCCTGAGTTATTATCAAGGTAACTCAGAAGTGGGTAAAGAGTGAATGTCAGTCACACCTAATTAATCACAGGAGATAAAATTTAGAAGAGGATTTTTCCTTTTTCTTTTTTTTTCCTCTATCAAATGCTTTAATAGTTCTTCTGAAGTTGTATTGGAACCAATAATAAAGGGAGAAATAAATATATATGCAAAAGGATTCCTCAATCCTGGAATCAGTTGTTCACTTTTCTCACTTGTAAGTAGTCTTTTAGAATGCTTTTAGACAAAAAACAATAGCACCAAAATGATGAGACTGTTAGCATATGTATGATTGTCATATATTATGTGATACATATATTATTTAATATTTATATTAATATATTATGACATATTTTTGGAAGAAAAGTTATGACCAAACTAGAAAGCATATTAAAAAGCAGAGACATTGCTTTACCAACAAAGGTCCATCTAGTCAAAGCTATGGTTTTTCCAGTAGCCATGTATGGATGTGAGAGTTGGACTACAAAGAAAGCTGAACACCAAAGAATTGATGCCTTTGAACTGTGGTGTTGGAGAAGACTCTTGAGAGTCCCTTGGACTACAAGGAGATCCAACCAGTCCATTCTAAAGGAGATCAGTCCTGAATATTCATTGGAAGGACTGATGCTGAAGCTGAAACTCCAATACTTTAGCCACCTGATGTGAAGAACCAACCCATTGGAAAAGACCCTGATGCTGGAAAGATTGGAGGCAGGAGGAGAAGGGGACAATAGAGGATGAGATGGTTGGATGGCATTACCGACTCAATGAACCTGAGTTTGCGTAGGCTCCAGGAGTTGGTGATGGACAGGGACACCTGGTGGGCTGCAATCCATGGAGTGGCCAAGAGTCAGACAAAACTGAGTGACTGAACTTAACTGATTGTGATATGTTTATGTCACTTATTATGAGTGTATTAGTGTGTGCTCCTCTGTCCATGGGATTTCTCAGGCAAGAATGCTATACTGAGTTGCCATTTCCTTCTCCAGGGGATCTTGTAGACCCAGGGATTGAACTCATGTCTCCTGCGCTGCAGGTGTATTCTTTACTGCTGAGCCATTATAGACCTGATGACTGAGTTACTTTGAACTTCAATTTTTAAAAACTGATTTGACTTTTGACTTTACTGCCTCTTAAGTTTGGTATTTGTAATAAGAAAAATTCACATCTAAAGATAGATGATGAAGATAAAATATTAACTGATAAATTTTAATTGATTGAAAGAAAAATAGAAACAGAAGAATTTTTTGTAGTTGAATATAACTTACATTCAGAATTTTATTGACAACTCTTCCCTGATTCATAGTGATAGTTAGTCCCCAAAGACTGGCTTGTTGTTCAGTTGCTAGGTCATGTCTGACTCTTTGTGATCCCATGGATTGCAGCACGCCAGGCTTCGCTGGCCATCACTATCACTCTGAGTTTGCTCAAATTCATGTCCATTGAGTCAGTTATGCCATCCAACCATCTCATCCTCTGTTGCCCCCTTCTCCTCTTGCCTTTAATTTTCCCCAGCATCAGAGTTTTTTCCAATGAGTCAACTCTTTGCATCAGGTGGCCAAAGTATTGGAGCTTCAGCATCAATCCTTCTAATCAATATTCTTCAGCATTAATTTCCTTTAGGATGAACTGGTTTGATGTCCTTGCTGTCCAAGGGACTCTGAAGAGTTTTCTCCAGCACCATAGTTTGAAAGGTTGGCTTACCTGCCGTGAAAAGTCACATATTCCCTTCCTTAGCTGTCAGCTCCTTGAGACAGATGAATGTAGTTCTTGTTTTGTTGGAGCACCGCCTTGCTATCTCAGGATGCAGTAAAGTTGGGTAGAAGCGTTTGGCATTCTCAAAGAGACTGAAAACACTCTTATGCCCCCTTGACAGATGGAAGAAATTTACTGGCACTCCTTTGTATAAGAATATTTCCACATTGAGGTATATAAATGTGGACCTTAATGATTTCCCCGCTATTATGTATAGGTAGCCAGATCTCCACATGTATCTGATAACATTGTACCTCATAATCTTTGAAAGGGGACTCTAGACAACTCTGATACCATCTTAAATTTCTATGAACTTTCATGTCTTAAAACAAGGAAAGACTATTCATAATTTTTTAAAAATATTCTTAGCTCATGGCCTTCATAGTTTTGATATGTTATAAATATTTGTCATCTCATTTTCATTTCAAGCTGGAATACTTTTTTTTTTTTTTTTAGTTTTACACTAATTTTATTTATTAAAAATGGTGAAGTGAAGCAAGATTTTATAGCAAAAGCAATAGTAATATTCTTCCTAATCATGTAAGGTGTATTAAAAACAGTAGTCAATGAGTAAGCATTTGAGTAAGCATTAATTAACAGAGCATTTACCTCCATTAATATTTCTAGAGCCAGGTCTTTGTCTTATGTCTAGAATAATAAAATCTAATTGTAAGAGAGTCTCCAGTACAATAGATATACTTTAATAAGTGAAATCTAGACAGATTTTAAGCTTATATTTACTTTATATTTACTGCTTATATTTTAAATACAAACTCATTTTAACACAACAATATTAAATTTCACATCCAGTAAAGCACACAATTCTTTTTAAAAATACACTTCTTTTTTTTTCTCCATTTATTTTTATTAGTTGGAAGCTAATTACTTTACAATATTGTAGTGGTTTTTGCCATACATCGACATGAATACACTTAAATACACTTTTCCTAAGTAAAAAGCAGATCATGTATTTAATAGTTTTCATGCTCAAGTATATATAATTTAAGCTATATTATCAACATCAGCATTTATTTTCTGAGAAAGTGAGACTTGTGATCACAGGTCATTATGGAAATATTTAGATATCACAGCCTTTTTAAAGAAAAAAATCCGGGAAATTTAGCACTCACTATAAAGATGGCTGAAAAGAGCTTTAGAATCAGTCAGACTGTTTTATTTCTAAGATAAATGCAGTTCAAGAAAAATCATCATGTAGCTTCTCTTAAAGTCTATTTCATATATACCTGAAATAGCTTCATTTTATAAAGGCTAGTTAGATAAATGCATTGTACAACTTTAATTTTTAATGTATTATTCTAATATGATTGCACAGATGAATATTAATGTAAACTGTTAAACTTATAAAGATTATTATATTATCATAAAAAATTAAGTGAAAATTGTGTTACTTTTTAGGATAGGTCTGAGGAAACTTTATGTGTGAGAGCATTGTTACTAAGATAACTTTTTAGAAACTGAAATAGAATTAGTCTCTTACATATGAATATATTATATTAAAATATATATCAATATGTACTTAAATTTTATGTGTTATGCACATCACGTAACATTATACAGAGGTTAAGGAATATCTATCATTTATCTACCCATGTATCCACCTGAAAGATATAGGCAGTAATCTCTTAAATTTAACTTCTAGGAAGCTAAACGAAATCAGACTGTCTACAGTTAGAGTTCAGATGACTTTCAGCATCACTCAGAGCAAAAGTCAAAGTGTACCCGGCACGCTTTGCTTCCTGTCCCAATAATCTGCCGGCATCTCCTTTTACTCTCGCTTCCTTTCCTTCTGTTGCCTTTCCACCCTGACTAGTTTACTCTTTCTTGAATTCACCTGTTGCAATCTTGCCTGTGGACTTTGCTCTTGTTGCTTTTGTCTAGAATGTTCTTCTCTAATACACCTTACCTTCTGTAGACTCAAAACAGCACATTCTCATGGAAGTTTTATTTCAGACTGCAACCCCCACCCTTAGCAGTCTTGATTCTCTTCTACCTTCTTTACCTTTCCCTAAGCACTGATCACCATCTGAGATGCTGTATTTTACTTCAGCTTATTATATAATAGTTACTGTTGTCTGTCTCCTTCCCAGTAGAAGGTAAACTTTATAAATGTCATGGTGATTTAGTCTGTTTTATTCACTACTCTCTCCCCTGACATAAGTTATTCAAATAATATTTGTTAAATTGAAGAATAAGTAAATGAAAATTCAAGACTAAGGAAGAGGAACAGTTTCATTGCTAATTGTCTTTATTGATCTGTCCCCATAGTGTGACCAAGAAGAGCACACGAGCTCTTTTTAATACAGCATGTGAGATTTTTTTAAAGAATTTTTAATTGTTTTGTCAATATACTGCTGGGTAAGTCAATTAGATTTTAATGTTTTCAGAGGAATGGCAATTGAATCAAAGAATTAATTGCTTAGGAATGATGATAATCTTAGATTGTGTTGATCAGATTTCATTATTGTTCCTATTATATTTCCATTTGCTTTTTAAGTAATACTAGAGAAGAAATATGGGGGAGTCTGATATATGAAGAGTTACTTAGATGTCCATGTAATGTATACATGCATGCTAAGTCGCTTCAGTTGTGTCCAACTTTTTGCAGACCTGTGGACCATAGCCCACCAGGCTCCTCTGTCCATGGGATTCTCCAGGCAAAATTATTGGAGTGGGTTGCCGTGCCCTCCTCCAGGGAATCTTCCCAACCCAGGGATTGGACCAGTGTCTCCTCCAACTCGTGCTTTGGCAGACAGGTTCTTTACCACAAGCACCACCTCGGAAACCCATTCCTGGAATGCCAGGAGCAATTATACCTGGTCTTTCACCTTTTGTTCAGTTTTATTGTTTGTGAACTTGAATATTGAGGAGCCTAAGTCTCCTTTGGGAAAATAAATGGCCATTAAAACCAGGATGAATTTAGTTAAAACCAGGAAGAGTTTAGTCATCTTTGATTCATATTTGATTGTAGAAAAATAAAACTACAAGGAATGTCCAAGTAACTTAATGAGCACATCCTCTTAGATTCATATTAATAAAAATAACATCATAATGCAAACAGGTATTATGTGGTGGTGTTATAATCTAATTTCTTTAAGTTTAATATTTAAATCATTCTCCTGGGACTTTAAAATTTCCTTTACATTTTTCAAGATGTCAATGTGAAAGGTGACAGCTTACTGTTGTAGACTTTGGTTCGCTGTTTAATGAAGGTCTATAAGTTTGTCCGAATGAAGGAGTCTGGCTGTGAGCTGGATTTTCCAAAGTACAGAAATTTCATTCATTTTAAATTTATAAAATTTGTAAAGATATGTCATCATTGTTTTCTCAATTGATGCAGCTTAACATTGGCATTTTTAAAGCTTAATAACATCCTTTTGTATTGTTGTTCAGTCCCTCAGTCATGTCTGACTCTTTGCAACCCCATGAACTGCAGCACCCCAGCCTTCCCTGACCTTCAGTATCTGCCAGAGTTTGCTCAAGCTCATGTCCATTGAGTTAGAGATGCCATCCAACCATCTCATCCTCTGCATTCCCTTCTCGCTCTCAATCTTTCCCACCATTAGTTTTTTCCTTTGAGTCGGCTCTTCGCATTAGGTGGCCAAAGTATTGGAGTTTTGGCTTTAGTATAGTACGTCCAGTGAATGTTCATGATTGATTCCCTTTAGGATTAACAGGTCTGATCTCCTTGCAGTCCAAGGGACTCTTTTTATTATATGTTATCTAAAATTTTATGTCCATTCTAGCCATCACATGAATTTGCCAGAATTATTTCCAGGTGACCTAGGGAATTTTTTTTTTTTCTGCTAGATCTTCCAAAGGGTGTCAGATGGCTCTAAATTACTTGACAGTAACTTGATCAGACTTGATAATGTCACCTCTAGCATGCTGGCACCTTGACCCTTGAGTTCACCTACCATCTTTCTTGACAGCTTGGACTCAGTCCTGGTGCCAGTCATGGGAGACCTGACAGCTCACAGATGCATGAAGTCTCCCCATGAGTTCATCACCTGACAATTGTCTGACTGATATATTTGATCTCAAGCTTGAATTGCTTCTTGGCTTCTGGTCTGTTGACCTTTTGCAGTAAATTCCAAGAGGCGACTGCACATCAGTCAGTGTGTATAACTGAAGTCTAAACCGCTGTTGGCCTTGGTTGCCAATTCTCTAACTTGAAAAGCTGAAAAAGACAACGCAGAAAGTCAGAATTGACAGTCCCTTGACGGATGACTGCCCAGCTGTCTGTCAAGTGACACTCTGGGATAAAGCCAGTGTATTTCTGAGATCCCAAGTGAGGAAGTTATAAAATGGCCATTCTTTTATTTCCACGTGCACACTGGGGATATCAGAAGTCAGACTGTCTTACTTCTGAAATATTTTATCTGTTGGGTTCTCTTTTGCCTTTTGAAAATTGGAGCATAGTTGATTTGCAATGTGGTGTTAGGTATACAATAATATGATTGTTACATGCATGCATATAGATGCATATATATTTTTCAGATTCTTTTCCATTATAGGTTCTTACAAGATATTGCTATATGGTAGGTCCTTGTTGTTTGTCTGTTTTATATATGGTAATGTAACATATCTTCATATTGTTTATTAGATGTGTTATTTTCTAAAGACGAGGTCTGTACTGTAATTGTCCTTTTCTTATCATCCTTGACTCTCTGATAAATGTTTGCTATAAATCATCTTCGTGATTCATTAGCTGGATGAGTCTGAGTTTATGTTACCTGAGATTTGTTACTTTTTTGAGTAATATCTACACAAAGTTGCAAATGAATCATCTTCATAGAAATTACTGATCAACTCATACAAAGAGCTGAATTTTCAAATATTAATGCTACAACAAATCTTATTGCTGAAGTCACCTACCTCATAAGTGAGGTATTTGATTTAGTCGGATTCACTGGTTCATTGATGATAAATATTTTGAGAAAATAATAGCTTATTTCTTGAAAACATGGCATTTTAAAATGATTACATTTCCTGAAACTCCAGGTAAGTATTTAATTCACATAATTTTAAAGGAATTCAATTAAGTACACAAAGGGAATTGGGTAAGTGACTAAGCGATGTTCATGAGGAAAGATACACAACCCATAAGGCTTCAATAACAGAGCTCGTGTAGGATTTTAAAATATTTTACTTAAAACATATAAATATAAACCATGTATATTATAAATACAGCTAGTAGAAAGTGCTATGGGATATTCACCATAGTAATTAATGACTCAGGTTAGGTTTTAAAATAGTCTCTTCCATGCAGTCATGAATGAAACATTCACATTTACATTAAGTGTGGAAAGATTTTTATCTGATATTTTTACTATAAATTCATACAGTTGAGCCTTAGGATCATTTTTTTTTACTTCACTGTATATTCAGTATATTCAATATCTATTTAATGAATAATACAATATTTCTTTTCACTTAAAAGTCTGATTAATTTCAATATTTAGAAAATGAGAGGAATATTTTACTGCTGCATCTCATGCATTCATGCTGTGCTCCTTTGCTGTGTAAATGGCATAAAAAGGGTAAGAGAGAATTCTCTTTACCTACGATGGACACTGGTTAACTAGGATAAGACATAAACAATGAGGAATGCAAAATTAGCGTCTGAGAAATTTAGTGGTAGCAGTAGTAACATCTGGGATAGATTTTGTTTCATTCAGAAGAGGTCACTTTCAAAACCATGTTAACTCTCCTCCATATCATAGCAAAGGTTTAGCCCAAGGTGGAATATTCTGACCAACAGATTATTAGAAGTTATGCAGATGCTTGTCTGCAGTTACACAAAATCAGATATCCTATATGTAATAAGGCAATTGTCCTCCGCCCTATTAATTATGAAAATACAAAATTTCATGTCTGTTCTGTCAGAAAGAATGAGTCTTTTAATTGTCTTTAGTTTCAATGTCTCTAAAGTCTTTAATAACTTTTTGGCATTTCTTCATAGAAGTAAATATCTAAAAATTGGATGTGTTTTCATAAATAATGAAGCACGTATTTTCTTCTTTTTTTAAATTTTTAATTGGAGGGTAATTGCTTTGTAATGTTGTGTTGGTTTCTACCGTACAATAACATGAATCAGCCATAAGTATACATAATTCCGCTATATTTTTTTTTCATGAAACTATATAAAAAGGGATCCTCTTATTCATACGGCTGATATACAGTAACATTAGACGTACAAAACTTAAATTGTAAAATAAATAAATAGGAAAGAATTAGCTATAACTTACCCACTCCAATTTAGAATTCTCATGATCATCATGAAGCAGGCTAAGTGATCTATAATTGCATCTTAAATTAGGCTTTTGAAGTGATTAACCTCTCTAGCCTTGCTTGTTTCATGAATATATTATTTTTATATTATTGAAGCAGTCTTTTAAGAAACGTTGAAGACCTTTTATTATTTTTCTATTTTGTAGAAGTGCTTAAAAAGAACTTGTAAGTGCACTCAGGAAAGGGCTAATAGAAATGTTCTTCAGATTTCATCCAGAAGTACACAGATAGCTAGAGAAGCAGATGCTTTAAGAACAGGGATAGGGCACCTGTAGTTAAAAACTAAAAGATGGTAACATGGCACATTTACTGAAGGCATCCTCTCTGATCTTCTATGGCAGAAAGGAAATGTGAGAATTAAAAGGGCAAAGAATAAAAGCTGAATTGTGAATTTAATGACTCCCCATCTTTACATTC
The DNA here is from genome assembly GCF_963930625.1 of Muntiacus reevesi. Classification (NCBI taxonomy): domain Eukaryota; kingdom Metazoa; phylum Chordata; class Mammalia; order Artiodactyla; family Cervidae; genus Muntiacus; species Muntiacus reevesi. Next base: position 52,713,678 of record NC_089259.1, on the reverse strand, counting down.
AAAGAGCTGAGAAAGCATAACTTAGAAATTAACTCTCATTCTAGACCACATTTGCTTCTTGGGTAAATGATAAAATTTTGAATGATGAGTTATAGTCTATTGAAATGAGTGAGTGAATTACAAAGGAAGAAAGGGCAGTGCTTTGCTTCATTATTATAATGAAAAAGAGACAGGGTTTATCTTTAAGAAGATGATATCAAATCCTGTAATGTATGTGTTTTTTTTTTTTTAATTCTTTTCTGCTTTCTTACTTACGTTGAATCTCCCCACATTAAGTAGCTCTCTCAATGTAGATGAAAAAGTACCGGTATTAATACAGATGGAAAAAAATTCTTTCCTGTAATCTCTCTCTCCAGCTACCAATACTTCTATTTGGTTCACATTCTATAAATGTGTTGAAAATTGTGTTCTTCTGAATACCAAATATAAACTGAGTGAGATCAAAAAGAACTAATGTGGTGTTTAAATATATATATATATACATGAAAAGAAATACTCAAAATGGGTTCACATTCATTTAAAGTTAAACCTAATAGAGAAAAATAGGCAAAACTAATGGTACTTACCAGGATAAAACATAATATAAGCAACCCAGAGCATCTTGGGTATAAGCAGTGTGAAGTGTGAGATGAATTGCTTAAGCTGGGTTTATCTTCCAAATAATTAATTTCTTCCTTTTCATGATATTGAATGCAAATGAGAGAACGAGGAACTATCTTTATTGTCATTGCTCATCCAAAAATTCACATTTGGAAGAGACTTCAGAAACCACTGCAAATCAGAAAATATTTTTTCATTTTTTTCCTTCCATCTTTATTGAGATATAATTGGCAAATAAAATTTTAAGATATTTAAATTGTAGGAAGTGATGATTTAACGTACGTACACATTGTGAAAGGATTCCCCTAGATGATACATGGACCTCCGTGATGGCTCAGCAGTAAGGAATTCACCTGCAATGCAAGAACCACAGGAGATGCAGGTTTGATCCCTGGGTCAGGAAAATCCCCTGGAGAATGGCATGGCAACCCACTCAAGTATTCTTGCCTGAAGAATCCTATGGACAGAGGAGCGTGGTGGGTTAAAGTCACACTCCCTGGGGTCACAGAGACACAAAGAGTCGGACCTGACTGAAGTGAGTTAGCATGCATGCAGGTGATACATAATACATACATATTTTATATATATATATACATATATATATATATATATATAAACTTTTTTTATTTTATATTGGAGTATAGCTGATTAACAGTGTTGCGATAGTTTCAGGTGCAGAGCAGAGTGACTCAGCCATACATATACATGTGTCCATTCTCTTCCAAACTCCTCTCCCACCCAGGCTGCCACATAATATTGAGGAGAGTTCCCTGTGCTATAGTAGGTCTTTATTGGTTATCTATTCTAAATATAGCAGCATGTACATGTACATCCTAAATTCCCTAACTATCCCTTACCCCTACCATTAGAAATGTTACTATTTTTGTCTTAAAATAAGTTTCTTTATGATGCTAAAATGCATGAATGTTTTAAAATACATATAGATGGATAATTAATACTTTTTAGATTCCACATGTAAGTGATAGCATACGGTATTTTTCACTCTGATTTATTTCACTTAGCATAAAGCTCTTCAGCTCTATCCATGTTGTTACTAATAATAAGATTTCTTATTTTTATGACTGAGTAATATTCTACCATATGTATGTACCACATCTTCTTTATCCACTCATCCACTGACGGACACTGGGGTTACTTCCATATCACGACTATGGTAAACAAGGATTCTGTGAATGTCAGGACGCATATATCTTTTCAAACCAGAGTTTACGTTTTGTTTCGATATGTACTCAGGAGTGGAATTGCTGGGTCATACAGTATTTTTACTTTTTGCTTTTTGAGGAACCACCATACTTTTTTTCATAATGGTTGTAACTTTTCATTTCCAGCAACAGTGTACTAGGGTTCCCTTTTTCTCCACATCCTTACAAACATTTGTTATTTGTTGTCTTTTGGACCACAGCCATTCTGACAGGTGTGAAGTGATGTTGCATTGTGCTTTTGATGTTCATTTCCCTCCTAGTTAGCACCTATTGGCCATCTGTGTGTCTTCTTTGGAAAAAATGTCTCATCGGGACTTCTGCCCACTTTTTAAATCAAGTTGTTTGCTTTTCATATTGAGTTGTATGAGCTGTATATCTATATTGAATATTACCCCATTATCAAGCATATCATTTGCAAGTATTTTCTCCTGTTCAGGGGCTTCCCTGATAGCTCAGTTGGTGAAGAATCTGCCTGCAGTGCAGGAGACCCTGGTTTGATTCCTGGGTTGGGAGGATCCCCTGGAGAAAGAAAAGGCTACCCACTCCAGTATTCTGGCCAGGAGAATTCCATAAACTGTATACTTCATGGGGTCTCAAAGAGTCGGACAGGACTGAGTGACTTTCACTTTTTCTCCTATTCAGGAGACTGGCTTTTCATTTTGTTGATGGCATCCTTTGCTGTGCAAAAACTTGTAAGTTTAATTAGGTCCTATTTGTTTATTTTGGTTTTGTTTCCTTTTTCTGAGAAGGCTGATCCAATCAGAAGACTAACTGTCAGAGACTGTTGTGCATGTGTTTTCTTTTAGAAGAGTTATGGTTTCCAGTCTTACACTTAGTGCTTTAATGCATTTTTAGTTTCCTTTTGTATCTGGTTTAAGAAAATGTTCTAATTTCATTCTTTTACATGTAGTTCTTGGAGAAGAAAATGGCAATCCGCTCCAGTATTCTTGCATAGGAAATCTGGACAGTGGACCCTGATGGGCTACAGCCTATGGGGTCAGAAAAGAGTCGGACATGACTTAGCAAATAAACAACGTGTAGCTTTCTTTAATTTGCTAATATTTTCTTTAGTCACTTGTGCATATTTATTCAAATGAAAGACAAAGATATCATTTTCCTTTTTTGTGATGTTTTTATCAAGCTTTTGTTATGATTATGCTTACCTCCTAAGGAAAATAGTGAAATCCTTTGTATTTTATTTATTTGTTGCCTAAGGAATTTGCATAAGACTGGTGTTGAATTTTTCTTAAATGATTTTCAATATAACTGATTCAGCCTTCTGTGTTTGGGCTTTTTATGGACATATTTTAAATTATTGGCTAAGCTCTGAAATAAAACTAGGACTATTTCTATCTTCTGTCTTTACTTCTGTCAGTTTTAGTAGGTTAGCCTTATTCTGCAGTGCAGTTTGCTGAACAAGTTCTGGTAGCCTTGGAACTCCAGAACATCAACCCTTGGCTCCTAACCCCAACAAAACTTAATACACCCAGACTGCCATTTTACTTTTATGAGTAAATTTAGAAGACAATGTACCTGTTTTATGTGTTAAATTTTTAGAAAAAGCAATTTACCTAAAGGAAAAGTCAGAAAGGATAATATAGAAAATTAACCATAGTAAATTTTTCTTTCCCCGTGCTATCCCTAACATCAACTTGCTTTCTATATGGTGGTAGGCTTGAACACGTTTTTTTGTGTGTGTTCTTTATCTAGCTTTTGTAGTTACTTTCAGTAGAAGATTGGCTTCCCTGGAGGCTCAGAGGTTAAAGCGTCTGCCTGCAATGCGGGAGACCTGGGTCGGGAAGATCCCCTGGAGAAGGAAATGGCAACCCACTCCAGTATTCTTGCCTGGAGAATCCCTTGGATGGAGGAGCCTGGTGGGCTACATTAGTCCATGGGGTCACAAAAAGCTGGACACGACTGAGCGACTTCACTCACTCACTCACTCAGTAGATTAGGAAGGTACAAGTTACTTGAATGAAGTTGGAATCTGAAGTCCCCAAATTGACTTTAATGTATTGTTCTTTGGATGAGGCTTGTATTCTTGTTATTTTCTATTCTTAAAACTCATTAATATTTATGGCTATCAACAGGAAAGATTTTCTTTGCAAAAGTGATTAAATGCATTGCTTATTTTAAAAACCCTTATTCAAGATCTCCCTTTTCTACTTCTCCAGGAAAGTAGAAACAATAAATACTTTCAGTATGTTCTTATTTAGCATCCTGCCAACATCAGCAGATGGTTTCAGTACTAACTCTATCAATTTATACACACCCCATTGATTCTCTCCTCACCCATATTTTTTAGCATGTCTGAGAACTCTATGCACTGGGAATTTTTGTGAACAGGAGAAACAGCACTAGTTGCTGAGTTTAGTGTATAAGAGAATGGAACATAGAATATTAGTGACAATTGACATCTCCCTGATGCCAAATCACTACTCATATATCGTGCTTTCATGACCTGTGATATTCCTTAAAATATACATGTCTAGTAATATCTGGGATATTAATAGATCTTTTGAATCATGACTTGTCAGTGTTGGGCTATTTTTTTTTTTTAATTTCGATTATATTTTGTGTTTTTTTGTTTGTTTTTTTGTTTTTTTTTTTGGCTACACCATGCATCTTGTGTGATCTTAATTCCCCAACCAGGGACAGAACTGGTACCCTGCAGTGGAAGCACAAAGTCTTAACCACTGGACCGCTAGGGAAATCCCTGGATGATTTTCTTTTTTAACGATGGATCATTTTAGGGTCAATTTAGGCTGAAAGCATCATTAAAGCAGGCAAAGTAAAAACTGCAGCAACCTTCCCTCTCCACTTGACATTCATATCCTTACAGTGCTCTATGGCCATTACTGTCCTAACTGGACAGCTGGAAGGCAGCATCCTTCTGACTAGGCAATCACTTCCAACTCTTATATTCAATGCATGAAGTTTTCTCTAACACATTGAAAGTTAATGTTATGGATAGAAACATTTCTCTGGACAGAGCTTTATGGCCAAGTGCTAAGTCATGTCTGCTTTATGAAATATTTTAAAACAGATGGTACGTGTATTTATCCTTGAAATCTAAGTTGAAAAAGTCATCATACCTCCTCTCTGAGCATTTTTCTCACACCATCTCTAACAGAGATCTCTCATTTTTAATGCACAATGGCAGAAAACATTTACTGTAGACAGTTGTTAATATGTAGTTTCTTCTATTGTGTATTTACCTACCTGGAAAAGTAGCCATTTTTAGTCATTGCTATATTCAATAAGGGCAAAATAATCTGCCTGTAATGTGGGAGATGCAGGTTCAGTCCCTGGGTGGGGAACATTCCTTTGAGGAGGGCATGGCAACCCACTCCAATACACTTGCCTGAAGAATAACATGGATAGAAGAGCCTGGCAGGCTACACCCCACTGGGTCACAAAGAGTGGAACACGATGAAGCACCTGAGCATGTACACACACATATTCAATAATGTTGGAAGAGCCCCAGAGTCAAAACAGAGGGAATAAGGCAATGTAACTGCCAGTCATGAAGTTATTACTTTACTCATGAGATATCTTTTCTACTGTCTTAAAAAGGGACATGTACTTCCCTCAAAATAACTGTCTCAAACATTTGACTATAAAACTCTGTGAATACATAACTTCTAGTGAATAATATAGTAAGGCAATTCTCTATGGTGTATGAAGTTTTTCATAAAATTTCAATTATCAACAGTAATCCCATCAGTATGGAAAGTGAGTTTAGGAAAGTGAGTTTAGTTTTCCATCAGTATGGAAAGCTGTTACTGGACAACTGAACCCAAGTAGAATCAGCATAGCTGGAAAATGCAAATCAGACCCAAAGCATTAATCAGAACATTAAAAAAAATCATAGACAACATTTAAAAGAAACCTGAAATTACTTTGTTAGATTTATAGAAGGGCTAATTACAAGGAGATGATAACTGGCTGGTTAAAAATAGTCCAGAGAAAACATATTTAAAAACCAGATGTGTTTGTTTTGCAACATGTAAAATCGAACCCAATTGAATAAGCAAGTAGACTCCCTTTTGCTGAATCAAACTTTTTATTAGAATAGAAATCTTAAGTTATTTTTCCAGTCTTCAGTTTTACTTACTTTTACTAGTGCTCTAAGGAAAATAAAATATCTGTTTGGAGTATTATAGAAAGAACAATATAATCAACATAAATGCATATAAATAAAAATTAGTATACTTTTTAGAGTTGTTTTCAAATATTTATGGGATTCACATATGTGCATTTAATGCAAACCATATCAGAAATCTTTGGGATTTAAGCATTCTTATATAAATGTCAAAATTTATATTAAAAAAGATTATGTCATCTCTCCTTCTGTAGATGTTTTTATTTTCTAAATTTTTTGTTCAAATACTGAAATGATTTGGAGTCCACCAAGACTTCATTAAAACATTTAAATTAACACATTTACTTTCATCACCAATAGCATTTATCTATTTTACTTGACTGTTCCATTTGAAACTTAATTGATGAAAAGGCAGTCATTTGGTCAGTCAACAAAGCATTTAGAATTACCTATCATATGCCAGACATTATTCCCAGAAATGAGACTACCAAGTGTAAAAATGAAGATCTTTGACCTCAAATAACTTACATTTGGTTGAGAAGGATAGGCATTATTTGATGTAGTAGTTACTTATTTTTTTCTTCCTATGTCTAGAATACAGAGTTTGCCTAAAGTTTGCAATGATGAAGAAAATGAGCCGTTGAAATCATAATATTTATATCATCATATTTGATTATTTTATGCCTATATCTCCTTTTGGTTTTTAAGCATGATTCATTCATTTATTAAGATAATTAATGTAAAAATAAGCACTTAGATAAAATAATAAACTCATAAAAATAGAGATATACATAATCTCTATAACCTCTACTATTTGAATGGATGTATTTATCCTCGAGTCTTTGTTAATTAACTGCAATTTTATGTTTCTGAGTTTTAGAGAATCTTTTCTTGAAACTTCGCCAAAAAATGTATATGTGAACTGTAAGGTCATTAGAATGCTGAATAAGTAGTTCGTTTTTCTCATCAGAGAATTACATACTTGATAAAGCAATTTATAATTACAGTTTTAAATCAAATAGCTCAATCATGTTCCAGACGAAATGGATAGATCCCTTTGGAAATATTATGAAGTGGAAAGTAAGGTATGTTATAATGATAATTAGCAAAGTGCATAAATACTGACTAAACTGAAGATTAATTTTTGCAAATTTGTTCTGTTATATGTATTTAAGGAAATAATTAGAATACATATTTTAGTCTTGATGTTAAAAATAGTTTCATCATCTTATTCACTCATATTTCATATTTTTATGGAAATTCTACTTTATTAAAAAATATCTACTTGAAACTCCCTTCAGTTCAATTCAGTTGCTAAGTTGTGTCCAACTCTTTACAATTCCATGGACTGCAGCACTCCAGGCTTCTCTGTCCATCACCAACTCCCAGAGCCTACTCAAATTCATGTCCATCGAGTTGGTGATGCCATCCAGGCATCTCATCCTCTGTCTTCCTCTTTTCTTCCTGCCTTCAATCTTTCCCAGCATCAGGATACTTTCCAATGAGTCAGTTCTTCACATCACTATTGGAACTTCAGCTTCAGCATCAGTCCTTCCAATGAATATTCAGCATTGATTTCCTTTAGGATAAACTGGTTGGATCTCCTTGCAGTCCAAGGGGCTCTCAAGAGTCTTCTCCAAAACCACAATTCAAAAGCATCAATACTTTGGTGCTCAATTTTCTTTATAGTCCAACTCTCACATCCATACATGACTACTGGAAAAACCATAACCTTGACTAGACAAACCTTTATTGGTAAGTAATGTCTCTGCTTTTTAATATGCTGTCTAGGTTGGTCATAGCTTTCCTTCCAAGGAGCAAGTGTCTTTTAATTTCATGGCTGTAGTCAGCATCTGCAGTGATTTTGGAGCCCCAAAAAATAAAATCTGGCACTCTTTCCATTGTTTCCCCATTTATTTGTCATGAAGTGACGGGACCAGATGCCATGATCTTAGTTTTCTGAATGTTGAGTTTTAAGCCAACTTTTTCACTCTCCTCTTTTACGTTCATTAAGAGGCTCTTTAGTTATTTGCTCTTTTCATTACTAAGGAGGCTTTCTTATTTCTCCTTGCTATTCTTTGAACTCTGCATTCAAATGGATGTATATTTCCTTCTCTCCTCTGCCTTTCGCTTCTCTTCTTTTCTCAGCTATTTGTAAGGCCTCCTCAGAGAACCGTTTTGCCTGTTTGCATTTCTTTTTCCTGGGGATGGTCTTGATCACTGCCTCCTGTACAATGTCACAAATCCATCATTCTTCAGGCACTTTGTCTATGAAATCTAATGCCTTGAATCTATTTCTCACTTCATGTATAATCGTAAGGGATTTGATTTAGGCCATACCTGTGTGGTTCTAGTGGTTTTCCCTATTTTCTTCAATTTAAGTCTGAATTTGGCAATAAGGAGTTCATGGTCTGAGCCACAGTCAGTTCCCGGTCTTGTTTTTGCTGACTGTATAGAGCTTCTCCACCTTTGGCTGCAAAGCATTTAATCAATCTGATTGCAGTATTGACCATCTGATGATGTCCATGTGTAGAGTCTTCTCTTGTGTTGTTGGAAGAGGGTGTTTTTTATGACCAGTACATTCTCTTCACAGAACTCTATTAGCCTTTGCCCTGCTTCATTCTGTACCCCAAGGCCAAATTTGTCTGTTACTCCGGGTATCTCTTGGCTTCCTACTTTTTCATTTCAGTCCCCTATAATGGAAAGGATATCTTCTTTGGATGTTAGTTCTAGAAGGTCTTGTAGGTCTTTTTAGAACCATTCAGCTTCAGCTTCTTCAGCATTCCTGGTCAGGGCATTGACTTGGATTACTGTGATATCGAATAGCTTGTCTTAGAAATGAACAGAGGTCATTCTGTTGTTTTTGAGGTTGCAACCAAGTACTGCATTTCAGACTCTTCTGTTGATTATGGTGGCTGCTCCATGTCTTCTAAGGGATTCTTGCCCACAGATATAATGGTCATCTGTGTTAAATTCACCCATTCCAGTCCATCTTAGTTCACTGATTCCTAAAATGCTGATGCTCACCCTTGCCATCTCCTATTTGACCACTTCAAATTTGTCTTGATTCATGGACCTAACATTCCAGGTTCCTATGCAATATTGCTCTTTACAGTATCGGACTTTAGTTCCATCACCAGTCACATCAACAACTGGGTGTTGTTTTTGCTTTGGTTCCATTTCTTCTTTCTTTCCGGAGTTATTTCTCCACTGATCTTCAGTAGTATATTGAGCACCTCCCAACCTGGGGAGTTCATCTTTCAGTGTCCTATCATTTTGCCTTTTCATACTGTTCATGGGGTTCTGAAAGCAAGAATACTGAAGTGGTTTGCCATTCCCTTTTCCAGTAGGCCACTTTTTGTTAGAACCCTCCACAATGACCAGTCCATCTTGGGTGGCCCTAAGGGCATGGCTCATAGTTTCATTGATTTAGACAAGGCTGTGTTCCATGTGATCAGTTTGGTTAGGGTGGTTTTCATTCTGTCTGCCCTCTGATGGAGAAGGATAAGAGGCTTATGGAAACTTATGAAATTCCCATGAATGACTTCTATTATCTAATAAAATCACTCGTTTACATCTTTCTGCATGAACTTTCAAAATACCTAAATATATACACAGAATCTCACTTTTAAAGCAATATATTAATCCCTTAAAGCATAATTACAAATGAGCTGCCCATGGGAAGGGTCACTGAAAGATTCTGGTAGATATTTCAAAAACAAAAGTTCAGGTAGTTTAAATCATCAAATGCTTCTCAAATTTAAGTTTTCTAACAAGCATAATAAGCATTTCTGCCCTCTCCCAAAATATATGCAGTATATTTATTCATCTAAAATATCATCAAAAGCAATCTTATTTCCAAACTGTTTCTTGGACAAATATTGCTTTATTGTTGTTCAGTCGCTCAGTCATGTCTGAGTCTTTGAGACCCCCTGGACTGCAGCAGCCAGGCTTCCCTTTCCTTTAACATCTCCTAACATTTGGTCAAACTCATGTCCACTGAGTCGGTGATGTCATCCAACCATCTCCTCCTCTGTTGCCCCCTTCACCTCCTGTTCTGTCTTGCCCAGCAAAAGGTTCTTTTCCAATGAGTTGGCTCTTTGCATCAGGTAGGCAAAGTATTGAAGCTTCAGCATCAGTTCTTCCAGTGAATATTCAGGATTGATTTCCTTTAGGATTGACTGGTTTGATCTCTTTGCAGTCCAAGCGACTCTCGGAAGAGTCTTCTGCAATACCATAGTGCAAAAGCATCAGTTCTTTGACGCTCAGCCTTCTTTATGGTCCAGTTCTCACGTCACATGTACCTGACTACTGGGAAAGCCATAGCTTTGACTAGATGGACATTTTTTGGCAAATTCATGTCTCCCCTTTTTAATACATTGTCTAGGTTTTTCATAGCTGTCCTTCCAAACACTAGTTATTGTTTAATCAATCCACTCTTTTACTCAGCAATGTACAATGAGAAGCTCAGTTTGGCCAGTAATTCTTTTGTCACCATAGCAGACACACACTTTACAAACGGTGTTGATCATTGGTAGCAAAAGAAAGTTCTCTGCCTTCTTGTAGCCCCCAGTATTTTAAAATGTTGTTAAAAATTTACAATCATGAAATAAATACTACAGCAATGATTTGTAAAGTACAAAGAAAGCAAATAGAAAAGGGCAAATATCTTTGCCTAAAAAAAGAGAGAAATGAAGATGACTAATAATAGTTTAGAAGTACATCAGTTACAGAGTGAAAGGGGATGGCATTCCAGGCAAAAACCATTGCAGGTTCTACAACACTGACATTTCAAAGGAACAGGCCATTCATAAAAAGAGAACTGTTAGTGAGGTGACAGTTGATATCCATGCCAATTGTAATGTAAAATGAACACTCACAATTTAACACAGATTGAAAACTTCTACTGTAAAATGAATGCATGTTACCTTTTAGCAGTAGTAGGTGCAAGAGACCTGGGTTCGATCCCTGGGTTGGGAAGATCCTCTGGAATAGGAAATGGTGAACCACTCCAGTATTCTTGCCTGGAAAATTTCAGACAGATGAGCTTGGCAGGCTGCAGACCATGGGGTTGCAAAGAATTGGATATGACTAAATGACTGAGCCCATACGTACACATACACAAACACACATTGGATGGATAGAAATTTTAAAAATGTACTAAAGAAAATCTGAGCTATTTCTTTGGTATATTCATTAAATATTTTCCAAAATTAGAAATAAATTTATATTTAAAACCATATACCTTGCATCAAATTCATTACTGCCCCTTTTCATGTAAGATATTTTGATAAAAACCCATTAAATTTTAGCATTTGTAAGATTATTTTAATTACCTTTTAAAAGATATTAAACCTAGTATTTTTACTTTTCAAAATGGTAACACAAGGAGGAATGGATGATTGAATGGTACAAAGTTAGAAATTAGGACATACTAGAAAGGAGCTTTGTGTATTTGCAACTATTTCTAGCAGTTATAGAAACTTGAGCAATTAAATATTAATTTTTAAATATTTAAAGCTATTTTATACATGGGAAACTACATAGTACTAATGTTATCCTTTATTTTTTTATATTACCACATAGGGACTATTTCTATGCCATTAGTCCTATAGGTCATTCATGAATAAAATCAATAAATTCAATTTACTTTAATCCTCAGCTCTTTTATATATTCATCAAACTCAGCAATAATTTAAGCAAGGACACAAGATTTGTCTAAAGAATTGTAGTCTCTTGGGATCACCAAATGATGAATCTTTTTCATATCTTCCATATCACTACTTGACTTTTTTAACACAATACTATTATACAAGTTTTAATATCCTTATCTGATAATCCTAACATTTATGTCAGTTCCATGTCAATTTATAATGAGAAAAGATTTTCTCTTTCTTGTAGGCGATATTTTCCTACTTCTTTGCTGTCCTAATAGTTTTTGTAGGACACAAGATACTGTGAATCTTGCCTTTTTGGATCTTAATACTTTTATATTCCTATAAATATTCTTCAGCTTTGCCCTGAGATAAAGTCGGGTGAAACAATTTGCTTCTGTCAGGTATTTCTTCCAAGATATGTTAGATGAGAATACAGCATGTTCAGTCTAGAGTTAGGGCTCCCTGATAGCTCAGTTATTGTTATTTCATATTTCATATTTTGTGTGCCTTGTTTTTGTTTGTTTCAGGTAGAAGAACAAATCCAGTATCTTTTCTTAAAGTTTTTTTAAAAAATTATTTTTGTTGAAATATTATGGTTGTTCAGTCATTAAGTCATGCCAGACTCTTTGCACTCCATGGACTGCAGCATGCCAGGATTCCCTGTCCTTCACCATCTCCTGGAGTTTGCTCAAACTCATGTTCATTGAATCAGTGATGCCATCCAACCATCTCATTCTCTGTTGCCTCCTCCTCCTCTTGCCTTCAATCTTTCCCAGCATCAGGGTCTTTTCAAATGAGTGGGCTCTTTGCATCAGGTGGCCAAAGTACTGGAGCTTCAGCTTTAGCATCATCCTTCCAATGAATATTCAGGGTCGATTTCCTTTAGAGTTGACTGATTTGAGCTCCTTCCTTTCAAAGGGACTCTCAAGTCTTCTCCAGCACCATAGTTCAAAAGCATCAATTCTTAGGTGTTCACCCTTCTTTATGGTCCAATTCTCACATCTGTGCATGACTACTGGAAAAACCATACCTTTGACTATATATAACTTTGTCAGCAAAGTGATGTCTCTACTTTTTAATACACTGTCTAGGTTTGTCATAGTTTTTCTTTCAAGGGGCTTCCCTGATAGCTCAGTTGGTAAAGAATCTGCCTGCAATGCTGGAGACTCCAGTTCGATTCCTGGGTCAGGAAGATATGCTGGAGAAGGGATAGGCTACCCACTCCAATATTCTTAGGTTTCCCTTGTGGCTCAGCTGGTAAAAAAATCTGCTTGCAGTGTGAGAGACCTGGATTTGATTCCTGGGTTGGGAACATCCCCTGGAGAATGGAAAGGCTACCTACTCCAGTATTCTGGCCTGGAGAATTCCATGGACTGTATAGTCCTTAGGGTGGCAAAGATTTGGACATGACTGAGCTACTTCCACTCACTTCTTCCAAGGAGTAAGTGTCTTTTAATTTCATGGCTACTGTCACCATCCACAGTGATTTTGGAGCCCAAGCAAATAAAGTCTGTCACTGTTTCTGTTGTTTCCCCATTATTTGGCATGAAGTGATGGGGCCAGATGCCATCATCTTAGTTTTCTGAATGTTGAGTAAACCAGCCTTTTCACTCTCCTCCTTCACCTTCATCAAGAGACTCTTTAGTTCCTCTTCACTTTCTGCCATTAAAGTGGTATATCATCTGCATATCTGAGGTTATTGATATTTCCCCCAGCAACGTTGATTCCAGCTTGTGCTTCATCCAGCGTGGCATTTCTCATGATGTACTCTGCATAAAAGTTAAATAAGCACGGTGACAATATACAGCCTTGATGTATCTTTTGAACCTTTCCCAATTTTGAACCAGTTCATTGTTCCATGTCCAGTTATAACTGTTGCTTCTTGTCCTACATACAGGTTGCTCAGGAAATGGGTATGGTCCGGTGTTCCCAAATTTTTAAGAATTTCTCACAGTTTACTGTGATCTCTGCAGTCAAAGACTTTAGCGCAGTCAATAAAGCAGAAATAGATGGGTTTTTTTGGAATTCCCTTGCTTTTTTCTGTGGTCCAGTGGATGGTGACAATTTGATGTCTGGTTTCTCTGCCTTTCTAAATCCAGTTTCCACATCCGGAATATCTCTGCTCACATACTGCTGAAGCCTAGCTTGAAGGATTTTGAACATAATCTTGCTTCCATGTGAAATGAGTGCAATTGTACAGTAATTTGAACATTCTTTGTCATTGCCTTTCATTTGGATTGGAGTGAAAACTGACCTTTTCTAGTCCTGTGGCCACTGCTGAGTTTTCCAAATTTACTGGCATATTCCAAGTTTGCAGTGCTATAACAGCATCACCTTTTAGGATGTGAAATAGCTCACCTGGAATTCCATCACCTCTTCTGCTAGCTTTGTTCACAGACTGCTTCCTAAGGCCCCCTTGACTTCACACCCCAGGATGTCTGACTCTAGTTGAGTGACCAGATCATCATGATAATCCAGGTCAAGACCTTTCTTGTACAGTTCGTCTGTGTATTCTTCGCACCTCTTTTTAATCTCTTCTGCTTCTGTTAGGACCTTGCCATTTCTTTCCTTTATTGTGCCCATCTGCGTATAATTGACTGACAATATTGGTTTCATGGGTACAACATACTGATCTGATATTTTTAGAGATTATTTTCCATATAAAGTTATTATCATTTTTGGGATTAATCCTTTGTCTGTTTCCTCATTTGCTATTATTTTCTCCCAATCTGAGGGCTGTCTTTTCACCTTACTTATAGTTTCCTTTGTTGTGCAAAAGCTTTTAATTTTCATTAGGTCCCATTTGTTTATTTTTGCTTTTATTTCCAATATTCTGGGAGGTGGGTCATAGAAGATCTTGCTGTGATTTATGTCAGAGAGTGTTTTGCCTATGTTCTCCTCTAGGAGTTTTATAGTTTCTGGTCTTATATTTAGATCTTTAGTCCATTTTGAGTTTATTTTTGTGTATGGTGTTAGAAAGTGTTCTAGTTTCATTCTTACAAGTGGTTGACCAGTTTTCCCAGCACCACTTGTTAAAGAGATTGTCTTTTTTTCATTGTATATCCTTGCCTCCTTTGTCGAAGATAAGATGTCCATAGGTTCGTGGATTTATCTCTGGGCTTTCTATTTTGTTCCATTGATCTGTATTTCTGTCTTTGTGCCAGTACCATACTGTCTTGATGACTGTGGCTTTGTAGTAGAGTCTGAAGTCAGGCAGGTTAATTCCTCCAGTTCCATTCTTCTTTCTCAAGATTACTTTGGCTATTCGAGGTTTTTTGTGTTTCCATACAAATTGTGAAAGTATTTGTTCTAGTTCTGTGAAAAATACCGTTGGTAGCTTGATAGGGATTGCATTGAATCTATAGATTGCTTTGGGTAGAATAGCCATTTTGACAATATTGATTCTTCCAATCCATGAACACGGTATGTTTCTCCATCTGTTTGTGTCCTCTTTGATTTCTTTCATCAATGTTTTATAGCTTTCTGTGTATAGGTCTTTTGTTTCTTTAGGTAGATATACTCCTAAGTATTTTATTCTTTTTGTTGCAATGGTGAATGGTATTGTTTCCTTAATTTCTCTTTCTGTTTTTTCATTGTTAGTATATAGGAATGCAAGGGATTTCTGTGTGTTAATTTTATATCCTGCAACTTTACTATATTCATTGATTAGCTCTAGTAATTTTCTGGAAGAGTCTTTAGGGTTTTCTATGTAGAGGATCATGTCATCTGCAAACAGCGAGAGTTTCACTTCTTCTTTTCCTATCTGGATTCCTTTTACGTCTTTTTCTGCTCTGATTGCTGTGGCCAAAACTTCCAACACTATGTTGAACAGTAGTGGTGAGAGTGGGCATCCTTGTCTTATTCCTGATTTCAGAGGAAATGCTTTCAATTTTTCATCATTGAGGGTGATGCTTGCTGTGGGTTTGTCATATATATAAAATACACAAGCAACTTCTGAAGCTCAATTCCAGAAAAATAAATGACCCAATCAAAAAATGGGCCAAAGAACTAAACAGACATTTCTCCAAAGAAGACATACAGATGGCTAACAAACACATGAAAAGATGCTCCACATCACTCATTATCAGAGAAATGCAAATCAAAACCACAATGAGATACCACTACACGCCAGTCAGGATGGCTGCTATCCAAAAGTCTACAAGCAATAAATGCTGGAGAGAGTGTGGAGAAAAGGGAACCCTCTTACACTGTTGGTGGGAATGCAAACTAGTACAGCCACTATGGAAAACAGTGTGGAGATTTCTTAAAAAACTGGAAATAGAACTGCCATATGACCCAGCAATACCACTTCTGGGTATACACACTGAGGAATCCAGATCTGAAAGAGACACGTGCACCCCAATGTTCATCACAGCACTGTTTATAGTAGCCAGGACATGGAAGCAACATAGATGCCCATCTGCAGATGAATGGATAAGGAAGCTGTGGTACATATACACCATGGAATATTACTCAGCCGTTAAAAAGAATTCATTTGAATCAGTTCTAATGAGATGGATGAAACTGGAGCCCATTATACAGAGTGAGGTGAGCCAGAAAGATAAAGAACATTACAGTATACTAACACATGTATACGGAATTTAGAAAGATGGTAACAATGGCCCTATATGCAGGGCAGAAGAAGAGACGCAGAAGTACAGAACAGACTTTTGAACTCTGTGGGAGAAGGGGAGGGTGGGATGTTTCGAAAGAACAGCATGTATATTATCTGTGGTGAAACAGACCACCAGCCCAGGTGGGAGGCATGAGTCAAGTGCTCGGGCCTGTTGGGCTGGGAAGATCCAGAGGAATCGGGTGGAGAGGGAGGTGAGATGGGGGACCGGGATGGGGAATACGTGTAACTCTATGGCTGATTCATATCAATGTATGACAAAACCCACTGAAAAATAAAAAAATTTAAAAATTTAAATAAATAAATAAAGTTATTATCAAACATTGGCTCTATTTCCTGTGCTGTATGTTATGTGCTTGTAACTGATTTATTTTATATCTAATAGTTTATAGCTCTTAAACCCTTTCACCTGTTCTGCTTCTCCCCTCAGCCCTCTTCTCTCTAATAATCCAGTTGGCTTTTATTTCATCAAGCTAGAAATTGAACTAACCTTTTAAACTATTTTAAGACTACATGTCTTCCAATTGATATTCACACAAAGTATTTTTTGTTGTGTAGTAAAACTCTTGCATTTATTACAGGGTCTTGCATCTAGAATCATAGAAAAAATAAATCACATCAGAACCAAGTTTTCTATGTTAAAACTGTTCTGCTTATTTAAAAGAAAAAGATCTGTATACACACCCTAAAATGATTGCTGTTTCTCTAAATTTAGGAACATGGTACATATTGTGACACAGACAGACAAGTTTCATGTGAATATTGGCCTCAAATACTAACAACCAAAATTCTCTTTTTAAAAGGGGAAATTTAAATCTATTTAATAATTTTAAAGTATACTATAATAATTGCCAGATTGTCTTCCATAAATCATGAGAGATAATTGTAGCTTGAACAAATGCAGTAATAATTTAACTTATAATTTAGCAGTGATTCATTGAACCGTGAAACAGTCTCCATTAAAGAAGCTTATTTCATGCTTCTCCATGTCTTCCAGTAACACAGAAATTTTTCTTTTGTGTCAGTATGTGTTCCCTATATTTATGTTAAGTTATCCAAGAGACAAACTCTAATGTTAGAAGACAGAAAAGTAGGAGGAGTGGGAACATTGACCTGAAAGGGGACAGAGTGCCTACCTTGTAAGTTTCTATTGATTGGCAAATATTTTTAATTTGCAGTATTTTTAGAGTGAGTGAGTTTAACATATGAAATTATTCATTAAAAGTGTATTTTTTTCCTCTTCCTAATAAGCCCATCAAATGATGTTTATATTTTGTATTGATTTGTAAATCCAATTTGCATATTAAAGGCATTCACACCTGTCAAATATGAATCTGATATTTTTGCAATTTGTTGTTAGCATATTGTATTTGTGATGTTTAAATAGTCAGAAGTTTCATTTTTACATTAGAATTTTTACTTTTTGTTTATGAATTTTCCTTTTATTTAAGCTTTCATTTTTTTTTTCATTTTTTTTTTTAGTTGGAGGCTGATTACTTTACAATATTGTAGTGGTTTTTGTCATACATTAACATGAATCAGCCATGGATTTAAACTTTCAAATGATGCTACATTAAAAAATGCTATAATATTTTAATTATTTAATTTATTTCAATGGGTGATTGTGTCTATAAAATTTGTTTATTTTGAGATAATTGGTTAATTGCCTCAGAATAATGCATTGAATAATTTAAGAAATATGGCAACTAAGAATGATGCAGCACATGAGATTTATTTTAGGGATTTGACCTTAGGTAGTTGTGGAAACTGATTATTAGGTTTATGTAAGGATCTTGCGTCTGCATTTGATGCCAGGCCTAAAGTGAACCAAGCAGAAAGTTCAGAATGGAAGAGAGAGATAAAATAGCAGCACCTAAGACAAACTAGAACCCACAACAGTTAACTGGAGCTCGCTTGAATGTCTCACTACTTTGATACACCCAAGTTTGAGGAGGTTTGAGATTTGCAGGAGAAATGCATCATGTGTCATGGAGTTAATGTGCACCTAGAAATTGGGCTTCCCTGTTGGCTCAGTGGTAAAGAATCTACCTGCCAATGCAGGAGACAAGGGTTTGAACACTAGGTCAGGAAGATCCCCTGGACGAGAGCATGGCAACCCACTCCAGTACTGTTGCCTTAAGAATTCCATGGACAGAAGCCTGGCAGGCTACATATAGTTCATAGGGTCATAACAGTCGGACACAGTGAAATGACTGAGCATGCACACACACATTTTCAGTAACATTGGAAAAAGCAAGCCCCAGAGTTAAAACAGAGGGAATCAAGCAATAAAGTTATTAACTTACTTATGAGATATCTTTTCTACTGGCTTGAAAAGAGACATATACTTCCCTCAAAGTAACTGACTCATATAAGACTCTGTGAATACATAACTTTGGAGAACAGTATAGGCATAAAGGCAATTCTTTATGGTGTATGAAGTTTTAAACATAAAATTTTGTTAGTCAGCAGTAATCCCATTCAGTATGGAAAGTGAGGTTAGATATTTCCAAAACTTTTACTGGAAAACTGAACCCAAATAGAATCAACATAGCTGGAAAATGCAAATCACATGCAAGGCAATAAACAGAACCTTTAAAAAAAAATCATAGACAACATTTAAAATGGCAACCGACTCCAGCATTCTTGCCAGGGAAATCCTATGGACAGAGGAGCCTGACGGGCTATAGTCCATGGGGTCACAAAGAGTCAATTACAACTTAGCAACTAAACAGCAACAAAGCTCTGAAATCAGGGCAACTAGAACAAAGCATCTAAATAAACTATAGGCCTCATTTGCTGCTCGTGCTTGTCTCTGGTGACGTGCTTGTCCAAAATTCAATTCAATTCAGCTCAGTTCTGTTGCTCAGTTGTGTCCAACTCTTTGCGACCCCATGAACCGCAGCACGCCAGGCCTCCCTGTCCATCACCAACTCCCAGAACTTACTCAAATTCATGTCCATCGAGTTGGTGGTGCCATCCAACCATCTCATCCTCTGTTGTCCCTTTCTCCTCCCGCCTTCAATCCTTCCCAGCATCAGGGTCTTTTCAAATGAGTCAGTTCTTCGTATCAGGTGGCCAAAGTATTGGAGTTTCAGCTTCAGCATCAGTCCTTCCAATGTATATTCAGAACTGATTTCCTTTAGGTTGGTTCTCCTTGCAGTACAAGGGACTCTCAAGCGTCTTCTCCAACACCACAGTTCAAAAGCATCAGATACAGAGAAGGTGAAAGAGAAGGTCTGCCTGACACTCACTGAACTGTGGGTCTGGATACTGCTCTGATTCCAAACAGTCAGCTTATCAGTACATGGGTGAACAGTGTACATGAAGAGCAACAGCATCTGATGGCTAGCACCAGTGTGCTGAATGTGGAGGATAATGGGTGCTTTTAAAATGTACTTTCCATTACATCTGTAATCTTCTGTATATTGCTCAAATCTTTGTTATTCTAATCACTTTTCCTCTTAGTATTTCTGTGTATAGTGATACTTTGGTTTAGTAGAAGTTGATCTTAGAGCATGGGTTTGAAAATCCCCTTTATTTCAGTGTAGTTGCTCAGCAGTGTCCAACTCTTTGCAACCCCATGAACTGTGGTCTGCCAGGCTCCTCTGTCTGAGAGGATTCTCCAGGAAAGAATACTAAATGGGGTTGCCATGACCTCCTCCAGGGGATCTTCCCAACCCATGGATCAAACCCAGGTCTCCAGCATTGCAGGCAGATTCTTTACCATCTGAGCCACCAGGGAAGCCCTATTTCAGTTACAGGTCACATAATTACTCTGAAATATAGCTCACCTAGACTTTCAAGGAGTTAACTTTAACCTTTCCAGCCCCTTACCTATCATATTGAATTAATTCAAATTCCTTTACCCATCCTTTGCTTTACTTTTTTCTTTTATCCATCACCATTCAATTTTTTTTAAAATTCTTACAACAACAGTGTAACCAGTATTCTATTTTCCCTCTTATGATTACCTCCAATCCATCTGCCTGATTGATATTTTTTATTTTGTCTGTCTTCCAGTCTTTCCTATATATTCAAAAACATAACGTCTCTGAACAAAACATTGAGTAATCCTCCACTCTTTTTTTTTTGAAATGTTGTCACTTCCTAAACTGACATTTAAAATTTTCTACAAATTATATTTCATAAATCCTTAAATTCATATGCCAGTCTCCTTTTCAAAGAGCTTTCTTTGGTCTCCAGAATTTAGCATTTCAATGGAGGAAAGATAAGTGGCTCAGATATGCATCTATCATAGAAATACAAGTTTGACCAAGCAAAGCATTTCATGTGTGTATGTATGTATATAAAAGTTTCTATGTGTGTATGTGTGTATGTAATAGATGTTATCTGTGTAAGCTTTAGAAAAAATCAGAAAATCAGAAAACATATATTGCAATAAATATTTCAACAAATATGCCTTTTGTTATTCTCCTTCTGATAGACTGGCATCCCAAGATGAAGAGGGGACCCATAGATGTAAAACATCCTTTTAGACTGATAGTCACTGTTTTCAGGGATACAATGCTCATGTGTAGCATTGAGAAATTTTTGGCAATTTTGATAATATAGCAAATTACCAGAAATTAAAGATAAAAGGATTCAGGGGAAAAGATATTCCCAGTAGTAGTTGTGATGATTTTCTTTGTGTTTTAAGTCTTTAGAAATCAGGATGCTAGAAAAAATATGAAAAGCAGAGAAGTCTCAATTACCCTGACCTACATTTCCAGGTTCATTCTTAAACACTTATCCAATCTGGGTCTAGACTCCTATCAAATTGACAATTAACTGCCTTGAAAAGATCTTAAACTTTTCTTCAGGGTAGGAAACACATTGATATGATTAAGAAGTCACATCAGAGACTTACAACATATTAAAAAAAGGCAGGGCTGGGGGGAGAGCAGAAAAAAATATAGAAAAGCACTCAGTTCAGTTCAGTTGCTCAGTTGTGTCCAACTATTTGTGACCCCATAGACTGTAGCACGCGAGGCCTCCCTGTTCATCACCAACTCCCAGAGATTACTCAAACTCAAGTCCATTGAGTCAGTGATGCCATCCAACCATCTCATCCTCTGTCTTCCCCTTCTCCACCTGCCTTCAATGTTCCCAGCATCAGGGTCTTTTCAAATGAGTCAGTTCTTCCCATCAGGTGGCCAAAGTACTGGAGCTTCATCATCAGTCCTTCCATTCAGGACTGATTTCCTTTGGGCTGGATGGGTTGGATCTCCTTGCAGTCCAAGGGACTCTCAAGAGTCTTCTCCAACACCACAGTTCAAAGGCATCAATTCTTAGGTGCTCAATTTTCTTTATAGTCCAATTCTCACATCCATACATGACTAATGGAAAAATCATAGTTCTGACTAGACAAACCTTCATTGGCAAAGTAATGTCTCTGCTTTTTAAGATGCCATCTAGGTTGGTCGTAAATTTTCTTCCAAGGAGCAAGCGTCTTTTAATTTCATGGCTGCAGTCAGCATCTGCAGTGATTTTGGAGCCCCCCAAAATAAAGTCTCTCACTGTTCCCACTGTTTCCCCATCTATTTGCCACAAAGTGCCATAAGTAAAATTTTAAAAGCTGCTATTTGTGTAACTAGTAAAGAGAAATATAACAACAGATAGCACTAAATAGGTAGTAACTTTTAAATTTTCTTTTTCCTTCCCTCATTGCTCAAACTGTCAACTCGTATCAGAAAACCCAAATAAGACATATAAGGGATAAGGAAACAAAATTTCACCAAAAAGCAAGGAAAATATGAGCAATTGATCACTTAAATTATTTGGATATGTTTAAATTACTGGCTCCTGTGGTTTCAAGACTAGAATATTTTCAACTACCTCAAGCTATTAGAAAGTTATCAGCAATCATTATTTTTTATAAATGAAGAAAGTGTAGAGGAGGGCATTGAGCCTGGAAATGCCAAAGTAGAGTTTTTGTGTTCCATGAGATAAAATCATGTCTCTTTTCATAACTTTGCTTCGTATTTAACAGATACTCCTGAACATCTATTCCAGGCTCTGACCTAGAAAATGGAGATAAAAATAAGGATATGTGGGGCTGACCTAAGACAATATATTTGTAGTGAATGTAGTTTTGTGAGATTGTGTATAATAAAGTCTGAGTTCTCATACAGAGATAAGTACAATGTGCTACCCAGGAGAGAAAGTAATCAATTTTCACTGTAGGAGACACACAAATAAGACCTACATAAGAAATGGCATCATAAGACATAAGGAGATATCTGAAGGGCAGAGGAAGCAGCATTAAATGAACCCTGAATATCTATTACTTATTCTAAGAATAATGGGCATGAGTAGACAATAGGACACATGTGAAATACAGAAGGAGAAAGTGATAGAAGATAAGGTTGCTAAATTAATTTGGGATAAGATTCTATATGCCATACCAAGAAGTTTGTTTTAACCTCACGACCTTTGATATAAAGAAAAGAAGTGTTAAAATGCCATTTTTTTTCCTGGACATAGTAGCAATTTGTTGTTTTTTGTTGTTTAGTCGCTCAGTCATGTCCAGCTCTTTTGCAATGCCATGGACTGTAACCCAGCAGGCTCCTCTCTCCGTGGGATTCTCCAGGCAAGAACACTGGAGTGGGTTGCCATTGCCTACTCCAGGGGATATTTCTGACCCAGGGGTTAAACCTGGGGCTCCCGCATCTTTGTCTCCTGCATTTCATGTGGATTCTTTACAGTTGAGCCTCCAGGAAAGCCCTATAGTAGTAATAAATAAACTTATTTTGTACACCTGTCACCCATGTAAACATGGCGACATGGGCTTACAAAATGAATGTTGGAGCCATGTGGCTGGCTTTTGGTTTGGCACCTAAAAGTGGGGACAGACACACACACACAAGGACATGGGCTCAGAGCAGCTGTGCCTGTGCCGGCCAGGTGGAGGGAGGGACAGTTGAGTGGCAGGCAACCCTTGTGATTCTCTGCCAGCTGACACTCCTCAGTCCAAAGTGCCAAGGAGCCTGGAACAGCAGAAGTTACGCTGTGTGCTGGCTGAGGAGCCAGGGAAGGTTTCTGCAGGTCACTGAAGGAGTTCAGATTTCTATCCCTCAATTCAGTTCAGTTGCTCAGTCGTGTCCAACCATTTGTGACCCGGTGAATCACAGCACGCCAGGCCTCCCTGTCCATCACCAACTCCCGGAGTTTACTCAAACTCATGCCCATTGAGTCGGTGATGCCATCCAGCTATCTCATCCTCTGTCATCCCTTTCTCCTCCTGCCCCCAATCCCTCCCAGCATCAGGGTCTTTTCCAACGAGTCAACTCTTCACATCAGGTGGCCAAAGTATTGGAGTTTCACCTTCAGCATCAGTCCTTCCAATGAACACCCAGGACTGATCTCTTTTAAGATGGAATGGTTGGATCTCTTTGCAGTCCAAGGGACTCTCAAGAGTCTTCTCCAACACCACAGTCCAAAAGCATCAATTATTCGGCACTCAGCTTTCTTCACAGTCCAAATCTCACATCCATGCATGACCACTGGAAAAACCATAGCCTTGACCAGACGGACCATTGTTGGCAAAGTGATGTCTCTGCTTTTTAATATGCTGTCTAGGTTGGCCATAGCTTTCCTTCCAAGGAGTAAGGGTCTTTTAATTTCATGGCTGCAATCACCATCTGCAGTGATTTTGGAGCCCCCCCAAAAAATAAAGTCTGACACTGCTTCCACTGTTTCCCCATCTATTTTTCATGATGTGATGGAACTGGATGCCATGATCTTAGTTTTCTGAATGTTGAGCTTTAAGCCAACTTTTTCACTCTCCTCTTTCACTTTCATCAAGAGGCTTTTTAGTTCCTCTTCACTTTCTGCCATAAGGGTGGTGTCATCTGCATATCTGAGGTTATTGATATTTCTCCTGGCAATCTTGATTCCAGCTTGTACTTCTTCCAGCCCAGCATTTCTCATGATGTACTCTGCATATAAGTTAAATTATTAGGGTGACAATATACAGCCTTGATGTACTTCTTCTCCTATTTGGAACCATTTTTATCCCTAGATAGCAGTAAATCACTGCATTTTAAAAAATAGTTCAGTAATGAGTTTGTGGAAGATACTTCAGTAGTATGGGTAGAAAGGATTACTTGAGCCAAGAGCAGACAGTGTCGAGACACCAATTTAGATAACATTAGCATTTAGGTAATAGTTGTATTAAAGCAGATATTCAGCCTCTTGAAGTGAAGGTAAGAGGCACAGGAATGCCATTGGTCAGCCTGTTTAGTAGAGTTTAGTCAGAACTGGAAGGGATGTAGCCGTGGAGAACAGGTGGAGGGCAAGTCAGAAAAGGCAATGCTAGGTGAGCATAGTGCTTTTTAAATTACAGCGGGGTTTTTGCATGATATCATCCTCATGCTTTTATTATCACATTTTACATTTGCAGAGGAAATTGAGACTTAGAACATTTAAGTTATTCAAATCAAATGTCATAAATATTTCATAGGAAAACCAGAATGTGAAACTCTTCTAATTCTTTAGCATTCTTTCACTAGAATACACAAAAGAACAAAAGCAAACAAAAACATTCAAAAATGTATAAGCAAAGAAAATCAGAGAATATTTATGGTTTATGAAAAAACTACAATATTCACAGTTGTAAGTCATTTTCCTGATTTTATACTTCCTACAAGTAACCAAGAAGTGCTACGATGATATTGCATTTGCTTTTGCCAAACTATGAGACTAAAGTGGCCATTATTTTTGTAAATAAAATTTTATTTGGACTTGGCCACATCTAATTCTTTTACTTATTACCTGTGGCTTTTCTCAAGTTCTAATGACAGAGTTTCATTGCAGCAATAATTTATGCTTTGCCAAGCCTAAAATATTTACTCTCTGGGTCATTAAAGAAAAATATTATTGAACCTTAATTTTGACTGTTTACTGTACTACCTAACAATTTGTATTTTATATAACCAGTTCTTAAATATATTGAAATATAATCACATATCACTGGTTTTATATTAAAGGAGTAGAAGCTAAGAAGGGTGATAAAAGAAATAGGAAATTTCATGTTTATTTAGAAGGAGATATAAAATATTTCCAAATTTGATGATATTATTGCAGTTACTGTGATTTGTCCTCAACTTCTCTATTCCAGTGATTTGATTTTTTATATTTGGTGTAATCAAAGTTATCATTTTTGTTTTATCCATTCTGTTATTGGTGTTATATCTAAAAAGTCTTTACCATACCTAAAGTAACAAAAAATTCCTATTATCCATTTTCTGGAAGCTTTATCATATTTCTGTTTTAAATTTAGGTCTGGGACTCACACTGTGCTGTTTTTTTTTTGTTTTGCTTTGGGTTCTTTTGTTTTTTTGTTTTTTTTTTTAATATTATTTTATTAGTTGGAGGCCAATCACTTCACAACATTTCAGTGGGTTTTGTCATACATTGACATGAATCAGCCATAGAGTTACACGTATTCCCCATCCCGATCCCCCCTCCCACCTCCCTTTCCACCCGACTCCTCAGGGTCCTCCCAGTGCACCAGGCCCGAGCACTTGACTCATGCATCCCACCTGGGCTGGTGGTCTGTTTCACCATAGATAATATACATGCTGTTCTTTCAAAACATCCCACCCTCACGTTCTCCCCCAGAGTTCAAAAGTCTGTTCTGTACTTCTGTGTCTCTTTTTCTGTTTTGCATATAGGGTTATCGCTACCATCTATCTAAATTCCGTATATATGTGTTAGTATACTGTAATGTTCTTTATCTTTCTGGCTTACTTCACTCTGTATAATGGGCTCCAGTTTCATCCATCTCATTAGAACTGATTCAAATGAATTCTTTTTAACGGCTGAGTAATATTCCATGGTGTATATGTACCACAGCTTCCTTATCCATTCATCTGCTGATGGGCATCTGGGTTGCTTCCATGTCCTGGCTATTATAAACAGTGCTGTGATGAACATTGGGGTGCACGTGTCTCTTTCAGATCTGGATTCCTCAGTGTGTATGCCCAGAAGTGGTATTGCTGGGTCATATGGCAGTTCTATTTCCAGTTTTTTAAGAAATCTCCACACTGTTTTCCATAGTGGCTGTACTAGTTTGCATTCCCATCAACAGTGTTGCTTTGTTTTTAATTGTGGCTAATATGAATCAATGAGTCTGTTTCACTCTCTTTTTCACATGAATACCCAACTGTGCATTTATCATGTTTTCAAAAGTCCATCCTGCCTCCATGTGATGGTTGTTTCATTGTTCAGTTTTTATTCATGTCTAACTCTTTGCAAACCCATGGACTGCAGCATGCCAGGGTTCCCCATCCTGTCCGCTATCTCCCACAGTTTGCTCAGATTCACGTCCTTAGAGTCGATGATTCTGTCTAACCATCTCATCCTGTACCTCCTTCTTCTCCTTCTACCTTCAGTCTTTCCCAGAATCAGGGACTTTTCCAATGAATCGACTCTTTGCATCAGACGATCGAAGTATTGGAGCTTCAGCTTCAGTATCAGTCCTTTCAATGAATATTCAGGGTTGATTTCCTTTAGGATTGACTGGTTTGATCTCCTCGCAGTCCAAGTCTTCTCCAGCACCACAGTTAGAAAACATCAATTCTTCAGTGCTCAGCCTTTATCACAGATTGAATTGTGTTTCCCCAGAATTCATATGTTGAAGCCCTAATCCCCTGTGTTACTATAATTGGAGATAGTCCGTTTAAACTGTTTGTGAAACAAAATGAGATTTTAAGACTGAGGCTGTGATCCAATAGGACCTACATCCTTATAAGAAGAGAACGAGATGCCACAGACCTTTTTTCCACATTTGTACCATGCGAAGGTCATGTGAATACACAAGGCAGCCATCTGCAAACTGGAGAGCCTTCATCCAAGAGTTACCTGCTCACACCTTGATGTTAGACTTCCAACCTCCAGAACTGTGAAGAAAACACATTTCTGTTCTATGAGCCACTCAGTCTGTGATATTCTGTTATGGTAGTCCAGACAGCCTGCAATAGCATCCTTGCCAAAATTAACTGATCAGATATATGGGTTGTATTTCTACTCTGAACCATTAATATATTTGTTAATTCTTCTTTCAAAGCATAGTCAGCTGATTAACATGGCTTTATCATAATGCTTGAAATCAAGTAGTATGAGTCATCCAAATTTGTTCAGATTTTTAAGGTTATTTTTTTATTCCTGACCCTTTACTTTTTCATATAAGTTCTAGAGTCAATTCAAAATCCATTCTGGGATTTAATTACAATTGTGTTTAATCTGTAGATGAATATCAAATTTACAGCTTAACTATGTTGAGTTTTTCAATTAATGATCACAGAACATCTTTACATTTAAGTCTTTTTTAATTTCTTTCATCAGTGTTTTATAGTAAGAATACATTACATTTGATTAGTATGTATGAAAAGTGAAAGTCGCTCAAGCATTTCTGATTCTTTATGACACCATTGATTATAGCACACCAGGCTCCTCTGTCTGTGAAATTCTCCAGGCAAGAATACTGGAGTGGGTAGCCATTTCCTTCTGTAAGGGATCTTCTCAATCCAGGGATTGGACCTGGGTTTCCTGCACTGGAGGTAGATTCTTTACCATTTGAGCCACCAGGGAACTCTAATCCATACCTAATTATTTCATGTTTTTAATATACTTTAAAAAGTTGCAAATAGTATACTTTAAAAATGTAAATTTCCTATCATTCATTGAGAGTATAGAGATTTTTTAATTTGTTCTCTCTATATCAACCTGTCCTGACTGCTTTGATTATTATTATTAATTAAATATTCTACTTGTGAGTCATTGTTATTTTATTGTTTCACATTTATTTTTTTAGTCTTATTGAGATATATAATTGACGTACATCACTGTGCAGGTTTAATACATACAGCCTGATAATTGGAGTTACATGTATTTTGAAAGAATTATCACAATAGGTTCAGATAGCATTTAGCACATTATATAGATGTAATAAAAAAAAGGCAAGAAGGAAAGAAAAAGATGTCTCCTTATGATAAGAACTCTTACCACAAGGCTGATCTCTTTTTCTATGCGTTTGTTTTTTTTCTTTTTTCAATTCTACACTTGAGTGAGCTCCTGCAGTTTCTGTCTTTCTCTGTCTGACTTATTTCACTTAGGTTTAAGGCTTCGAAGTTTATCCACGTTGTCATGAATGGTAAGATTTCCTTGTTTTATGGCTGAATAATATTCATATTTAATCTTTATCTCAAAGATCCACAAAGCGTCAGACATGACTTAGTGACTAGACAGCGACAGTGTTTATCTCACAACTTCATCATCATCAAGGGACACTTAGATTGTTTCCTTGTCTTGGCTTTTATAAATAAGTCTGTGATGAACATGGGGTGCAGATATGTTTTCTAGTTAGATTTTTTTTGCTTGTTTTATTTGATGTATTCCCAAAGGTGGAATTACTGGATCACATATTAGTCTTACATTTAATTTTTTGTGGAACCTTCATACTGCCATCTGTAGTGTCTGTACGAATTGACAGTTGTACTAGCAGTACACAAGAGTTCTCCTTCTCCATATCTTCACTGGCATTTTGTAATCTCTTGTCTTTTTGATGCCACCTATTCCAACAGGTGTGAGGTGATATTTCATTGTGGTTTTAATTTGATTTTTCTAGTGACTGGTGATGTTGAGCATCTTTCCACATACATGTTGAGCTTTTGTACATTCTTTGGAAAATGTACATTCTTTGGAAAAAATGTCAGTTTAGGTCCTTTGCCCATTTTTAATTTTTTTTCTTTCAATTTTTCTCTTTTATAAAAACAACAGAATAAGGACATTGTAAAGTCTCTTGATAATATTGCACTACTAAGACATAAAACAATCTCTATTTGTCCCTACCTAACTTAATTATGCTAAAAAATGTGTTGATGTTTTGCTATATATAGTTCTGTTTCTATTCTGGACTTACAAACATAAAGAAGATTCTGATACTATAACAACTACCTAGGATGTCATTGTAACTTAAAATGTGACAGTTAATGATTGGGGTGATGAAAAGCAGAAGGGGCAAAGGAGCTACCAGAAAATGTGAACACTTGAGTCCTATAAATGAATATCAACAACTCCACAGAAGAAGAGAACAGAATTTCAAAGAATGATAGATATATCCAGTATTGCAAAATTATGGAACTGCATGGTATTTTTCTGAAATGTTAAGCTATTTATTTATGTATATGATGTGTATGCCATGTTTTGTTGGAGAGGGAACAATTAGTATGGAGAAGTAGGAAGGATCAGTGAATGGAGGGTCTTCCTTTCAATACATAGAATTTAAATGCATAAAACAGAAAAAGAAAGCAGTTATTCTGAAGGAGTATATTGAACTGGAGAGAGAATATGAAAGGGGCAGATTAATACAGTGTGCTATGCTTAATTGCTCAGTCATGTCTGACTCTATGCAACCCCGTGGGCTGTAGTCAGGCTCCTCTGTCCATGGGAATTCTCCAGGCAAGCATATTGGAATGGGTAGTGTTCCCTTCTCCAGGGGATCTTCCTGACCCAGGAATTGAATCAGGGTCTCCTGCATTGCAGGCAGATTCTTTACCAGCTGAGCTACCAGGGAAGCCCCAGATTAATATGGAGTGGTAGCTAAATGGATGTGAAAGTTAAAGGAAAAGATTGCCTATAATTATTTCAATTGGATGATAAAATGATTTCTTTCAAGTTGTATCAGTGAAATCTCTGCTATCTTGATAATAGTATAAATAAAATTTTGTAATTTTCATTTTTCACTTAATAATCAATTTTGAATTCACTGCAATTACTGTAATATCTTACATAATATTCTAGTAAGTGACTGTACTGTGTTTAGTTAATCTCTGCTTGACTGCTGAATATTTAATCTCTAGTTTTTCCTCTTAATATAAGGAAAACATGCTCTTGCTAAACATCTTCATACTTTTTCTTCATTTTCCATTTTCCTTAACTCAAGAGTGGTAAGTATTGGTATGTAAAAAGAGTTATGAATAGTTTTTGGAATCTTGAATTTCCTTATCTTCCCATAGTAAAATATAAAAATTACAGTTATCCCACAATCTCAATTTTTATCTATTTTATACCTTTTTAAATTAAAATGGCTGGCAGAAAAATTATTTTTGTTTCCTTAATGTCTATAAAGTTAAGGTCATAAAATATCACTAGTATATAAAATAATGCATAATAATTATGCATACCTATTTTATTAAAATTGTTTTTTGCACATGATTTTTTTAAGTTTGGAATTTCTGTGTTCTTAAGATATATACTGCAATTTTAGAGAAGATTGAATAGAATTTAGAGAGGTTCATCATGTAAAATTTAAACATTACATTCCTACTCCAATTCCAGGTAAATCCGTAGGGTCAAAAAACAAAAGTCTAATTATTGCTAGTGTATGCCAGCTATAGATACCCTTTGGTATTGATTTTTTTTAAGACAATATATGATATATTCAGTGTTTTGTCTTGAATGTTCAAGAGATTAAATGCTTTCGTCTTTCTTAACACAAATTAAATTTACACAGGAAAAACATGCTTGGGTATGGCTTTTTGCATATTTACCTACATCAGAGGGGTTTTTTGTTGTTTTATTATTAGAGTAAGAAAATTAATAAAACATCTTTAGCTTCTTAGGGAAATAGAGCAATAAAAATGCAAAATAATAAATATGGATGATTTTACAAGGTTGCTTTATGAAGATGAAATATTCCTGTCATACTCCCTCTAGATAAATGAAATATATCATAGTGAAATAACAATATACATCATTTTTTGTATTGGTTCCTAAATATCCATGTCAGACAAGTCTATATATTATGAGAGCTAATATGAATACATTTTAAACTCTGAAAGAGTTTAAATTAAGTGACTGGCTTCACTTAATCATAATTTTAAGGATAAACTTTAAAGAAAAATTTAAGTATCTTAAAGTAGAAAATGTCTACTAGAGGAGAATTCTGAACTATGATCTTCATGCATGAATGAAGAATGCTGAATGATTAGTAGCTCTTTAAGTTCACCTCTGTTTGAAAAAGCATTACTAAATACCAACTTTATTCAGATATGGTGTGTTTTACTAAGACACAGAAGTTAATAATTCATATCTATTGGTTAATTCTTAATGAAAAATCATGTATAGCTTATGGTTGTGTTTTAAAACATATGACGGTTATAGTTCTAAGTGTTAAGACTATCCTCAAAATTTTAAGGTTGATAATGCATGACAAAACTTTAAAGAAGATGTATTTTTTAACTGAGCATAATGAGAAGCTTCTGGGGCAAATAACTTGGCATCACAGCCGCAGATACCAAAATCAGAGACAAGTTGGAGTTAAAGAAACATCACAGCATTGAAACCAGAGAGGAGTTATTGGGAAAGTGTGCAGACTGTCATGTACCATAAACATTATAAGGATTGAATGTCCTTACAAGGCCTGGGCTAAGACGCCTACTGATCAAAAGCAAGTATAACAGAAAACAGTGGAGGCTGATTGCTTTCAGAATTAAAACTTTTGATAAAAAGCAAAAAGAAAATTCACAAGTTGAAATGTTGGGTAAACATATTGAAACACTACAAATGAACTTATGATACAGTAGGCTGAGACAAGAGAGACTGATTTAAAAAATACTATAGGCAAGTTAAACAATGATAACTATAAATTTTATGGATTCTTTAACATTACTTGGAAATTTATTTGGCTAATTGATATTTAAGCATGATTTTTAAGTAAATATATTAAAAGTAAAGAAATTTTGAAAAGTAAATAAAATTTTGGATTACATAATTTTAAATATTAAAATAAAAGGTTCAATTATTTTAATTGGCAAAAAATAAACAAGCTTTTATATTTAAAATTTCCTGTCTATTTTCTTTCTCAAAGGAGAGTTACTATTAATCATCATGAGAATCTATGTTGTTGTGCTAAGCTGTGTTTAACTCTTTGCAGCCCCATGGACTATAGCCTGTCAGGCTCCTCTGTCCATGGGATTTCCCAGGCAAGAATATTAGAGTGGGTTGCCATTTCCTTCTCCAACAGATCTTCCCAACCCTCATCTCCTGCATCTCCTGCATTGTAGGCAGATTCTTTACCTCTGAGCCACCAGGGAAGTCTTATGAGACTCTGTGAGTACAGTTAAATCATTTTTAGTGAAGTCGTGTCTGATTCTTTGTGATCCCATGGACTGTAGCCCGCCAGGGTCCTCTGTTCATGGGATTTCCCAGGCAAGAATATTGGAGTGGGTTGCCACTTCCTTCTCCAGAGGATCTTCCCGACCCAGGAGTCAAACCCAGGTCTCCCACATTGCATGCAGACTCTTTACCATCTGAGCCACCAGAAAACTCATTACAGGCTACACCTATGCACTTTTCTTAAAGGTGACTGGAACAGTATAATGGCAATTAATTAGATATCACTTCACCTGAAAAAGAAATAGAATTCATTTAAAAATTATAGAGAAAATTAAATATAAGAGTTATGTTAAAATCTCCTTTACCACGATTATTGCCACATGCTAGAAACTCTTGCAGGCTTGGTTTTTTCACTAAAAATGAAGTTGTTTCACAGCTAATGTCTGCAATTCCTCATGGGTCTAAAATTTTGGGGCATGACACATTTCTTTCCATGCAGTGAGTCTGTAAATTTTATATTCTGATCCCCAAAAACAGAAGAATAATTAAAACATAATGTAATACATATATTGCTTGTTTCCTTTCCTTATTATATAACTTGGGAAGCATACTGAGTATGTCTCTGAGTAGAGCCATCATTTATGTTAAAATTTCCCTCAGCCTCTAATACCAACGAAACCTTGAGGATATCTGGAAAATTAACCATCCTCCTACCCCTTAATGTAAGTAAGTTATGAGTAATTATTGTCTCTGGAACTCAACAGGACTGATGCAGGTAATTGTCTCTGAAAATGTAAAATAGGCATAAATATAAGGTTTGAAGTATATTGATTAAAATGAAGCCTAAAAATAAAAGAAATATTTATTTTGAATTTTAATGTGTGTCCAGTCTAAGTAAAGCTTACTTACAAATTATCTGAATTGCTAAAAATAAACAGATAAATTTAAATTAAAATTAGCAACTTTAAACACCCATCTTATAATTCATGATAATTGGCAACATTCTATTTGCTAGCTTTTTAAAGCAAGGTTATAAGAAGAAAAAACCTTTAGTTATTATCTATAGAAAGAATGAAAGGGCTTCACAGGTGGCTCAGTGGTAAAGCATCCACCTGCAATGCAGAAGATACAGGTTTGATCCTTGGGTGGGGAAGATTCCATGGAAAAGGAAATGGCAACCCACTCCAGTATCTCGCCTAGGAAATCACATGGACAGAGGACACTGGTAGGATACAGTCCACGGGGTTGTGAAAGAGTCAGTCATGACTAAACAGCAGCAATAGAAAGAATGAAAGAAGGATGGGAGAGAGGAAGATTGAGGGTGGGAGGTAACAGGCATTTTAATGAATCAACTTTAGAAATTCTCACACAGCTTAACTGAATGGATAATTTAAGCTCTCAGGGCTTCAGTTTCATTATATTTGAAATGAAGAAACTAAGGAGTATTTATGTATTTAATGAAATTAAGTCTGTGAAATTTCTTTGGAAAAATAGCAGTGTACAAAAGGAAGGTGTTAATTTTTAATTTCTTGAGGTTGTACAAGTGGAAAGCTCAGAACAGAAGACAGAAGTCATACTGACTTGCAATCATCTGAGCTAATGTGTGGACAACTCAAATCAATATTGCGGTTTTGTCTGCTTGCAGAATAACTTTAAAGGTGACTTGTAAAGGGAATTGTCAAAACTCCCTCAACTGGAGCAGGAAATGATGAATGTTAGTAATACCTGTCTAAAGGGAGCACATTCGATACCCTATTTAGTATAAAACTCACTTTTTTCTTTGTGGTTTAAACTTATTAAGGTTTTAAGTATCCTTTTTAACTACTTTAACGGGATCATTCAGGATACATTTTGCCACAGTTGAGATCTTTGACAATTCCCCCAGTCACATACCTTTAAAGGTTACCAGGCAGTTGCATTATAAACTCAAGACTTTAAAGATTTCTACCTTTCTTACTATTTATCTCATTGAAAGGATCATTTATTTAAAGAAATCACACAATTGTATCATCCTGCACTGTGGTTAGGGCTTTTGGTATTTTAAAAGATTTTTTTTAACAGATGGGATATTTGTTTAGGGAAAAGTTGCATTTGTTAGCTTTTTTAAAAACATATTTTCAATATTGTCAAAACATTACAAAATCATTAGGAGACTCCCATGTTAAAGTCTTGTCAGACATTTCATTATAAACTTACATTAGGATTCCAGCTATTTTAAATCACCAACAGCTTCAGCCAAGCACAATCTGTTAGTAAAGTTGAAATTTGTTTAGGGAGTGTTGTAAATGAATTGCTATAGTTGTATCTCAAAGGTGTCAAAATGAATTTGCTGATAGAGCTCTGTGAAATTAGAATGGAACCATAAATCAGGGGAAGCTACTAATTTTCTAAGATTCAGTGACATACTGGGAATAATGTAGTTTGTGGTCAATTCTTTTTTATTACAAAGTACTCCAACAAAGTAAAACAAGGGGAATTTAAATATAATCAAATTTGTCATCAAATCTACAAGTGTACTTCAACTTTCAACGATTTGTATGTTATCTAAAGAAAATGCATAAACCTTATCTTGCTTTCCATTTGAATGCATTCACTTCAGTTCAGTTGCTCGGTCCTGTCTGACACTTTGTGACCCCATGGACTTCAGCACGCCAGACTTCCCTGTCCATCACCAACTCCCAGAGCTTACTCAAACTCATGTCCATTGAGTCAGTGATGCCATCCAACCATCTCATCCTCTGTCATCCCCTTCTCCCACCTTCAATCTTTCCCAGCATTAAGGTCTTTTCTAGTGAGTCAGTTCTTTGCATCAGGTGGCCAAAGTGTTGGAGTTTCAGCTTCAGCATCAGTTCTTCCAATGAATATTCAGGACTGATTTCCTTTTAGGATGAACTGGTTGGATCTCCTTGCAGTCCAAGGGACTCTCAAGAGTCTTCTCCAACACCACAGTTCAAAAGCATCAATACTTTGGTGCTCAATTTTCTTTATAGTCCAACTTTCACATCCATACATGACTACTGGAAAAATCATAGCTTTGACCAGAACAGACCTTTATTGGCAAAGTAATGTCTCTGCTTTTTAATATGCTATCTAGGTAGTATCATAGCTTTTCTTCCAAGGAGCAAGCATCTTTTCATTTCATGTCTGCAGTCACTATTTAGTGATTTTGGGCCCCCCAAAATAAAGTCTCTGTTTCCATTGTTTCCCCATCTGTTTGCCATGAAGTGATTGGACCAGATGCCATGATCTTAATTTTCTGAGTGTTGAGTTTTAAGCCAACTTTTTCACTCTCCTCTTTCACTTTCATCAAGAGGCTATTTAGTTCTTTGCTTTCTACCATCATGGTGGTATCATCTGAGGTGGCATATCTGAGGTTACTGATATTTCTCCTGGTAATCTTTATTCCAGCTTGTGCTTCATTCAGCCTGGCATTTTGCATGATGTACTCCATATAAGTTAAATAAGCATTAGGTTTTACTTTATATCAGTGAGCTGAGCCAAAAAAATGAGATGAAATGCTGTCCAGGAAATATAAATTCAATATTTTATCGATTATCTTTGGGTAAAATATGCAACTCTAAAATGAGAACAGCACATTTTCATGGTTTTGTAACAACAAAGATTAGGGCTGTTAAATGTATTTTTATTATTTTGCATAAGCTCCATGTCCTATTCATTCCAGAACCTAAAGTAAAGAAGCAGAGTGAAGTAAGCCAGAAAGAAAAACACCAATATAGTATACTAACACATATATATGGAGTTTAGAAAGATGGTGATGATAACCCTATATGCAAGACAAAAAAAGAGACACAGATGTATAGAACAGACCTTTGGACTCTATGGGAGAAGGCGAGGGTGGGATGATCTGAGAGAACAGCATCAAAACATGTATATTATCAAGTGTGAAACAGATCACCAGTCCAGGTTGGATGCTTGAGACAAGTGCTCAGGGCTGGTGCACTGGGAAGACCCAGATGGATGGGATGGAGAGGGAGGTAGGAGGGGGGATCGGGATGGGGAACACATGTAAATCCATGGCTGATTCATGTCAACGTATGGCAAAAACCACTACAATATTGTGAAGTAATTAGCCTCCAACTAATAAAAATAATTGGGGGAAAAAAAGTAAAGAAGCAACTACTATTTAGGATCTATCTAAGGCTTTTGATATTTTGAAGTCAAAGGAAAAATAAAAATGACAACTATATGATAGTGCTTAAAGTTACATCCCATTTGGCAAACAATCCAATTGACACGTCTAAAGTCAGTGTGTGGAAGGATTTTTTTTTTTTTTCCAATAAGGGTTGCATAGACAGAGTTGGTAAGAAGGATCAATAAATGTTTTGAACAAAAAATGCTGCTACCACAAAATATGTTGATGTTGTTGATTTAGTTGATGAGTTGTGCCTGACTCTGCTGCAACCCCATGGACTGTAGCCTCTATCTGTGAGATTTTCCAGGCCAGAATTTTGGAGTAGGTAGCCATTTCCTTCTCCAGGGGATCTTCCTGACCCAGGAATCAAACCCATGTCTCCTACATTAGCAGGCAGGTTCTTTACTACTGTGCCACCAAGGAAGCCCACCACAAGATATAGATAGTTATAAATTTACTGGGGGAAATTGTAATGTTTTATCTCATAATGAAATGAAAAAGAGATTGGATATTAGTTTGTAGATTAAAATTATGGAAAGTTCCTTTTCTCCCTACTGAATTAGCTTTTTAATTTATATTGCTGATTTAAGTTAGTTCAAAATGAGCTATAAGGATTAATAAAAGTTCATGTATTCTCAACTCTCTTTAGTTTATTTTGTTTGTTGTAGTTTAATTAATAATTTGTGTCCCCGTCTTTGAGACCTGGTGCATTGTAGCATGCCAGGCTCCTCTATCCACAGGATTTTCCAGGCAAAATACTGGAGTGGTTTGTCATTTCCCTCTCTAGGGGATCTTCTTGATCCAGGGATTGAACCCACATCTTTTGCATTGGCAGGCAGTTTCTTTACCACCGAGTCACCAGGGAAGCCCTTAATTTCTTTCAGTTCAATTCAGTCACGCAGTCATGTCCGACTCTTTGCAACCCCATGGACTGCAGCATGCCAGGCCTCCCTGTCCATCACCAACTCCCGGAGTTTACTCAAACTCATATCCATTAAGTCAGTGATGTCATCCAACCTTGTCATCCTCTGTCGTTCCCTTCTCCTCTCGCCTTCAATCTTTCCCAGCATCAGGGTCTTTTCAAATGAATCAGCTCTTCGCATGAGGTGGCCAAAGTGTTGGTGCTTCAGCTTCAACATCAGTCCTTCCAATGAACATTCAGTACTGATTTCCTTTAGGATGGACTGGTTGGATCTCCTTGCAGTCCAAGGGACTCTCAAAAGTCTTCTCCAACACCACAGTTCAAAAGCGTCAATTCTTTGGTGTTCAGCTTTCTTTATAGTCCAGCTCTCACATCCATACATGACTACTGGAAAAACCATAGCCTTGGCTTAATTTCTTTACAATTATGTAAAAACTCTTCAGAATAATGAATTTTTCTGGACTTAAGAAAATTATAAAAGGCATTTCAATAGTAAGACAATTATTAGAAAAGCTCTTTAATTTCAATCTGGATTTGTGTTCTAATTCTAATCTCAAATTCTTGTAAAAAGATATATTATTAATTTAAAACATAACGCTTGGACTGTAAATATATTAATATCAATTAGTAATTTATAAAGTAATTTCTATGTCATAAAAATGATGCTGGTTATGAATTATAAATTAATTAATGGTATAGGTATTTAGCATTTATGGGCTTCCCTGGTGGGCATAGTGATAAAGAATCTGCCTGCCAATGCAGGAGACCCAGTCTTGATCCCTGCATTGGGAAGATCCCCTGGAGAAGGAAATGGCAACCCACTCCAGTATTCTTGCCTGGGAAATCCCATGGACAGAGGAGCTTGGCAGGCTGCAGTCTATGGGGTCACAAAAGAGTCAGACATGGCTTAGTAACTAAATAGCATTTAGAGTTTATGGAGGCTATGTTTATAAAATAAAGTAAAATAGAAACAGCATGGTCCAGAGAAATAAGAGAGATTTCTGACCTAACAACTCTACTTGAATTAATTTTAATTTCTGTGATGTCTAAGAAATGTCTTGACTTCTATTTCAGTTGCTTTATTTGTAAAAAGGATATGATAAGGCTTTTTCAGGATTGCCTTCCAAGATGCATGCTCAATAAAAAGTTTAACTCACTGCCTCCTTCATCTTTATGTGTGCCCCAGCAATAAAACTAATTTTTTTAATAAGGTTTATCATGTGGGGAGTGTATTCCTGTGAAATCCACATAAAGTCTGTAGAGAAACATAGCCCAAGGATAGGCATTTGAGGGCATGATTGAATTTATATTGGACACCTTTCAAGGAGCATACAAAGGAGCATATTTTGTACCATCTCCCAAGAGGTAATACTGCTCAATATGAGCGTGAGATGAAGAGTGGGTAATAATGCCTAAGCAGATATGACAGTTGGACAAATGTGCAGCTCTTCTTTCCTCAAGTCAGCTTAAACAGTTACATTTATCATTTCTAGGTACTACATATTTTTCAAAATATCACATAAAAAACAACGTTCAAAATTGCAGTTCAAAACCAAGTATCACTGCATTATCCACAAATCTGCCTGTTGATATTAGCACCTGGAGTGTACAATGCATTATATTAAGAAATGGAATTCTAAGGTTCTGTTTACCTTTGATTACAATATACATTTTAAAAGATGGTGTAAAGATCGCTGTAGAACCTGCACCATTCTTATAGTCTACTCTTAATATCTTAAGAGTGTGCTTTTTTTTTAATGAGTCTTTTCATAAATTATTAGTACTTCCACAATAGTATGACATTTCTGAAAGGAAGTACAATGAAAAAATCCAAATGACAGACCTTTATGAATTATCAACAGTGATGATTCCTTATTTTAGGAAAGAGACATAAGAATCATAATATCATTTGGTTCATCTTTTCATTTAACATTTGCATGTATAGTAATCCAGTTATATTTTTTGACCCTCAGAACAAATGCACTGTCAAAGGTCTTCAAAATCTTTAAGTCTGCATAAAGTATTGAAGAAAAGAAAATAATTCCAATGGAGCAATAGAAATCCATTTAATGTTTTTTAGTAAGATCAAGTTTAAAGAGGCTACTTAACTGTTAGTTCCCATCAGTGACTAATTTTACACTGTTAATCATATCACAGTAAAAGAAGCATGTATAAAGACCTACCAATGGTTGTTAGAATTGAGGATAGAATTCAAATCTCCTAAACCTCAGTGCAGCCCAGTTCAAGCTCTGCAAATGATTTCGTTATATTTGAAGTATAAGCATATATCTCTCATATACTTCAGTGATCTTTCTCCCCCACATGCTTTCACTGTTAATTAAGTTGTCAAGTTAAAGTCAACTGACTATATATTTTCTCTAAATTGTAAGAATATTGAACATTGTAGAGATGAAAAACTTAATTAAGAAAAAATACCTTTACCTTTTCTAATGTGGTTCATTAATGTTCATTGAGTATATCTGTTTTAAAGTTTTCAATGGTAATTATTCTTTTTAATGAATAGTGACATGTTAATATTTTGTGAAGAGACAGAAAGATAAAAAGCTCTTTCGTTGATCTTGTAGACAATACTCCTTTTGAAAATGACTATAGTAATACACAAAAGGCGATATTTGTTCTCTTGATTTTCTTCAAATTGGCAAGGCAAAATTTAATAATAAAATGCAAAGTTAAGCAGTAAAAAATTGAGAAAGTATTTTTTCTAAGAAATAAATTTGATTGTATCATACCCTTAATCTTCTACTAGCAAAATATTGAGACATTCCTAGGTATTTCATAAAACATTTCAAGAAGGCAAAAGACAGATATGTGAGATAGAATGGGAAGAAATGAGAAAATATATGACAAATGGTACTTAAAATGTGTTTTGACACTTCATTTTTATGATAATAATGTGCCTTTATACCTTTTACTTAATGCTATAATTGAAATTTAAACTGACATTCACCCATCTGCTGCTTATAAAAGACAGAGTCATCTGTTATTAATTTAAAGTTCTCAGGGTATTGTTTAATTAGAGTTTTAAAATTAATACCAAGCAAGAAAAAAAATTCCCCGTGTTTTTCTAAAATTTCTACTAGAATGGCACAATTATGTATCTGCATTTATTCTTAATTGCTTCCTTTCTTAACATTAAAAATTGTGGAATAAAAATGTTATTTGACTCTCAAATATAAAATCATTATGCCACCAAAAGACATATAATCTGATTATGTTTAAATAATAAGCATAACTATTTTCAACTATTAAAGTTTTCTTTTAGTTTGCACTTGGGAATATGTTTTCTGAAAATTCAAAGAAACTAAGAACAGTATCATATGCTGATGCTTCATTTAAGAATAGTTTTATGTACTTCATTTTTATTTTGGCTCACGTTTTAATATTTATGTCAAAGTAAAACTGGATTCTATTTAGAGTTTAATTTGAAAAAGTGTTTTCAATATAGAATTAAAATTTTCCCAAGTTGGTGATGGACAGGGAAACCTGGCATGCTGTAGTCCATGGGATTGCAAAGAGTTGGACAGGACTGAGCGACTGAACTGAACTGAAGTCCTGCCAGCCTGAGTATTTTAGAGTCAGAGTAAGTTAAAACTATGACAAACCAAGATAGCATATTAAAAAGCTGAGACATCACTTTGCCAACAAAGATCTGTCCAGTCAAAGCTATGGTTTTTCCAATAGTCATGTATGGATGTGAGAGTTGGATCATAAAGAAGGCTGAGTGCCAAAGAATTGATGCTTTCAAATTGTGGTGCTGGAGAAGATCCATGAGAGGCCTTTGGGCAGCAAGGAGATTAAACCAGTCAATCCTAAAGGAAATCAACCCTGAATATACATTGGAAGGACTGATGCTCAGGCTGAAGCTCCAGTACTTTCACCACCTGATATGAAGAGCCAACTCATTGGAAAAGACCTTGATCCTAGGAAAGATTAAAGGCAGGAAAAGTGGACAACAGAGGATGAGATGGTTAGGTGGCATCACCAACTCAGTGGACATGAGTTTGAGTAAACTCTGGGAGATAGTGAAGGACAGGGAAGAGTGGCGTGCTGCAATCCATGGGGTCACAAAGAGTCAGGCACAACTTAATGACTGAACAACATATGGGTAACGAACTCCTACAATTTACCATTGCAATAAGAGGACACCAGTATGATGCTGGATTGAAATTGAAAGAGCTGCAAGGAACAAGCTATATTTAGGGAGGAAGTTTTAGGAAAATCTAAGGGCAACAGGGCTCTAGAGTGATTTAAAGTTTCTAACATCTATTGGTATATTAAGCTATACCAGATATTAAGCATCTATCAGATATTAAGCTGAGCTCAAGCCCTTGACAGATTAACATAAATCTCAAACTGAAAACATGTTTATTTTGGTTACTGTTACCAATTCGTTATGTCCAGACTTCAATATTAATTATAAGGCATGCTAAAAGTCAAGAGCAAGTAGAGTTTAGAGGGGCCAAATAAGGAGATATGCTATGGATTTGGGAATTATCAGACAAGGAAGTTAAAATTACAATGACAATATGATAGATTTGTAATTTAAAAAGTAGACACCACGTAGAACAGAAGGATAGTATACATAGATAAAAACCCTTAAAAAGAATAAAAATGGAAACACTAGGAATCAAAAACACGTTCACAGAATATTTTTTAAAATGTCTTCTATAGGCTCATCAGTGGATGAAATGGCCCTGGAAAGAATCAGTGAGCTTGAAGATATACCAGTAGAAACTAGCCAACTAAAATGGAAAAAACAAAAAAAAAGGGGGAGGGGGGGGAACTTCCATCTTTGGAATAGTAAGAAGAGGTAAATATGCAAAAAAAAAAAAAAATTAAAGCATCAGAGAATATTCCAAAGTTAATGGCAGACCCCAAACCAGAGATCCAAAAATCTCAGGAAGCACTAAGCTGGGTAAATGTCAAAGAAAAGGTTTTCTGGGTGACCTCAGGAAACAAAAGACAATAGGAAAATCTTGAGAGAGCCCAGACTTTAAAAGTACAATTTCAATAGAGGAAAATACATAAGAATTGATATAGAATTTTCATCAGAAATCATACAAACAAGGAAGGAGTAGAGTGAAATATTTAAATATGGAATTAAAAAAAACAACAACAAAAAGTCCTGCCAACCAAGAATTCTTTATCTGCCAAAATCATACTTTAAAGTGAAGGAAAAGAATTTTTTTTTTTTTCCAGACAAGGAAATCCAAAGGAGTTCATTACCACCAGACCTATCCTGGAATAAATGTTAAAAGAAGTTCTTCGGGGAGAAGGAAAATTTTATAGGTCAGGAACACAGATCCATATAAGAAAAGAAAGATTTTTCAGAGAAGGGGTAAATAAAGGCAAAGTATTTTATATTTCCTATTTTAAAGCAACCTACTCCAGTATTCTTCCCTGGGAAATCCCATGAACAGAGGAACCTGGCGAGCTCTAGTGCATGGGATCGCGAAGAGTCAGACATAGCTTACCAACTAAACAAAATAGATGTTAGGTGATTGTAGCATATAGGGAAATGAACCATAGAAACATTATATGGGATAGGAGGGAGGAATTGGGAATACTCAGTTATAAGTTACCTATATGACTCATAAAACAGTTTAGTGTTATTTAAAAATGGACATTGATTAGTTGTTTATATATTGAAACCAGGACAACCACTAAAAATTATATGAATAAGTATAATTGATATGACAAGATAAGAGCTAAAATGGACATCAAATATTGATGGTCATTTGACTTTGTTCTTCTTTTGCAAAGTTGTTTTAACTACTGTAATTCTTTTGCATTTCCACATCAATTTTTGAATCAACTTGTTAACTACAAAAAAAACTGTGGCTTTTTTTTTTTTAGAAAAACTTTTTAATTGGAGGATAATTGCTTTACAGTGCTCTGTTGATTTCTGCAGTACAACAACAAAGAAGTCATAACTATGTATATATATATATATATATATGTATATATGTATATATGTATATATATATGTGTGTGTGTGTAGATATATATCCCCTCCTTCTTGAGCCTTCTTCCTGCTTCTTCTCTGTCCCAACTTTCTAGGTCATTCAAAGTGCCAAGCTGGGTGTCCTGTGTTATATGGCAGCTTCCCACTAGCTATGTATTTTACATATGGTAGTGTTTATATGTGGTGCTACTTTCTCAATTTGCCCCACCCTTTCCTTCCCCCACTGTGTACAGAGGTCCATTCTCTCCCTCTGTGTCTATTCCTGCCCAACAAATAAGCTCATCTGTACCATTTTTCTGGATTCCATACATATCATCAATATGCAGTATTCTTTTTTCGTTTCTGATTTGCTTCACTGTGTATTAGAGGTTCTCGGTTCATCCACCTCAGTTCAGCTGATTCACATTTGTTCCTTTTGATGGCTGAATAACATTCTATTGTATATTTGTACCACAGTTTTATCCATTCATCTGTTGATGGACATCTAAGTTGCTTCCAAGTCATAGCTGTTGTAAATAGTGCTTCAGTGAATACTGGGTACGTGTGCCTTTTTGAATTATGCTTTTTGAAGGTTATATACCCTGTAGT
Source organism: Muntiacus reevesi (assembly GCF_963930625.1). Classification (NCBI taxonomy): domain Eukaryota; kingdom Metazoa; phylum Chordata; class Mammalia; order Artiodactyla; family Cervidae; genus Muntiacus; species Muntiacus reevesi. Next base: position 52,669,689 of record NC_089259.1, on the reverse strand, counting down.
GGGATTGCTGAGTCATATGATTGCTTCCCAGGTGTCTCAGTGGTAAAGAATCTGACTGCCGGTACAGGAGACGTGAGTTTGACCCCTGAGTTGGGAAGATTCCCCTGGGGGAAGAAATGGTAGCCCGCCCCAGTATTCTTGCCTGGAGAGTCCTATGGACGGAGGAGCTCAGTGGGCTACAGGCCATGGGATCACAGAGGCAAACAGCTGAGAATGCACAGGGCTCATGATAGTTTTATTCCTAGCGTTTTAAGGAATCTCCATATTGTTCTCCCTAGTGGCTGTATTAGCTTACATTCCCACCAAGAGTGCCGGAGGGTTCCCTTTCCTCCACGTCCTCTCCAGCACTTACTGTTGTCGAATTTTTGCTGACGGCCATTTTGACCACTGTGAGGTGATACCTCATGTAAAACTGATTTTGACTTGTCATATTTACATTGAATCTTTGAGGAACTTTGAAGTCTTAACAATATTGGAAGTACAGTTCTGATAGAATTTTTCCAAGAACTGTAAGCTTCTTATAGATGCTGGTTTTTAGGTTGGATAATTGATGACAGTTTCTCCTTTTCTCCTGCTGACAGCTTTTATTTTGAATCGGTATCCAATTCTCTCCAGCCCTGGTATCATATCTATCAAAATCCTCATGTGGTTTTTTTTTATTTACTCTATTAATAAAGTATGAAATAATAATCAGGTCTGATCTAGGGTGAGTGGCACTTGGGTTCAAATTTTAAGCAGATACTTAAGTCTCAGGCGCGTGAGAGTTTGGGTGCTTTTAAAATTTACCTGCTAGGCTTCACACTTAACTCACTCTAGTCCCAACCCTGACACTGATTTTTAAATGTTATGTAAACCTTTCATGGCTATGGTAAATCCAAACTCTTTTCAAAAGTATTTTGTTGTTTTAATTTATTAACATGTGATGTGGGTTATGGGGTCTCTGTTCCCAAGGGCTGTGGGTCTATAGTTTGTGGTGATGTTACTCTGATTTAAACATCAGGATAATACTGACTTCACAGAGTGTTCATCTATATTTGATATAATTGAGAAAAATTGCTTTTATTTGCTTTAAATATTTGGTGGGCTTCCCAGGTGGTTCAGTGGTAAAGAATCTGCTTGCTGGTGCAGGAGATGCAGGAGGCATGGGTTCAATCCCTGGTTTGGGAAGATCCCCTGGAGGAGTTGATGGCAACCCACTCCAGTATTCTTGCCTGGGAAATCCCGTGGGCAGAGGAGTCTCATAGGCTGCAGTCTATGGGGATGCAGAGAGTCAGACATGACTGAGCACACATGCATATCATAAATGTTTGGTGGGATTTGGTCATTTGGGTGTGGGTTTTGCTCTGTGGCAAAGATAATATTTATTAATTCTATTTCTTTATTGATTTTACGTCTATTAATTTTTTCTTCTTGATGAAGTTTTAACTTTTGTTTTTAAAGGGATTTTTCCATTTTATATAATTTTTGCCTGAAAGCTCTTCATAGGATTTCATTTTAATCTTTAATTTCTATACCATCAATAATAATGTCCTCTTTTCAGGCTTCATTTTGCAATTAGTGTAGTGTTTTTTTTTTTTTTTAATTTACTGGTCAGACTAGCAAAAATATGAATATTTTTCACATTTTGGTTTTGTTGATTTTCTTTATTGTTTTTATGTTTTCTACATCAATAATATCTAATCTAATTTGTATTTATTTCCCTTTTATGTTTGATTTGAGTATAGGTTTATCTTCCTTTTCTAGTTCATTAAGTTGGACACCTAAATAATTTTAGATCATTTTTATGTTTGTATATGTGTGCATATGTGTGTTTGAAGACATAAATTTCATTTAAGTACTTCTTTAGCTACAAAAGTACTTCTTTAGCTACAGGCCATAAATTTGAATATGTTTGTTTACCTTTTCTTTAGCTAAAAATACTTTCTAATTTATTTTGTGAATTCTTTTTAACGTGTGTTTTGATTAATTCCTCATTTTTATGAATTTTTCCATATTCATTTTTGTTGATTTCAAATTTTATTTCATTTTAAAAATACATTTGATGTGCTTTCAACTCTTTAAAGCATATTATAACTTTCCTGAGTATATGGCTTATTTGGGGGAATGTTAGATATGAAATTGAAAACCATACGTATTGTGGCATTGTTGGGTGAAGTGTTGCTGAGAGTTTAGGTCAAATTGTGATGGAGCTCTTCAAGTTTCTCATATACTTGCTAATTTTTCCACCAGTTTTTGTATAAACTACTGAGAAGTATATTCAGTTCACTTCAGTTCAGTCGCTCAGTCGTGTCCAACTCTTTGCGACCCCATGAATCACAGCACGCCAGGCCTCCCTATCCATCACCAACTCCCAGAGTTTACTCAAACTCATGCCCATTGAGTCAGTGATGCCATCCAGCCATCTCATCCTCTGTCGTCGCCTTCTCCTCCTGCCCCCAATCCCTCCCAGCATCAGGGTCTTTTCCAATGAGTCAACTCTTCGCATGAGGTGGCCAAAGTACTGGAGTTTCAGCTTCAGCATCAGTCCTTCCAATGAACACCCAGGACTGATCTCCTTTAGGATGAACTGGCTGGATCTTCTTGCAGTCCAAGGGACTCTCAAGAGTCTTCTCCAACACCATAGTTCAAAAGCATCAATTTTTCGGTGCTCAGCTTTCTTCACAGTCCAACTCTCACATCCATACATGACCACTGGAAAAACCATAGCCTTGACCAGATGGACCTTTGTTGGCAAATTAATGTCTCTGCTTTTTAATATGCTGTCAAGGTTGGTCATAACTTTCCTTCCAAGGAGTAAGCGTCTTTTAATGTCATGGCTGCAGTCACCATCCGCAGTGATTTTGGAGCCCAGAAAAATGAAGTCGGACACTGTTTCCACTGTCTCCCCATCTATTTTCCATGAGGTAATGAGACCAGATGCCATGATCTTAGTTTTCTGAATGTTGAGCTTTAAGCCAACTTTTTCACTCTCCTCTTTCACTTTCATCAAGAAGCTTTTTAGTTCCTCTTAACTTTCTGCCATAAGGGTGGTGTCATCTGCATATCTGAGGTTATTGATATTTCTCCTGGCTCTCTTGATTCCAGATTGTGCTTCTTCCAGTCCAGTGTTTCTCATGATATACTCTGCATATAAGTTAAATAAGTAGGGTGACAATATCCAGCCTTGACATACTCCTTTTCCTTGAAATATATTCAGACCTCCAACTAATAGTGTTGAGTTGTTTGCTTCTTGCTTAAATTTTGGTTTTGTTTCATATACATTGTGGATCTGTTGTTAGAGGTGAATATGTTAATACTTCTTTTATCTTTTTGACTAGTTGACCTGTGCAGAGTGATTATAAAATGTCCCTTTTCTTCTCTAATAACACTCCGTTTACTGATTCTTTTATCTTTTTTCTTTAGTTGGTGAATTTTTATAAGTCTATCATCTAATGGACTAATTTCTTTTTAATCTTTGAACATATTTTTGATAGTTTTATTAAAGTCTTTCTCTGCTAAGGCCTATAAGACCTGCAGTTCCTTCAGATGTGATTTCTATTGACTCCTTTTTCTTGTACATAAGTTATACTTTCTTGTTTCTTTGTGTATTTTGTAATTATTGGTCAAAAACTGAACATTTCTTAATAGAGCAGCTCTGGACACAGCTCTACCCTCTAAAGATTGTCATTGTTGCTATTTGTTGTCTAGTGGTTTGTCTGACTTAATTCTGTGGTAGGTATCTATATAGAAGTGTGTCACCACTGCTCTTTCATTTTTTTTCTTGTTCTGTTTTTAAGGCTAGAATCTTCATAATTTCACCTGGATTATCATAGCTTGGATTAATTCACCTGGATTAACCAGTGGTTGGTTGGAAGCATTCTTAAAAAATTTACTCCAGCCAGTAAGCCTTCCAACTTTTGCTGATGGATACGCATAAATAGGTTGCAGGAGGCATTCAAGTTTGTTCTACAAGCATTCTCATGTCACCTTTGTTCTTGCATAAGACCTCAAACCAGCTAGAAATGTGTAGATGACTATGTTGTGATTAGGAGTAAAGCAGTACTTCTCAACAGAATTAACAAATAGATAGAAGTATGTGCTATGAAACAGTAAATATGAAAAAGCAATGAATGATCTTGATAGGTCACGACATTTTACTGTTTGGTGTGATATTTTATTTATTTGATGGCTCAATTATACCAACACAGATTTTCAGTTATTAAGAACATACATGCTCTCATAACACCATGTTCTTCTTCCTAGTACTTATCACAGCTGTAAAGTCATACCTACTTAAGAAATTCTGTTTTATCTTGACCACGAGACTGTAAGCTCAATGAGGACAGAAATCATATCTGCTCTTGGCTCACTGTTTTACTTCCAGAGCTTAACTAAGCAGAGAGACACATAGTAGATGGTTATTCAACAAGTAATGAAAAAGTAAAAATTGTATACAGTGCTGAGTCTCAATTTCCAAATGAGAGAGGAGTGTGAGGTAACAGTCACCGTACATGTCTTACCGAGTCTCCCACAGCATGTAGTATTTCTGATCATTCCAGTCCAGATCTCAGCTCTCAGCTCTCAGGTTCCACAGCTCTGCGTGAGTGTACTCTCTGGGTCCTGGTGTCGGCTCCACAAAGGCAGGAATGGCCTTCAGTGCATATATGAGAGGGCTGGGGTATAGATTTGTAAACTTGTTTGCCATTTGGTGGTCTAATTCTGAAGACTGTGTTCTCTACCCTTTTAGCAGAACTCACAGCAGGATTAAACAGTTCCCACAGAGAGGACTTGTTCAATCACAGCATCTTTATTGGCTTCTGTTCCTTCCTATCTCAATTTCCTTATTTTCTACTGGCATTTTCTGGGATCACATCCCAGAGAAACTACCTGTATTGGGATGCTTTCTTAAGACTAATTCTGAGGGAACTTAAATTAAATCAGACCAGTGCTTAGAACTGGCAAGAAGAAAGACTTTTTATAGAATGAGATTTATTGTTATCATCTTATTCTTGCCCAGGTGTTTTTGTTTGTGATAAAACCATTTTGTTAATTATACTAATGAAAGTTTTATGATTTAGCATATATCATCGATTATTTTTACACTGATAGTAGAAAGCAGCAGTTCACATATTCTTAGGAAAAAGTCTTTTCCAGATCCCTAGGCTTAAAATACACACTTAGGGTCTTGGTTTCTTTGGCTTTTTCATGTAAACCTAATAAGTTACTGTGTCACTCATTTTTCTTTTCACCAGTTCAACCATCCAGTGATCAATCTATCGGGCCCATTTATCCACCTATCCTTCAAAAAATGTTTTTTTGAGCAATCTGTTTGGGTGAATACATATATTTTCCTACTAGTTCATAATGGCTCACTGCTGGGATAAAACTAGAAATTTTGCTAATTATATGCTAGAGAAGCTACATGTAACAGTGTTATTTCAGCCCACAAATGAAAAAAAAAATTGTATTTGAATGTGAATTTGCTCAATAACGATGCTTTATGTATTAACATATCAGCATATTTCGTTAAAATATGTCCTGTCTTTAAAACTACTATGGATTATAAAAAAGCTTCCAGATGTTCCAGCTGATTTTAGAAAAGGCAGAGGAACCAGAGATCAAATTGCCACATCCGCTGGATTATTGAAAAAGCAAGAGAGTTCCAGAAAAACATCTATTTCTGCTTTATTGACTATGCCAAAGCCTTTGACTGTGTGGATCACAATAAACTGTGGAAAATTCTGAAAGAGATGGGAGTACCAGACCACCTGACCTGCCTCTTGAGAAATCTGTATGCAGGTCAGGAAGCAACAGTTAGAACTGGACATGGAACAGACTGGTTCCAAATAGGAAAAGGAGTACGACAAGGCCGTATATTGTCACCCTGCTTATTTAACTTATATGCAGAGTACATCATGAGAAACGCTGGGCTGGAGGAAGCACAAGTTGGAATCAAGATTGCTGGGAGAAAAAAAAAAAAAAGATCACTGGGAGAAATATCAATAACCTCAAATATGCAGATGACACCACCCTTATGGCAGAAAGTGAAGAAGAACTAAAGAGCCTCTTGATGAAAGTGAAAGAGGAGAGTGAAAAAGTTGACTTAAAGCTCAACATTCAGAAAACTAAGATCATGGCATCTGGTCCCATCACTTCATGGCAAATAGATGGGGAAACAGTGGAAACAGTGGCTGACTATTTTTCTAGGCTCTGAAATCACTACAGAGGGTGACTGCAGCCATGAAATTTAAAAAATGCTTCCTCCTTGGAAGGAAAGTTATGATCAACCTAGACAGCATATTAAAAAGTAGAGACATTACTTTGCCAAGAAATGTCTGTCTAGTCAAGGCTATGGTTTTTCCAGTGGTAATATACGGATGTGAGAGTTGGACTATAAAGAAAGCTGAGTGCTAAAGAATTGATGCTTTTGAACTGTGGTGTTGGAGAAGATTCTTGAGAGTCCCTTGGACTGCAAGGAAATCCAACCAATCCATCCTAAAGATCAGTCCTGGGTGTTCATTGGAAGGACTGATGCTGAAGCTGAAACTCCAATCTTTGGCCACCTCATGCAAAGAGTTGACTCATTGGAAAAGACCCTGATGCTGGGAGGGATTGGGGGCAGAAGGAGAAGGGAACGACAGAGGATGAGATGGCTGGGTGGCATCACCGACACAATAGACTTGGGTTTGGGTGGACTCTAGGAGTTGGTGATGGACAGGGACACCTGGCGTGCTGTGGTTCATGGGGTCGCAAAGAGGCGAACATGACTGAGTGACTGAACTGAACTGAACTGATAAAAAAGCATGCTGAAAAACCAATCTCCCAAAAGCATGCCAAATCTCATTTAAACACATAATGATAACTTTTCCAAAATCCAAAGTGTCTTGTTCACCTAATAATTTGAAAGAGACCAAAAAATCCAACTATTACCTTGTGAATATCTGAGAGCTTCCATAATAGATATGAATAAACCAGTCTTGCCTTTAATGACAAAAGAATATCCACTTGATGGAGCGCAACTTTATGAATCATACGTTTTTTCACTGAATTCAGTGAAGCCAAAACGTTTCCATGCTGGTATATCAAATTTGCAGGTTTAACACATATAGTAGTCACATGACATAGAAACTTCTTTGTTATCAAATGGATGCATGAGGTAGATAAATATCATCCGTAGTCAATCCACAAATGTTGTTGCAGCTGTGTGAAATGTATGAAATACATTTCAAACTTCTATTTGTCTCCATATCATTCATTCCATTGCACTAGCAGATTATACTTTTTAAATGTTCTGGTTGGCTTTAGCTAATAGGCAACATCAAATGTACTTCATGCTTAGAATTGGTAAGGGAGGTATACAGGGCATTTAAAATAGCATTGAGGGCGCCTTCCAGATGTTTATTTCTGAGACTGTCAGACATTCTTTTTTGCCTCCTGGTTTCAAATTAAGAAAGTTAATTCATGAAGTACTTTAAAATGCTGTATCTCTGTACATGTGAATCACCACACATCACTAACAGTGATGAATATTGTTATTCTTTAAGTTTTTATAAAGTCAACTAAAATGCCAGAAGGCAGGTGTGAAAAAAATTCAAATTGAGCTTTCTTTAAACCTTATGGCTAAATTTTTGTTTGTAGTTTTGTTTTATTCTTAATAAAACAAGCTCTCGAGTTCAAACTCTTGAATTAAACACAACTGATCTGGGATATTTTAATTATGAGAAACATATTTCTAAAATAAACTCATGGGAATAAGTTTCAGGTGCAGGATTTAGTGAAGTATCACGTACCCAAAGATAGATTTATCAAGTCCTCAGGAGATACTTTTTATGTTAAAGAAATATCTTGTGTCAATTTGCATTTACATTTTTAAAGTAGTTTTGTCTTACATATGTGAAGTTGTCAAAAGCTAAAATGAGGCCCGTCTACCAGAATGTCACACTTTTTGTAAAGGGATTGCATACATCTTACAAAAGATTATTTACCAAGTAAGAAAATAGGCAGGGATAGATGTGCAGAGATTTTCCATGTCTGTCTGGAAGTTCCGACTGCTTCCTCAGAGAGGAAGAGATCAAATAAAAGTGGAGTGGTGGGGTCAAGAACAAAGAAAGCATCTGTTACATACAAGTAAATGGATCTGGACTGGTTTCAGAATGTATAGAGAGAAATAAAAAGGTGACAGGTAATGATTTTGGCTTCCCAAATGTCAGTGTTTGATGTGAAGTAGAATGGGAAGTCATTTCTTTAGAAGTGAAAGGGGAAACTAAAAATGAAAACAATTTTAGTGGCTTTTTAAGTTAATCCAGAGGGACAGAGAGGGAGAGAATTCAAGAATTCCTCTCCCAAGGAAAATAAGCACTGCAACCTAAGATAGCTGGCTGGCTGAGCACCCATTCTGAAGGCTATCACTGGAAATGTGTCTAATAATAATCAAAACAGTATATCCTACCCAGTGTTTAGCAGCCTAACCAGTGAAATCATCATGGAAATAAGCCAGAGATGGTGGAAGAAAAGTGGATAAGCGTGTTGGTTCTTCAAAAAGATTCTTCTACTAAGCTCATTTTTTTATGTGCATCAGCCTCTTTAACGATTCTGTTGGAGAGGAGTAATAATCTTGATTTATTGATGAGAAAACTAAAATTCAAATGGTTGAAATAATTAGTCCAAAGTGAATTATATTTTAATGAGAGTTCTGTCTAACTCGTAAATTCCTGCCTCCAAACGACTCTTCTATCTTTTCACCTTCAGTTACCTAGAATTTATATTTTTCTGTTACTGAACACAAGAAGATATATATGTATGTGTGTGTGTATTTATATATGAAAGCCTATATATATGAAAGTGAAAGTGTTTATATCTCAGTCATGTCCAGTTCTTTGTGACCCCATGGACTGAAGTCCCCCAGTCTAGTACATATATGTGTGTGTGTGTATATATACACACACACATAGATATATGCATATATGTATATACACACACACACATATATATATATGGCTTCCCTGGTAGCTCAGACAGTAAAGAATCCAACCTGCACTGTGGGTAACCTGGGTTCAATCCCTGGGTTGGGACGATCCCCTGGAGAACGAAATGGCTACCCACCCGAGTATTCTGACCTGGAGAATCCCATGGACAGAGGAGACTGTGAGCTCCATTCCATGGGGTCGCAGAGTTGGACACAGCTGAGCAACTTTCACTTCACTTCACATATGTATACATATATACTTAAAGTTTCAAGATATCACAGAATGAAAATAAATGTATCTTAGCCATGTAAAACTTTTGCATGATTTAATAAAATCTCACCTACCAGTGCCCTAGGTGAAGTCTGCGGATCAGAAGCCTGGGAAAGGATATGTTGATGATCACATAATTCCAGGTGATAGGTTAGGGCATGAAAGGGCTCATGGGTGAGTGAGCTGGCATCGGCATGTACATATTAAACCAGCTTGTCACAGAGTGTGAGGATGACTGCGTTGTTCCAAGAGGAAAGCAGTGAGGACTGGCATGGGTATCCACAGCTTCTATGTGGCTGAGCTCCCTTGTGAATGATGCTTTGAAGAAAAGATCAGAATGCATGGCCTTCTCGGGAAATAAATCTGTAGCATGCAGGTCCCCAACCATAATCATCTCATAGAGAATCTCAAGGGATTGTTGGTAGACACGTGGATCTCAGTGGAATACCATTCAAAGGTGTAAACCAAGGAGACTGTTACTCTTGGGAAAGCCAACAAGGAGTAGGAGTCCCTCTGAGGGAATTTATGCTTCTCTCTGGGGGAAAGTCAACCTGGAGTCTTGGAGTTCAATTGGCAGCAACACAAAGTAGCAAGTGTAGAGCCTGAGCCTGGTGGAACAGCACACTCCAGGGCAGATCCAGACCCAAACACTAGGTTCTTACCATTATGGATGAAACTGAATATTGCAAAAAACTATAATTTGAAGTGTCAGAGTGTGGACTGGATTTCAGAAATGGCCGGAAGCTTTCAGAGCTTCATCTACATCATTATATTGCTTCATTTTTCCTAAGTGCATGTAAAACAGGCATTTCATAAATAAGGAATATGGTGATCATGTTATGTAATTTGAGTGGCACCTCTCCCAAGCCACATACCATCATTTGAATATCTATCATCAGAAGACCAAGATTCTTTTGTATAAACATATCATCTTAATATCACTACATTTTGAAATGTAAGTATTCTGGTTAGGTAATACCTATCAAAAGGTCAACCCAGATGTTTTTGACATTTTATCCTGATAGGAGATTGGAGGTATTTCTTATGATTGTCTGCGAATGGAGAGGAGGGTCATCTGAAAGCTTAGATGTGTTGTGGTGAAAAAGACAGGCAGTCATCGCATCCTCAGGGGATACATGATGATTGGAAACAAACCAGCAGAGCCTCTAAAACCTGGTTTTGTTTGTTTAGGTACCCAAGGGGAGCCCCAATTTCCTTGAAGGGCTTGTGCAGTACTTAGAGTGGGGAGTATATTCCTAACCGTTTAAATCTTTATCAGGTGACTTCCAGCTGCCATGAATAATAATAGGTATGGTGAATAAAACAGTGAATATAACATGCTTAGAAGCCTCTATTATTATTTCACCATTTTTACTATTTTAAGAACATTAGCAGCAATTTGTTTGTACTTGAATTAGTTTTATTATTCTGCTGTCTTAAAATTTTACAAATAATATTTTTTTTCTTCCTTTGAATATATTGAGTTCACTGAAATGTGACAAATTAGGAATTCAAGTGTCATGTGAGATCTTGAACATAAAAGAGCTTTAACATGGATAGAGGAGGAGAAAAGATGAGTGGCTGGATAATGAGTGTGGAGAACAAATCATTCAGTGTTTATATCAGAGCCTTAAGGTAGCCTAAAGACAAGGTGCAGGATCTTCAAGGTTTCTTTCTCCATAAACCAAATGGTGATGTGCATGTGATAAAAATAACAAGTTCTTGAACAGAACATATGAGCATTATTGAAAATTATTTCCTGTCAATGAATACATTATAAGTGATTATTTCATATTAAAAATGTCATCTTTTCTTATCAATTTGATCCTATATTAGCACTAAACATATGCATAGTATTTTCACTAAAAACAAGAAAACAAACGCCTTGTGGCAAAAACATTACTTTCAAATCCCCCTCCACCAAAGTCTCAATATTGTCAACGTTTGCTAAAATTCTATTCTGCCAACATGGATAAATCTTTGCAAGAACATATGTTCTTTGACCCTCAGTGAAGATTGCCAAGCAAATTTTAAGAGACTGTTCATGTCTCTATAAATGCAAACAAGGGGCTACCAAAGTATTGAGACTACATAATTCACCATGGCTCATTTGCACAGAAAATTATAGAACTTGGAGATCCTGGGCACAGAGCAAGTGCACATGAGTGTTAAAGGCACCAAACGCTTCGGTCCATAGATCATTTGGCTGCAGTATTACTGCCTACTCCCAGTGTGTGCTATTACAACACAATGAGTATAATAATAATATAAAATGTATTTATTTGTCATATTCTAAATGTATAAACATTCATTTTAAAAAGCTGACATCTGTTTAATGGTTCAGAAAAATGTATTTATTTAGCCAATTTTATGTTTAGATCATTATTCATAATCTAACTTCTGTTGCAAATTTTCCATAGAATAAGTAACTGTGTGACTATAAGAATATCAGGAAAAAACTGTAACTTCATCTCATCTTCTGAAAGAAACAAGTTTGTAATAGTTGTTTTACATGAAGAGTTGTGTTGAGATAATTGAATGCAATAACTAATGATTGAGAGACCATACTAATAAAGTGAACATTCCTTGAGTAACTCATTCAACAAAGTTCAACAAAACCTCTTATGTAAATTTGTGATGCGAGTTGCTAAAACTAAAAATGTTCCTAAAAGCCTTTATAGTCTAAGAAGCTATATCTCAATGATTAATGAAGGGTAAGCAATTTTCTAAAGATTAAAGAATGATACAGGTTAAGATGTTCTTTTTTTACAGAGTCTGTACAGGCTCAATTATAAAATTCCACATAATGAAATGACAGTAGTAGGTGTTTATCTATCTTAATGAAAATGATAGATTAAGATAGAAGGTCCAAACATTTTATTTCAGGACACTTATATATTTCTAAAATTTCCATTACTTATGTTTCCATCACTATTTCCAAACATCTAACCTCCCACACTATGTCAAGAATCTGTGGGTAAGATGTTCTCTTTTGATGTTAAATGACTGCATATCATAAAAGAAATTTGTGCATCCTTCCTGTTTTAAAATCTTACTGTTTGTAATTGTGCATTATATCCACAACAGCTGACCAGAGGATGTCCCTACTATGACTGGGTTACACAAAGACTATATGTTACATCTTAGTTTCCCTGGTGACTCAGTAGTAAAGAATCTACCCATAATGAAGGAGACCCAGGTTCAATCCCTGGGTCGGGAAGATCCCCTGGAGAAGGAAATGTCAACCCACTCTAGTATTCCTGCCTGGAAAATTCCATGGACAGAGGAGCCTGGTGGGCTACAGCCCATGGGTTGCAGGGAGTCAGACATGACTTAGCAAATAAACAACAACAACAAAAAACGTATTACATCTTAGTTCCCACTCTCTCTTTCACACACTCTCTCTAAGGGAAGGCAGTGGCCATATTTTGAGCTGCCCTATGGACAGGCCCATGTAGAAAGGACTGTATAGGAAGCCTCCATCTAATAGCCAGTGAGGAAATGAGGCCCTCAGTCCCAAAGCTCATAGCACGAAGTACTGTGAACAACCAGGAGTGAGTCCAGGAAGTAGACCCTCTTCCGGCCCAGCCTTCAGCTGAGACTGTAGCCCTGCTGCCATTTTGACCTCAGTCTTATGTGAGAACATGATCCAGAGACACTCAACTAAGCTTTGCCCAGATTCCTGCTACATGATATGACAAATATTTGTTTCCATAAGCTGCTAAACTTTAGGGTAATATATTGTGAGGAAATTGATACCTAATGCAAATTGCTTGTAGGATGCTAGCTATCATTTTCCCAATGGTGACATTTATAAAATTGCATAGCTCCTGTCACTTGCCTTCAGTCTCACAGCCTGAGTTCTCAATACCTTAAAATATATTCCACATGGATGGATTCAGATGAACCAAACCCATTAAAATTTCAAAATAAAATTTGTTATTTCCATATAAAGACTACAAACTTAAAAATACTGTGTTGATTTCAAATACTAACATTCAAAAAAGTACTGTTTTTGTTTTCCTCAATCTCAAATTTTGAATATTAAATACTTAACGTAAATACCAGAGACAATTATATATTACACCTTTGAAAATTGCCTAATTTCAAACAATTCAATGCATTCACTAAATGCAATTAGGTGTATTATTTTGAAACAGACCTTGTAAATATTTGGTAGATAGAAAGTACTCTCTGTATCCACATTAGCTATGCTTAGACATATGACTGTAAGAACGCGTGACAAGACAAAGGGGGCACCGGAGTATCAAAAGGCTTTTATTGGACAATCGCTCCGGGGCAGAACTCCCGGGCACGAGCAAGGAAAAAACGGGAGTCTACAATCTGCGGGGAGGAGTGGCGACACCTATATACCCCTGCGGATACGGAAGTGGAGGGACCAAGGTGCTGATTGGACTTCTAGGTCCCGTCTCCATCAGTCTGCCTGGCAACGGGCTATTGATTGGTGGATGTCTGTCCCTGTCAGTCTGCCTGGCAATGGGCTTATCTGAGATCTTTCGGGGGGCGGGGTGGGGGGGGCTTCTCTGTCAGCATTTTCTGGCTGGCGCCTTCCCGCCTGCGATCAGCGTGACCTTTCAATGACTTCCTTATGCTCTAAGAAGTTGTTATACTTGCACTAAAAATAAGAGACTGATAACATTAAATGACCAATAAAGAGAACTGATAATTTTTAAAAAATTTAATTTAACAAAGCATGATTGTTTTTGGTTGATTTTTTAGGTTGCCAGCAACAGAGCAACAGAGGATGGAAAGAATGGAAAATTGGTCTTAATAATCAAGGTTTAACTTATAACTGTGCAAATAGACTTTCATGATCTGGGTAGATATATAGATAATAAAAAATGAAAGGGTAAAATAAATCCACATTTTAAAGGAGAAGGAAAAACAGTGCTTAAAGGAGCAGACTGAAAATATTCCACATTATTGAGAACCTTGAAGCAAAGTAATTCAGTTGAAGCTGCTGAAAGTAACAGCCCACAGGGAAAGACAAAGGGGGCCTGACTATTCTCGGTGATACCTGGAATGTATGATCAATTCAATTCATTGCCTATGTTGAGTCTTATGGGCATGAATCTTACTTTATAAGCTGAGAGATAAAATAAATGTCAAACCTTAATTTTTTTTTTAAATTTAATCTAGTAAACTTCACTTTCAGCTACAGTCTTGCATGCTTGTTGGAAAACTCATCATTAGTAACAGAATTCTTTTGTCCTCCCTGGGACCTGTGCCATTATTTAGAAACTATTGCCTCAGTGGGACAATTAAGAACAAAATTTGGGGCTGCTCCCACTATCCCTGAAACTTAATGCCCAGTACCTGGATGCCATTATGCAACCATTCCCTTCTGAGGCCTTGCCACCTCCTTAGGATATGAATGTAAAACAGGGCATGAGTCAGGGATCTCACAAGCCTATCTGATCTCATAACCTTTCAAGAAAAAGAAGATAAAAGTAGAAACGTCCTCTTTCCTGCTATTCTTAGGGGTTTCTAAGTCTCTCATTTTGTGAATAAGGCCCCACAGAAGGAGAAATAAAGAGAAAAAATGTAGGAAGGCAGGTTGAACAAGTTTTACAACCTGTTAAACATGAGTACTCTCAAAAGTAACAGAGTATCAGAGGCCTGGCTGCCATATTCAAATGGGGAGAAAACATGGGGAAAATTACATAGAGTAAAGAAAATATGAATTAACATTAAAATATTTACACTATTTACAAGACTGTAATAGGTGTGATTAGTACTAGAGAGATGAAGATGAAATAGATATAATCCTTAGCTTTAATAGACTTGAAATATAGATAGAATGGATATTTATACAAGGTATTACATTTTAAAAATAGATCTGGAAAATGTTTTGAAAGCATAATACAGGATATCAGAAAAGGAATTATTTAGGGCTTCAAAGAATAGATAAGACTTTGACAAATGAGTTAGGGTTTAAGGTACTCATAAGTAGCTTAAAAAGAGGGAATAGAGGCTAGAGTAAGGATATAGAAAAGTTTATAGAAAGGATATAGAAAAGGATATAGCACATAAAAATGTGCTATATGAGATGAATATTTACTGAAAAAGAGAACTGGTCCACTGGTATAATTGTCTTAGAATGGTACCCTAAAAAATATAGTCTGGGTAATATCCTGTGAATTAAGAATTTATGATGAGGTCCAAAGTCAAAAGTGCAGTATTGATTGAAAAGATAATGAGACTGGAAAGGAGGGGAGGTCTTCTGGAGGTATAGATAGAGCTGGCTACTACTTTCTATTTTATGTAACTTATTACTCAGTTTCTCAGAAGTTTTATTTGGGAAACTATTAATTTCTGGAAGTTCTTTCCAGGTGAAGAAAATATAAATAATTTGTCTTTTGACTCCAGTGTTACGTTGATCAGATTTTTTTTCTCTGTGAGATCTTAACATCTGTGGACTTCTGGTTGTAAATGGATGAGCACTGTGAAAGGCCTGTGGTATCTTATGACTCTGTGCCCAAGAGAAAAGCTAATATTCCTGCCGATGGGTGTACAGCATGGGCAGGAGACAAGGTTCTGATGCTGTGCATGCACGAGGTCATTTTCTGTGGTAGCTAATATGACATGATTTGCCAAGTGTCCTAGTTCCAAGGAGTCCTGCCATGGTTTATAACAGTTGCTTATGTAGTCTACACTGGCAAACAGGGTGCTACCCTCATGCCCTTCCAACATCCAGCACCCACACCTCGGTATGGGTCTCTTTTTTGTGAAAAATCACGTATTTTCACTACTTTCCTGAAAGGCAAAGTACAAATCCAGTTTGTCTCAGAATCTCTTTCAACATGCTACATTTCCCACTACTATAGTCAATCCCAAATCCATGCTCCATCATTTTCTTCCTCAACCATCTATCTGAGATCTTTTCCCTTGCTCAACACTTCTGTTGGTCTCAACTGCTGCTCTGGTGGGAGCAAACCAAACCCTTAATTGTCTTATCTTTGTTAGGTTACATTTTCTACAATTGTACCTTTGTGGTTGTCATTGGGTTTGAAAACCAAGACTCAATCCAGTGAACTCCATAGGTTTCAGGTAATACTGCACCCTAATCCCTGTGTGTATTTGCATCCCAAGCTCCAAATGGTAATCAATGTTAATTTTCCCAATTAGCTAACTCCTTTCCATGACTGCTGATCCACAGAGATGAGAAATAAAGGTGGCTACATGATAATCACATAGTCTACTTTATCAGACTTCTTGCTTCCTTAGCAGTGTGACCCCCAACTCCAAACTCAAGAATTAAATCCTCTAATAAGACAAAGCCTAATACACAGGGTAAAGAAACTCAAAATTAGCAGGAGAGTCACTGGCAATGAATGAATGGAAGGGAGCCAATCCTACATTTATCTGTTTGTTTCCAGTCTCAAACTTTCTAGAGTTTAGGGACACAGTAACCTATATTGGACTTTTGGTCAAAGCATATACTACTTCCTGGAGGAAAATACATCAATCCCACATGGTGCCAACCCTCAGCTGGTGAGTTAGCTTGACCTTTCATAGACCGTTCCGACTTTTTATCTATGTACTGTATCAGGGTGACACAGCATATAATGCTAGCATGATGGTCCTCTTGTCAAGATGGTCAAAGTTAATAAAGAACTGAAGAAGCTTTGATGTACTAGAGGGATAAGAAATTGATAAAGCTCTTCTGTCCTTCCCACATAAAAGCACATTGATTTTGATCCTATTTACTAATGGGTCTTGAAAGAATGCATTCACTAGATTAATAGCTGCATAACAATTGCTAGAGACTACATGGATCTGTTCCAAAATGCCGCATCTGGCAAAACAAATGGAATTAAGTCGGTGATGGTAAAATTTAACATAAAGCAGAATAATCTACTACAAACCACATTTCTCTCCATGCAAATGAATGAAAGTAGATACAATAGGACAAGGATTCCTATCTCATTTAAGTATTTGAGTGTCTCTAATTTCTGCCCATTTCACCAGCATAACTTCTAGTGTATTGCCTTGGCTGATGTCGCCAAGGTGGTGTTGGAGGCGAGTTTTCAGAAGCTGCTACTTACTCCTTATTACCAAAAAAAAAAAAAAAAAAGCTCTTATACTGCAAATGAGGGAACCTGTGCAAGTATTTCACAATCTCTTTGGAATAATCATCCTAATTTTATTTTCACATATTAGGAATAACCTAAAGGTAGAAAAGTTGATTCTGATCACGAAATTCTGATTTGCAAAAGAGATGGTTCTCCCACTAATAAGCAATGCTTATTAGACACCAACTGGCTGTCTTAGAATTCAGTTCAATGCTAATATTATCTACCTGGAGATGGCATCATATTACACAGGTCAAGGGTTCACTTTCAGGAGACTGCCCCCAACCCCATCTTCAGATCGCTAATTGAGGTTGTTACTTGTGCTTCTGATTCACATTTAAAACTCGGCTTCTGTGCACTGATGCCCAGTTAAATCTCAGAGATAGTTTTGGGTGAAGTATAACAGAATAGCTTTATTTCTTTGCTCAGCAAACGGGGACATGCATGCATGGGTGCTCAGTTGTGTCTGATTCTTTGCTACCCTATGGACTATAGCCCACTAGACTCCTCGGTCCAGGAGGGATTTTCCAGGCAAGAATACTAGATTGGGTTGCCATTTCCTTCTCCAAGGGATCATCCTGGCTCAGGGAATGAATCTGCGTCTCTGCTGAGCCATGGGGGGAAAAAGTGGACTCAAAAATTTTGTGTCTCAACTCTAGAGAATTTGGTGAGGAGTTTTATAGCAATGGTTCAAGGGTGGGATTGCTGATAAGTATTAGGCTGTGTTCACAGCTTTAATCTGGCCTCAAGTGGCATCCTCCTAGTGAATTTCTCTGGTTCCTTCAATCTGGCCTCTCAGATGCTCTCTTGATGAGCTTCTCAAGATTATCATACTGTGATCTTCTCTGGAATGAAGAACACTAGCATCTTCCATTTGGGGGGGATTTCAGTTCTGTAAAGAGCACAAAGATGCTGTTATATGTGTCCCTTGAGGTGACCCACCCCCTGCCCCAAGACTGCACTATTGTTTTCTCCGCTGGTCCTCTCCTCCCTCGTCTCTGCATCCCCTGCCTTCCCTGATTAGCAACTATCTGAAAGTGTCTGATCCCAGGAGCCCCACAAGATCCTGCTAAATTTCATGACCAAGGCAGGTTCCCACAGTCCCCTCCTTGCTCAGTTGCTCTGTTGTATCTAACTCTTTTTGACTCCATGGACTGTAACCTGCCAGCATTTCTGTCCATAGAATTTCTCAGGCAAGAATACTGGAATAGGTTGCCATTTCCTACTCCAACCATCCCCTCCTTGGCTTCCATTAATTTGCTAGAGCAATTCACAGAATTGAAACTATTTGTTTATTCCTTAGACTACAGATTTATTAAAACATTTATTAAAGGATATGCATCAACAGCCAATTGAAGAGATGCATAGAGCAAGATATGGAAGAAAGGCTCAGAGCTTCTGTTCCCATTCACAGCACACCACCCTCCTGGAATCATCAACCCAGATCTCTGAACCCTGTCCTTCTGGATATTATGGAGGTTTCCATACATAGGCCTGGTTGATTAATCACTGCCCACTGAGGCTTGATCTCAGTCTCCAGCCCCTCTCCCCTCCACAGAGGTCAGAAAGTTACATGTTAGTCACTCAGTCATGTCCAATTCTTTGCCACCCCAGGGACTGTAGCCTGCCAGGCTTCTCTGACCGTTCCCAGACAAGAATATAGAAATGGGTAGCCATTTCCTTCTCCAGGGGGTCTTCCTGACCTGGGAATTGTATTCGGGGCTCCTGCATTGTAGGCAGATTCTTCACTGTCTGAGCCACCAGGGAAGCCCTTAGGGGTCAGAGGTGGGACTGAAAGTTTCAACTGTTTAATCACTGGATTGGTCCCTCTGGAGATCAACCCCAGTCCTTAGGTGTATTCCAAAGGGCAACTCATTAACATAACAAAGGGCACTTTTATGGGTCTCATTACTTAGGAAATTCCAAGGGTGTTAGAAGCTGTGTGTCAAAAACTGGATGAAAACAGGACCTTCCAGCCATCCCAGTGACCTAGCCAACATCACATGAAGTAGAAAAACCATTTAATCAATCCACATAATAAGTAATGAGTTGATGTTGTTTTGGACTTTCCTGGTGGCTCAGATGGTAAAGCGTCTGCCTACTATGTGGGAGACCTCGGTTCAATCCCTGGGTTAGGAAGATCTCCTGGAGAAGGAAACGGCAACCCACTCCAGTATTCTCGCCTAGAAAATCCCATGGACGGAGGAGCCGGGTAGGCTACAGGCAATGGGGTCACAAAAACTCGGATGCAACTGAGCGACTTCACTTTTGATGTTGTTTTTAAGCCATGAAGTTTTAAGAATTCTTTGGTACATAATGATAAAGCAACTCACATGGAAACAACAAACAACAAGAGGGATGGAGACCAAGTATATATTACTTTTTATAAATCACTGTCACAGGTAAACCTGTGAATTAGTTGAAATGATTGTAAGATGAACTTGGGTCAAAATTGCACTTATTACCAATTCTTGTCCCTTCACTCTAACTGAAGGAGCATCTCACATCTCCTATCACCAGATGGGTGGCAGATCACCCCCTGCAACCAAACAACTCTCATTATTTTCTCCATTGTAAATTTTTTGGTAAATGAATACAGGTCCTTTTAGGGAAAGGACTGGAAGGATGTTTGTTTTATATTTTTCAGTGGTATTTCAGAATCAATTCTCCAGAGACCAAGATTCTCCTTTAGTTGGTAGACTCAGGGTCTGAAAACAAGCTAAGGTTAGCACATGGGTAAGAAACAATGTTTTTTGCTTTGAAGTTAATTCTGTTTGCTTTCTGTGTGTGTGTTTATATATAGATTTTTTCTAATTTTACACAGAGTCAAAGGATGCCATTGTTAGATCAATAAAAAGACTCCCCCCACCCCATACCACGCTGTATCAGATAAAAAAGCTCTATGTAGAAAATTAAGTCTTACCAAAGGAATTGTCCAAAATGTAGTGGAAATTCCATGCATCTTAAATGAATGTATCGTCAATGAATTTGAAATTCAGGAAAATAATACTTGGATGAATACTTCAATTTTTGTTCAAATAATTGAAGCATTTTCCCTGTGGGCAAAGATGGAAGACATGGTAATTGAAAAGCTAAATATCAGAACAGAGTTATATTAAGGGGATGTTGACAAAGACCAACACTATTCTGTTTCTTTTGGTTTTTTTTGTTTTTATTTTGCCTAAGATGATTTGTATACCACTGTTCCTAAGTAGGGCTGTCCTGGTGGCTCAGGGGTAATGAATCCACCTGCATTGCTGGAGAAGCAAGAGATTTGGGTTTGATCCCTGGATTGGGAAGATCCCCAGGAGGAGGGCATCACAACCCACTCCAATATTCTTGCTTGGAAAGTCCTATGAAGAGAGGAGCCTGACAGACTACGGTCCAGGGGCTCACAAAGAGCTGGACAAGACTGAAGTGACTGGGCAGGCATGCATGTTCCTAATTAAGAAACAAACTGTCCCTAGAATTCTAACTTGGAAAAACAACTATGACTAAATAGATATTACTGAAATGTTATATATTGAGAATAGTGATTAGAGAAAATGATACTTTTGAAAATACTATAAGAAGTTGAGAAATGGTACTTTGGTACCAATGCATGGCAAGCAAAGATGCCTAAGTGATAATGTAGAACTCTGACACACACACAAAAATATTTGCAGGTATTTTGTTCAGGAATAAAGGAGGGAGACCATAAATAATGTCACAATGTGCCTTGCATTTTCTGGCTGAAAGAAACAGATTGTGTTTTCCCAATCTAATGAAAAATAACATGTACCAAAAAAGTAATGTCTGATATTAAAATGTGTCATGCATTTCATTATTAATTCATAAAATATTAATAAACCCCATGCATACCAGCACTTTCTTCCACAATGAGGACAAGAGTACAGTGCTTACTCTTCAAGTTCTCATCCTAACGGTGAAGAAAGCCTGTATACATTTAAGGAATACAGTATTATAGTGAGATTTTTACAGAAATATACAATTGGAACTTTGTAGCACTGTTTTCAGTCCTGCATGTCAGCTCTTCAGAGGAATATTAGCCAATTAGATTTAAAATACATAAAGAGGAAACTTTAAGTTATAAACCATGTCAGAATAAATTGTTGGAATACGTCACCTTCATAAGACTAAAATTTTTTAAAGTATACATTTTACTTGCAAAGTTCTTAAGGAGAAACTTTCAAATAACTTGTATAAAGTTATTGATTGATATGATATAGTATTATATATTATATTGATACAGATTATTGATACAAGGTATTTGCAGAATGAAAAATATAAAGTTGGATACTGTCCTTTATTTAGAAATCGATCGAAGATGTTTTGAGACTCTTTAAAGACCAGTTACTCCAAATTGCATTCCTAGTCTGTAACCTGTTATCATAAAGTAAATTTTGTTAAATAGGTTTCCAAAAAAGATAAAGAGTTTTCATGTAAATATTCAAAACTACTTTTAATCATTATTTCTCAATATTGTTAACTTGTAAACTGGAGACTCTCAGAGTTTTTAAGTGGTTATTTCTAAAATATTTCCTCAAAGTCATGTTTGTTAATTTAAAAAATATATTTCTTAGATAGTTGAATTTACTCACCAAATTTTGATAAATCCACAAATTGCTATTCTGTTATAGTTACACAGTTAACCAGTCTATAAGAACTACCTAAGCTCTTATTTGTTTGAAACATCATTTGATGAGATTTCTGGGACTTCCCTGGCCATTCAGTGGCTAGGACGTGGCGCTTTCACTGCTGTAGCCCAGGTTCAATGCCTGGTCAAGGAACTCAATATCCTGCAAACCGTGTGAGAAATGTGGCCCAAAAACCCACATTTCTTCCTGCAAATATATGCAAGTAAAAATGAACCTGTGACTGTAGCATATTGTTTCAACACACAATTCAGTACTTCAACAGATTACAAAATATGCACATATTTATTTTAAAGACATAAAATGTATAGATATTTCATGCATCCATAAAAATACACATTTTTTATTAGTACATAAGTATTTAATTTGTATGCATGTTTGTACAAATCATACTGTCTCATCATCTGCTTCTACACTTAATAATTTATCATAAATGATTCTTCTGTTCATGAATATAGAAGAGGTTAGCAAAACTACTAAAAGCATGGATTCCAAATTTAAACTGCCTGGGTACAATCCTGGCTCTTAACTCTTCAATAATGCTGAAGAAGCTGAAGTTGAATGGTTCTATGAAGACCTACAAGATCTTCTAGAACTAACACCCAAAAAAAGATGTCCTTTGCATTACAGGGGACTGGAATATAAAAGTAGGAAGTCAAGAAACACCTGGAGTAACAGGCAAATTTGGCCTTGGAGTACAGAATGAAGCAGGGCAAAGGTAAATAGAGTTTCACCAACAGAACTCACTGGTCATAGCAAACACCCTTTTCCAACAACACAAGAGAACACTCTACATAGAGACATCACCAGATGGCCAATACTAAAATCAGATTGATTATATTCTTTTCAGCCAAAGAAGCAGAAGCGCTACACAGTCAGCAAAAACAAGACAAGGAGCTGACTGTGGCTCAGATCATGAACTCCTTATTGTCAAATTCAGACTTAAATTGAAAAAAAGTAGGGGAAACCACTAGACCATTCAGATATGACCTAAATCAATCACTTATGATTATATAGTGGAAGTGACAAATAGATTCAAGGGATTAGATCTGATAGACAGAGTGCCCGAAGAACTATGGACAGATGTTTGTGACATTATACAGGAGATAGTAATCAAGACCATCCCCTAGAAAAAGAAGTGTAAAAAGGCAAAATGGTTGTCTGAGAAGACCTCACAAAGAGCTGTGGAAAGAAGAGAAGTGAAAAGCAAAGGAGAAAAGGAAAGATATACCCATTTGAATGCAGAGTCCCAAAGAATAGCAAGGAGAGATAAGAAAGTCTTCCTCAGTGATCAGTGCAAAGAAATAGAGGAAAACGATAGAATGGGAAAGACTAGAGATCTCTTCAAGAAAATTAGAGATACCAAAGGAACTTTTCATGCAAAGATGAGCTCAGTAAAGGACAGAAATGGTACGGACCTAACAGGAGCAGAAGATATTAAGAAAAGGTGGCAAGAATACACAGAAGAACTATACACAAAAGATCTTCATGACCCAGATAATCTTGATGGAGTGATCACTCACATAGAACCAGACATCCTGGAATGCAAACTCAAGTGGGCCTTAGGAACCATCACTACAATCACAGCTAGTGGAGCTGATGGTAGACCAGTTGAGCTATTTCAAATCCTAAAAGATGATGCTGTGAAAGTGCTGCACTCAATATGCCAGCAAATCTGGAAAACTCAGCCATGGCCACGGGACTGGAAAAGG